>NC_058523.1:373473825-373776856 GCF_904849725.1 Hordeum vulgare subsp. vulgare
TAGAGTGCCTTCTTGAGTTTGTATACATGAGTGGGGAACTTGGGGTCCTAGAATCCCGAGGGTTGTTTGCCATATACCAACTCATTTAAGGGACCATTAAGAAATGCACTTTTCACATCCATTTGTTGCAATTTGAAATCATGATGAGAAGAAAATGCAAGCAACATTCGAATAGATTCAAGACGAGCAACAGGGGCAAAGGATCCACCATAGTCGATACCCTCGACTTGAGAATAGCCTTGAGCCACCAATATTGCCTTGTTTCGAACAACAACACCATTTTCTTCTTGCTTATTCTTGAAGATACATTTGGTTCCAGTGACATTATGTTCCCCCGTTGGCGTTGGCACTAATTCCCAAACTTGATTGCACTCGAAGTTGTTAAGTTCATCATGCATGGCTTCAAGCCAATCCTCATCATCAAGCGCTTCATGTACCTTTTGGGGTTGAACACACGAAGCAAACGCGTGATGCAAACAAAAGTTTGATAATTGTTGACGAGTAGTTACCCCCTTATTGAAGCTTCCAAGCACATTCTTCAAGATATGTTGTCGAACCCGGAGCTTGGAAGCCACTTTGGCAGCACGGTGCTCTAGGAGTTCCTTACTAGGTAATTAAGGAACGCCATTTTGATCATCCCGAGCACCGTCTTGAGCTTGCTCACTAGTTTGCCCTTGATCTTGAGAAAACTCGGAGTCTTGAGCATGATCTTGGACATCATTTGGTGCAACACCATCCTCATGAGGTTGATCTTGTCTTTGATCTTGTTCAATGGGTTGAGGGCCTTCAATTTGTTCTTCGGAAGTGTGTGGGACTAGCGAAGGTGATGGCTCCACTTGAGTAGAGCATTGTCCTTCTCCTTCAGCCACAGGGGGTCCTGAATGGGGAGTATTTAACCAATCCCCATTCTTCTTATGGCTTGAGGAGGAATTTCATCGCGTACATCACAAAGACCACTTTGCTCCACTTGTGAGCCATTATTTTCTTTAAACTCTACGTTACACGTCTCCTCAATGAGTCCGGTGGACTTGCTGAGAACACGGTAAGCATGAGAGTTGGTAGCATAACCAACAAATATGACCTCATGAGCTCTAGCTTCGGATTTAGACAAACGAACTCCTTTCTTGAGTATGAAACACTTATAACCGAACACCCAGAAGTACTTTAGATTGGGCTTGTTCCCGGTAAGAATCTCATATGGAGTCTTCTTCAAGCCTTTGCGGAGTAGAGCCGATTGGATGCATGACATGTGGTGTTAATGGCTTCGGCCCAAAAGTTGTACTGAGATTCGAACTCCGCCATCATGGTTCTTGCCGCGTTCATCAACGTCCGGTTCTTCCTCTCCGCGACACCATTTTGTTGAGTGGTATAGGGTGCTGAATATTGGTGCTTGATCCCCTCGTCACTAAGGAACTCATCCAAGGTGTAGTTCTTGAACTCGGTGCCGTTGTCACTTCTAATCATCAATATCTTTGCTTCATGTTGACGTTGAGCTTCATTAGCAAAGTCGATGACGGTTTGTTGAGTCTCACTCTTCCTCTTGAACAAGTATACCCAAGTGCATCTTTAGTAGTCATCCACAATCACCAAGCAATACTTCCTTCCCCCAAGACTATCCAAAGATGGATGACCAAAGAGATCCATGAGTAGGAGCTCCAAGGGCCTTTTAGAGTAGATGATAATCGTAGGACGGTGAGTCGTTTCATGAAGCTTTCCTTCAATACAAGCACTGCAAGCACGGTCTCTGGCAAAACTCACATTTTTTAGTCCATGAACATGGTCCCCTTTGAGGAGACTTTACAAAGATCTCATATTGAAATGAGCTAGCCGGTGATGCCAAATACAACCCACATCAACTTTAGCCATTAGACAAGTCGCAATCTTAGTAGGTCGCTCCGAAAAGTTCACCACATAGAGACCGTTCTTGACATGTCCAACAAAGGCTACTTTAAGAGTCTTGCTCCACAAAAGGGCCACAGTATCAAGATTAAAGAATGTGGCAAAGCCCATAACTGCAAGATGACGAACGGAAATCAAATTGTATGCAAGGGACTCAACAAGCATGACCTTCTCTATAGATAAATCTTTAGAAATGACCACCTTGATAAATCCCATTACCTTAGATGTTGAGGCATGAGAAAATTGGACATGGGTGGGCATAGATGGAGTTGGATGCACATCCACCACCAAGTCCTTGCTCCTGGTCATATGATTTGTGGCTCCATTGTCGAGCAAACATGACACTCCACCAGAAGCAAACTCCTACAGGAGATCAATGCTTGGATTTAGATACCCATTCTTGAATGGGTCCTTTGATGTTAGAAAGAAGGGTCTTAGGAACCCAAATAGCCCATTCAATGTACCCATAATCAGAACCAACAAATTTTGCATAAACATACCACTAGCACGGCATAAAACATAAGAGGGGTTAAAGTCGTTGGCTTTGTTGGTAGAGGTGGTTTTGCCCTTCTTGGCATTGTCACCCCCTTCCTCGTTCTTCATATTCTTATGAGTACTCTCACCCTCTTTGACAAAAATGTCCCTGAAAGGGGGAGAAAGCTTGGTATTGTTCTTCCTTTTCTTCTTAGACTTGGGTGCAAACCCAAGTCCCTCCTTTCGTACAACTTCCTTTTGATTACTCAACATGTCATTTAGATTCTTCTCGCCTTGGATGCAAGACACAAGGCCCTTTTCAAGTTGTTCTTTAAACTTGGCATTCTCCTCCACAAGATGCACATGCTCACAACAAGGGTTAGTAGCACAAGCATTATCAATTAGAACAAAAGGAGGGCAAGTAGAAATCTCCTTGGTTAGTTTTACTTGGAGTTGATTATGAGACTCCTTAAGAGAAGATGGACACCTTTCAAGAAATTGTGGGCCTTATCAAGAGTGTCAAATTCTTCTTTGAGTCTATCATGGTCAACCCCAAGTACAACTTTCTCGGATTTAAGCAGACGTGTAAGAACAATAGCATGATCAAGATCTTTTTGCAATTTTAGCATGATCAACGTTGTGTGACTCCTCAAGAGCCAAACGATGACCACACTCTTCCTCTAGAGCAATGGATAGTTCCGCAATCTCATCGGCGTAATCACGAATATGTCCTTCCAACTTTGAGATACTATTATCATGGGTCTCAATGATATCATTGGACTCACCAAGTTGTTCCAAAAGAGCAACAAAGTGCTTCTTGGATTCACCTTTGATCTTACAGATGAACTTCTCAAACTCATTCTCATCAAGCTCCACTACTTCACTATTATCAACACAATCTAAAAATGAAGGATAAGTAGTGATAGTGGTCTTGATGTTGGGGGTTATATTATTGATACCTTTGGCCATGAGGCACTTGGCAGTGCGGTTCTCGTTGGTGGTGCCGAAGAGAGACACCTTGGGGGAGGAAGTGGCAATGGCCACGGTAGCCGTTGTGTGACACCCTCAGCTTTTGCTACAGTAATGTATGTAATTAAGCTACAATGATCCCACGCTAATGATGCCACGTCACCGTGATTTATATCGTTGATCTTGTGTTAGTCGAAATCGAGTCAAATTCAAATTTTAAAAATAAGTCGAACGAGAATTTTTTTGAATGTTAAAATAAAAATGTCGGATGAGTTACAAATATTCTTTAATAACTTATAGAATTGAATCGGGCATTTTTGAAATTAATTAAAACTCCTATATAAGTAAAACAGAAAATATTAAAGAAATAAATAACTGAAAAGAAAAAAAGAGAAAAAAAAGCCCTAGCCCAACTAGGCCAACCCGCCCAACTAGCCACACAACATCCCACCTAAAGGGTGGGGGGGGTATTTAAACCCCCACAAACCCTAACTGATGTCCTCCCACTCCCACTCCCACCTCGCACTGCCACTCCCTCCCCCGGTCCCGTCGCTACCCTCCCTCTCTCTCGATCCCGTGGCCCCACCCATCGCCAGGAGCGCTCGTGCCTCCCGTTCCCTCCCGTCTCCCCGCTCTCCCCCCTCGTCAGTTTTTCCCCAGATCGACCCCCCACATCGCCCCTCAGGTCGCTCCATCCCTGGGGACCGAAGCCCCACTCCCTCCCGTCGCCACCTCCCCAGCGGCAGCGCCAGTGCCTCGCTCCTCTCCCCGTCGCCCTGGCGCTCGCCTCGCCCTGCCCCGCACCAACCAGCGCCGGCCCCTTCGAGCCCCCCATCACCGACCTCCCTCGACGACCCCGAAGGCCGCCGCGCCGCCCCATCACCGAATCCACTGCGCCGCCCCGCGCTGCCCCGACGGCCGCCGCGCTCCGGCCGACCTTGCCTTGGCCTCCCCCTCGCCGGATCCGCACCGGGGCCGCGCCGGCGGCGCCGCGGCGCCCTGCCTCGGGGCATCTCCCCATCGAGCATCACCGGAGCCACCCCGTCGAGCTCGCCGGCCTCGTCGTCATCTTCCATGCCGGCTCCATCACGCCTTGCCGCCCCTCTTCCCCGCAACGCGCAGTGAGCCCATTCGGGCTCCTCCCACCCTCTCCTTCCTCTCCCTACTCCGGCGAGCCGCCGGTTGTGTGCTCGCGTGCGCTCCGGTTCCTCCCTATTAGACACGGGGATAACCCCTGTGCTTTGTGTATTATGAATGTAAAAGAGCAAAAAAATGAAAAGACAAGGGAAATGTGTATATGTATATGAAATATGTATGTATGCATGTGAATATGACTATGTATGTATGTATAATAGATAGTACTGAATGTGTGTGTATGTGTGTTGTGTATGTGTGTGTGTTAGATCGATGGGCCACTTTCATGTGGGGCCAATGCCTCCACTCCCACTTACACGGAGGCCCCACACTCTTTGTCGAAATAATAAAATAAAAATAATATATTTGTTAAATAGTTTAATTAACTAAATAATTAATTAGTGAATCAATTAGATAATTAAGTATTAGTAATAATGATTATGAGTAAATAAATAGTTAGTTATATTAATTAAATAGATTTTTAAGTATTAATTAAAGGTTGTTAATTAATTTTGCTAATTAGATTATCCTAGCAGAGTATGACATGCGGGTACCCATTAAATTAATCTGATTAATTATTAATTAAACCTTAATTAATAAACTGTGTCAATGACACATAGGACCCACTAGTCAGTTTGACCAGTCAACTCGTCATGTCACCATGACATCATGCTGACGTCATAATAGCATTTAGTAATTAATTAAATCTGTTTTTAATTCCTAATTATTGAATAAAACTGTAAAAATTCATATAAAATAAATCGTAAGTCAAATCAAAATATTTTCAACATGAAAGTTGATCAGCAGTACGAGACGAACCTGGATACGCCATCCATTCGTCTCCCACGCGTCCCTAGCATAACAAACGTGGAACTTTTCCATCGTTTTTCATTTGTCCGGTAGTAGCCACACACTCGGGAAATACCATGTGATATTCTCCCGACCCGTCTCCGACATTTTGTTACTCCGTTAGCTCATGCCTAGCCTGCATATTGCCATGTCATGCTTAGTGTTGCACCTGTTGCGGTTATTTATTGTTTCTCCCCCTCTTCTTACCGGTAGACCCCAAGACTGACGCTGCTGCGGGGTACATCTACGACACTGCCGACCAGCCCTTTGCCGCAGAGCAACAAGGCAAGCAAACCCCCTTGATCATCCCTATATCGCCTATTCTTTCTTCCTCATGCTTGCATTAGAATTTTGCTACTGTCGTAGTTAGCTCCTATATCTGATGCATAGCCTAATTTTGATGAACTGCTACTTTCAGTACCGTACTTTAAACTGTTTAGTATAGGTGAAGCAGTCATCCCTTCTGACCCCGCAGTGTAGTTACCCCGCTTTGTTTCCAAGTCTCGATCCATGATCGACGAGCCATACCCGACACAACACTTACACCCCCTTAGTTGTGCGATGCTACATAGACGATACTATAGGGTACCGAGGGTGACTCCTCGCGAAGTACTCCTGATGATATCTCTGTAGTACAGCTTGTCGGTCGTGGTTATCGAGGGTGATTGCTCTTTCACCATTCCCGACGATGCCTCTGTCCTGCAACCCCTCAAGTGTGGGACCCTCGAGGGTGATTCCTCTAGGTCCACCTTGACAGATACATCGTTCGGAATCCAATGAGGGTGATACCTCAGATTCCCCCTGATGTTTCTACCACAAAGTTACTTGACCATGTTACTCGGATCTTTGATGGATAGATGTTAGGCGGGTGGATTCCCGCGTGGATTTATTGATGACATAATTAAAATGATAATGGATTTGGTTATTTGATCTCGGTTGGTTGGAGACCTTTTCGCACTAACTGGCTACGCGGGAAGAATTATGGGTACTCGACGTCGCGATATCAGCCGAAGCTCTTCAGACGTCAGCGATGGAGCGGCGCGCTCCCGAGTGGTCCCGAGATGCATCTCTCTTGTATTAAGGGGTGCTAGGACTGACATCGGCCGCCCAAGCATCGTGCAGGAGCGAGGAGGGCAAGTGGGTCCACGACTCCTTTGTGCTTAGGAGTTAGACCGGCGGGCTTGCCTCTCTGCTGAGCTTAGGTGGGGCGGCAACGTGTCGATATTCCGAGGCCGGGCATGACCTAGAAAAGTGTGTCCGACCAGAGTGTTACCGAGCGTGACGGGAAACTTGGTGCACCCTGATACGTCTCCATTGTATCTACTTTTCCAAACTCTTTTGCCCTTGTTTTGGACTCTAATTTGCATGATTTGAATGGAACTAACATGGACTGACGCTGTTTTCAGCAGAATTGCCTTGGTGTTATTTTTTTTGCAGAAATCAAAGTTCTCCAAACGTCCTGAAAATTTACGGGGAGCAGTTTTGGAAAATAAGAAAAATATCTGCGCCAAGTTCCACCTCAGGGGGTGGGCCAGTGGGCCACAAGCCCTTGCTCCGCCACCACCCCCTGGTGGCGGTGGACAGGCTTGTGGGTCCCACACGGCTCTGCCGCCCCCAATCTCAGGTCTATAAGATCCCTTTCGTCCCAGAAAAAATAAAAAGAGAAGTTTTCGCTCCGTTTACGATACGAAGGCGCCGCCACCACATGTTCTTCATCTGGAGGGCAGATCTGGAGTCCGCCTTGGGCTCCGGAGAGGGGAAATCGTCGCCATCGTCATCATCAACCTTCTTCCCTCTCCAATTCCATGAAGCTCTTCGTCGTTCGTGAGTAATCTATTCGTAGGCTCGCTGGGCGGTGATGAGTAGGATGAGATCTATCATGTTATTGAGTTAGTTTTGATGGGGATTGATCCCTAGTATCCACTATGTTCTGAGATTGATGTTGCTAATACTTTGCCATGCTTAATGCTTGTCACTAGGGCCCGAGTGCCATGATTTCAGATCTGAAATTATTATGTTGTCACCAATATATGTGTGTTTTAGATCCGATCTTGCAAGTTGTAGTTACCTACTATGTGTTATGATCCGGCAACCCCGGAGTGACAATAACCGGAACCACTCCCGGTGATGACCATAGTTTGAGGAGTTCATGTGTTCACCGAGTGCTAATGCGTTGGTCCGGTTCTTTATTAAAAGGAGAACCTTAATATCCCGTAGTTTCCTTTTGGACCCCGCTGCCACGGGAGGGATGGACAATAGATGTCATGCAAGTTCTTTTCCCTAAGCACGTCTGACGACACACGGAATGCATGCCTACATCACATTGACGAACAGGAGCTAGCCACATATCTCTCCGTGTTATAGCTGTTGCATGATGAATATCATCCAAACAAATCACCGACCCATTGCCTACGAGTTTGTCCTACTGCTGTTACTTGTCTTGCTCTGCTGCTGCTACTACTGTTGCTACTGCTGTTACTTGTTTTGCTCTGCTGCTGCTGCTACTACTGTTGCTACTTGCTACTGCTGTCACTACTGCTGTTCCTTGCCACTACTGTTACTCGTTACACTGTTGCTACCTGTTACAAGCTTGATTCACCGGACGTTGACGGGAACTGACAACTTCTGTCAATGCGGCAACGGAGGCGCCATTGATACAATTGTTAGGAATAGTCTGCCATCAACAGATCGTTTCTCACACCGTTGTTATCATATTACTTTGCTGTTACTACTGTGCTTGCATATACTAATCTTTCAGGTGTGGTTGAATTTGACACATTCAGCTGCTAATACTTGAGAGTATACTGTCACCTCCCGACTGGTAAACCAACAAATTGGGTCGAATACTCTACCCTCGAAAACTGCTGCGAACCCATGCGCTGTTGGGCCATCAACAACATTCTTCTAGTTCCGTTGCCGGGGAGTGCTAGCAGCATTCTTCTGGTGTCGTTGCAAGGGAAGGTTTGTTGTCATCAGCATTCGTCTAGCTATCGCCAGAGATTGCAATCAGCATTTTTCTGGTGCTGTTGCCTGGGAGGTATTGCTATATTCTCCGAGTCACTTGGGATTTATATATGCTGATCACTATGAAGAATCTGAAGGATCCGAAGACCAAAGTCTTGCCCTCAACTACGAGGGGAGGTAAGGAATTGCCATCTAGCTCTGCACTTGATTCACCTTCAGTTATGAGTAAGTTTGCGACATCACCTCCTGCTAGAAATCTTGATATTTTGCCTGTGCTTGATGATTCTTGTGATACTACTGCTAGAGATGCTATGCTTGATACTATGCCTGATGATACTATGCCTGATGATACTTTGCTTGATACTATGCCTGTTACTGCTAGAGATGCTATGCTTGAGACTGCTTTGCCTGATGATGCTAGAGATGCTATTTTGCCCGATGATGCTAGAGATGCTATTTTGCCCGATGATGCTATGCTTGATACTGCTAGAGATACTCTTTTGCGTGATGTTCCACTAGGAGTGTTCCTTGATGCTCATATTGCTAGAGCTACTGCCAATGCTCGTGATGCTTCTGAAACTGCCGATACTATTGAGATAGAACCTGCTTTTGCTCGTGCTAGATCTAGCTCTCCTAGATATGAATTGCCTGATATACCCGAGGGTTACGTTATGGAGGGAGAGATAGCTGAGGATTTTATTGCGTGTAAGGATGCCTATGATGCTGAGAAATTACTTCTCAAGTGGAAGGAAAAATATCGGGAAGCTAGGATGAAAAATGACCCGAAGTTTGCCACTTCGCCTATCTTTGTCACCGATAAGGATTATGAATTCTCAGTCGACCCTGAGATAATCTCTCTAGTCAAATCTGATCCTTTTCACGGTTATGAGCTGAGACGGTCATATCCCATCTTGCCAAACTATTCGAAATAGCCAACCTTTTCACTAATGAGGAGAAGATCCGCCACTAGTATATCCTTAAGCTGTTTCCTTTCTCTCTAAAGGATGACGCTAAAGTATGGTTCACCTCTCTTGCTCCTGGATGTGTGCGTAGTCCACAGGAGATGGTCTATTACTTCTGTGAGAAATATTTCCCTACCCATAAGAAGCAAGCTGCCTTGCAGGAAATATACAACTTTGCTCAACTCCAAGAAGAGAGTCTTCCACAAGCTTGGGAAGGCTCGTCCAACTACAGAATGCTTTGCCTGATCACCCTCTTAAGAAGAACGAGATACTTGATATCCTCTATAACGGACTTACCGATGCCTCTAGAGACCACCTAGATAGTTGTGCCGGTTGTGTTTTTAGGGAACGAACTATAGAACAAGCTGAGACCCTACTGAAGAACCTCTTGATCAACGATAATGCTTGGACTATTCCCGAACCACCTCCTAAACCGACTCCTAAGAAAAGAGGTATTCTACTCCTCAATCCCGAAGATATGCAAGAAGCCAAGAAATCTATGCAAGAGAAAGGCATTAGATCTGAAGATGTCAAGAATCTACCACCTATCGAAGAGATCCATGGTCTCGATAACCCGATACAAGTAGTAGAAGTGAATTCTCTGCGTAGGTTTGATGAGAGTGATATTCCTTTTGATAAACCTGCTAGCCTATGCTTTGATGAATTTGACAACTTTGTTGCCAAACAATAGAGTTTCAATGATTATGTTAGCATACATTTGGAATAAAGTACTCGTATGCTTAGCCATTTAAGTGCTTGTGTAGACAGAAATGTCAATGATCTGAAGCTTCTGAGTAAACATGCCTCTATGATTACTACTCAGGTAGAACAAGTACTTAAAGCTCAGAATGACCTGCTTAATGAATTAAATGACAACTCTGTCAGAGTCATTACTAGAGGAGGCAAAATGACTCAGGAACCTTTGTATCCTGAAGGTCATCCTAAGAGAATTGATCAAGATTCTCAAGGAATCAATGCTGATACACCTAGTCATCCTAAGGAGAAGAAGAAGTATGATAGAAACCTGCATGCCAGTTCGCCAAATACTGTCACACCGGAAGAACCTAATGATATTTCTGCGTCTAATGCAGAAACACAATCTGGTGATGAACATGAACCTGGTGACAATATGGAGAGTGATGTTCATAATAATGCTCAACCTAGCAATGATGAGGATGTGGAGATTGAACCTACGGTTAATCCTGATAATCCACAACCTAAGAGATACGACAAGAATGACTTCACTGCTAGGAAGCATGGTAAATAAAGAGAGCCATGGGTTCAGAGACCTATGCCCTTTCCTCCTAAGCCATCCAAGAAAAAGGATGATGAGGATTTTGAGCGCTTCGTTGAGATGATAAGACCCGTCTTTCTGCAGATGCGGTTAACTGATATGCTCAAGATGTCTCCATATGCCAAGTACATGAAAGATATCGTGACTAATAAACGGAAGATACCAGATCTTGAGATCTCCACCATGCTTGCCAATTGCACTTTTAAAGGTGGAACTCCTAAGAAACTTGGTGATCCCGGAGTGCCCACTATACCTTGCTCCATTAAAGGAAACTACGTAAGAACTGCCTTATGTGACATTGGAGCCGGTGTTAGTGTTATGCCGCTCTCTCTTTATCGTAGACTTGAATTGGATAAGTTGACACCCACTAAAATTTCTCTGCAAATGGCCGACAAATCAACTGCTTTCCCTATCGGCGTTTGCGAGGATGTGCCTGTTGTGGTTGCTAATACCACTATCTTAACAGACTTTGTTATCTTGGATATTCCCGAGGACGATGCCATGGCTATCATCCTCGGAAGACTTTGTTATCTTTGTTATCCATCATAAATTAACTTTGATTGATTGTCCATCTAAGTTCATTCAACTTACTTGTATTTGATCGGAGCATCTGATTATGATACACCAACGTGGGGATCCTAATTCCTTTGGTAATTAAGTATCAATATTTTTTCGATGTTCTAAAATCCGATGCCTTGTATTCTATCTTCCTCTGATTGAGTACCGATACTCACATCAGTTCCTTTTGTGGACTGCCAGACTCATTGCTGGGTTATTATCCGACGACATCCTTTACATTCAAAACATTCTTGTGATATTGCTCCCCTGATACATGATGCCATTGGTAAATTGTGTCTTTTTCCTCTGATAAGGTTGTATCCTGTGCTTTTGTCAGCCATGCTATTTAAGCTTGTGTTAATTACTCTTGAAGTTTATGGTATATGTTCCTAAGATGCCCCGACGGGTTGAACCTATGCCTTCCTAAATCAATATGACTCAAAAAGTTTTCATGAGTCTTACTCTTCTGATGCTTTGCTGAATATCCTTTCAAAGCTACAACCTGATCAAAGGCGAGGAGTAAATGGCAGGTGATTGCATTGATGAAGTGGGAGTCGACCTTGAACTTTGTGTTCATGCCCATGGAAACGACGTTGATCCTATCAGAGAAACTTATCGTGTCAATAATCATTCGTTGTATGATTTGATCTTGTATCCGCGATTGTGTACTTTGCAATTGTGGTTCCGACCATGTTGTCCTACCTTGATTTCATTCTTAGGCAAGTTAAAGCACTTGTCTTCTTCAGATCAATACATCGGTCCAAGTTTTAATGTTGATCTACCTTCGAGTATTATCCCTCGTATCCCGAGGATATCACGGAGCTATATAACTTATTGTAAGCTCCTCATCAACTATGATATTTTTATTAATTCCAGTTTTCCTCGTGTTCTGAGTTATTGGACACTCAAGGATACTGATAGCTGAATCGAGTACGCATTGCGATCCAACAACTCTTAGTCATCTTCTTTGCTTATGAGTTTGAACTCGATCATGTCATTCCAAGTTGTTAAGCTACATCATCATCGTCATGTTGGAGCTTGACCATGCTATCTATGTCCTCCATCTCTGGAACACATTTCCAACTATGCGTTAAGCTCACATCGAGCTTTCCACATCATATTGGTTGTTTTGAAAGGCAATTTTGATTCTGAGCTAGCAGTATTAACGGTATTTCCGACAACCTTTAGCTTCACCATTTCTTTGCTTGATGTCGTCGCTGATCGATTACATCTTCGTGAATCTTCTGGACAAATGTGTCGTGATCATCATCAGCATCCTAAGCTCTTGCAGGGTATCAATCGAATGCATGATGAGAAATGCCATCCTTGACCCTCGATGATTTGTGTTTTCATCAACGACCTTTTTTTGCCTTCCCTCCAACACAAACTTGATCATGTTTTGTATTGTCCTTTGAGTTCCTTGCTAATTAAGCTTATGTTATCTTCTTCCTTGGAGTATTACTATCTGCTATGTCAAGAATGTCATGAAAATTGCACACGTCTTAAGAATTCTTGATATAGTAATACTTCTCGCCGTCACCATTCATTTCTTGGTCTCGTGTTGTTTCAAACTAGAATACCAACAAGTGAACTCTGAGGCATGATCCCAATACTTCTGGCAACCCTGTTGCCTTGAGGTTAACAACTGATTGTTTCATTCTTGGTGTGTTGGGTGTTGAGTCATCATTTTAGCTTTGGTCGTGCTACTCATTCAGTATTTCCGGGTGCACCCTTTTACCAATGTTTAATTGTTGTTGTTCCCTCGAGCATATGACATTATACCATTTGGTTTGACAAATGCTATCTCCTTGATATTGTAATTTTGGAAATTCATCCCTGTCAAAATCTTGAGGGATTGTTGTTGAACCCACCAGCCACACCCTCAACTTCTCCATGTTCTACGATGAAGCTCTTGAAAGCATTATCCTTGTGCCTAGCTCATGAAGGATATGTTTGATAGAAGAAGTGTTTTCCCAAGGTTCACATGCATTCTTGCCGCCGTGGATCGGGAAATACCAAATCATTCACGCATGTGCGAAGTGTTATATGTTTTGAAGATTTGCTATCCTCACTTCAAATAACTTGCTTAGCACGCCAAGCCACTGACTGATTTGATCAAGGAAAAGAAGTTCCTTCATAAGAGCTAATCGACGCTTATGCAAGGGCCTCAATATCCTCGATGAGGGTTCTCAAATGAGAACTCAGTTACATTTTGAAATAAGAATTCTATGTGGGCATGAATGTCTTGACATTGTGTTCATATGTCTTACAATCGAACTCATGATTCAAGAATTGCTTGTGTAGCTCATATCATGAGAATCTTGCATCTTCATCTTTCTTCTCAGGCATCTTGAGTCTGAGGTGTCACGCACCAATCAGATCTAAATCTCGGGCAAATATGATGGTTGGAACATTTCCCAATAATTATAACATTGGTTTTTAGGTAAATCAGTACGGTGATGTCTTGTCTGGCACACCGGGCCGAAGGGCCTATTGTTATAAATTCTTCCATACGTAAGGTTAGCCATTCTACCATGCGGAAAATATATGACTTATTTCATAAGTTGTTCCTCATGAATCCTCTTTGTGTACCCATTGGTTCGGCCCTTACCTGATGACCATGTCGATACTACCTCGAAGCACGGATGTGGTACTTCAAATTTCAACAGGAACATTGGAAGCGCAATGCTAAATTGTTCTTGATCAATTATCCAAACCGTATGGTATGGGTAAACATCATGATTCTTCTTGCCTCTTTGACTAAATGGTTATGTACTTGATGACCTATCATGTATACCATACTCTATGTTTTCCTAGGGAATGGTATACTTTAATACCTCTGTGTGTGAACACATTTTCCTTCCTACTGGTCTGTTTGACCTTTCTTGTGGCATAACTTATCTAAGCAGTGTTAATTCAATGCTTAGGTAAAAAAATCTCGGTATACAACTCTGTCAGTAAAACCCTGCTACTATTGTGGATAACATTCCGGTAACCACCGATGGATGAGAGCCTTGCCTATTAGTCCGCCTCGTTTCAACGAGCAGGAAAATGGTTCTATTCATCCCCCGCCCTTGTTACCGATGTTGTTGCCAACATAACTGACAAGTTATCCCTTGACATGTCTTGCTACCAAGACCGTATGATATGTCACGCCTCTGCCTACTCTCGGCCCACATGGTGGACCCATAACCCAAAGTTCCACAGGATGGAAACCTGACTCTCCTGTACATCTTTGACTCCAAAGTATCCTTTACACTTGGCTTCGTATGGAATTTCAGGGCCACCGTTCAATGGACCGATCACTCTTCGGTCCGGATGATACCCAACACGCTGAAGATCAAATCCGCGTTGTTCTTGAGAATCCAAAGGCTGCTCAGTGTCGTCAGAAGAGTCAGTATGACCGTCATCATCAAGATATGGTCTATCAACCTAGCGGAAAGACTTATCTTCATGTCACACCAATGAGAGGTGCACACTGTTTCGGGATCAAAGGCAAGTTAGCTCCTCGCTATATTGGTCCTTTCACTGTTTTTGAAAGGCGTGGATTAGTAGCTTATCAATTGGAACTGCCGGCGAACCTTTCTCAGGTTCACGATGTCTTCCATGTGTCTCAGCTCCGCCGCTGCTTCAAGGATCCTATTTGAGCAGAGGATCATGATATGCTTGAGCTGCAACAAGACCTCCCTTATAAAGAGCATCCGGTCCGCTGTCCGCATTCTCGACCAGGCAGAACGTCACACTCGTCGCAAAGTCACCAAGTTCCTTATAGTGCAGTGTTCAAATCATTCTGAAGATGAAGCCACTTGGGAACGCGAGGATCATCTTCGTGATGAATACCCCGAGCTCTTTCCTTCTACCTCTTAATTCTCGAGACGAGAATTCTTATTAGTAGGGAGAGTTGTGACATCCTCAACTTTTGCTACAGTAATGTAAGTAATTAAGCTACAGTGATCGCACGCTAATGATGTCACGTCACCGTGATTTATATCGTTGATCTCGTGTTAGTCGAAACCGAGTTAAATTCTAATTTTAAAAATAAGACGAACGAGAAAAGTTTTTGAATGTTAAAATAAAAATGTCGGATGAGTTACAAATATTCTTTAATAACTTATAGAATTGAATCGGGTCTTTTTGAAATTAATTAAAAACCCTATATAATTAAAACAGAAAGTATTAATGAAATAAATAACTAAAAAAAAGAGAAAAAAAGAAAAAACAAAAACAAAAAAGCCCTAGCCCAACTAGGCCAACCAGCCCATCCAACCACACAACAGCCCACCTAAAGGGTGGGGGGGGTATTTAAACCCCCCAAACCCTAACCGAAGCCCTCCCACTCCCACTCCCACCTGGCGCCGCCACTCCCTCCCCCCGTCCCGTCGCTACCCTCCCTCTCTCTCGATCCCGTCGGCCCACCCATCGCCAGGAGCGCTCGTTCCTCCCGTTCCCTCCCGCCGCTCTCCTCTCTCCCCTCGTCAGTTTTTCCCCAGATCGAACCCCCCACGTCGCCCCTCAGGCCGCTCCACCCCTGGCGGCCGAAGCCCCACTCCCTCGCGTCGCCACCTCTCCCAGCGGCAGCGCCATTGCCTCGCTCCTCTCCCCGTCGCCCCTGGCGCTCGCCTCGCCCCGCCCCGCACCAACCAGCGCCGGCCCCTTCAAGCCCCCTACCGTCGGCCTTGCTTGACGACCCCGAAGGCCGCCGCGCCGCCCCGCGCTGCCCCGATGGCCGCCGCACTCCGGCCGACCTTGCCTCGGCCTCCCCCCTCGCCGTATCCACACCGGGGTGGCGCCAGCGGCACCGCGGCGCCCCGCCCCGGGGCATCTCCCCATCGAGCATGACCAGAGCCACCCCGTTGATCTCGCCGGCCTCCTCGTCATCCTTCATGCCGGCTCCATCACGTCTTGCCTCCCCTCTTCCCGGCAACGCACGGTGAGCCTATTCGGGCTCCTCCCACCCTCTCCGTCCTCTCCCTACTTTGGCGAGCCGCCGGTTGTGTGCTCACGTGCGCTCCGGTTCCTCCCTGTTAGACAGGGGGATAACCCCTGTGCTTTGTGCATTATTAATGTAAAAGAGCAAAAAAATGAAAATACAAGGGAAATGTGTATATGTATACGAAGTATGTATGTATGCATGTGAATATGACTGTGTATGTATGTATAATAGATATTACTGAATGTGTGTGTATGTGTGTTGTGTATGTGTGTGTGTTAGACCGATGTGCCACTTCCATGTGGGGCCAATCCCCCCACTCCGAGTGACACGGAGGCCCCACACTCTTTGTTGAAATAATAAAATAAATATAAATATAAATAAAATATATTTAATAAATAGTTTAATTAATTAAACAATTAATTAGTGAATTAATTAATTAATGAATTAATTAGATAATTAAGTATTAGTAATACTTCCTCCATCACAGTATATTGGGCGTATCTCCAAAACGTTAATTTTTCACAATTAGAAGGAAATAAGGCACATTACATTAATTAGCCTATTAATCGGGTTGTTTTGAAAACCGTCTCCACCAATGCATGCGAGGAAGTCGCTCGTTTAGTGGACGGGGGGTTATTCATGCGTCAGTTTTGCGATTAATTAGGCGCTTTTAGAGCTCGTCGACTCGGTTTTTTCTACCAATAGAAAAACATCTAGGTCCAAGAGCCGTGTGAGATACGCCCAATATACTGTGATGGAGGGAGTAATGATTATGAGTAAATAAATAATCACGATATTAATTAATAAATTAATTAAATAGATGCTTAAGTATTAATTAAAGGTTGTTAATTAATTCTGCTAATTAGATTATCCTAGCAGGGTATGACATGTCGGTCCCCATTAAATCAATCTGATTAATTATTAATTAAACCTTAATTAATAAACCGTGTCAATGAAACGTAAGACCCACTAGTTAGTTTGACCAGTCAACCGCTCATGTCAGCATGACATCATGCTGACATCATAATAGCATTTAATAATTAATTAAATCTGTTTTTAATTCCTAATCATTGAATAAAACTTTAAAAATTCATATAAAATAAATCGTAAGTCAGATCAAAATATTTTTAACATGAAAGTTGATCAGGAGTACGAAACGAACCCGGATATGCAACTCATTCGTCGGCCACGCGTCCCTAGCATAGCAAACGTGGAACTTTTCCATCGTTTTTCATTTGTCCGGTAGTAGCCACACACTCGGGAAATACCATGTGATATTCTCCCGACCCGTCTGCGACATTGTGTTACTGCGTTAGCTCATGCCTAGCCTGCATATTGCCATGTCATGCTTAGTGTTGCACCTGTTGCTCTTATTTATTGTTTCTCCCCCTCTTCTTATCGGTATACCCCGAGACTGACGCTGCTGCCGGGTACATCTACGACCCTACCGACCAGCCCTTTGCCACAGAGCAACAAGGCAAGCAAACCCCCTTGATCATCCCTATATCGCCTATTCTTTCTTCCTCATGCTTGCATTAGAATTTTGCTACTGTTGTAATTAGCTCCTATATCTGATGCATAGCCTAATTTTGATGAACTGCTGCTTTCAGTACCATACTTTAAAATGTTTAGCATAGGTGGAGCAGTCATCCCCTCGGACCCCGTAGTCCAGTTGCCCCGCTTTGTTTTCAAGTCTCGATCCCTGATCGACGAACCAGACCCGACACAACACTTACACCCCCCTTAGTTGTGCAACGCGATAGAGATACTATCGGGTACCTAGGGTGACACCTCGCGAAGTACTCCTGACGATATCTCTGTAGTACAACTAGTCGGTCGTGGTTATCGAGGGTGATTCCTCTTTCACCATTCCCGACGATGCCTCTCTCGTGCAACCCCTCAAGTGTGGGACCCTCGAGGGTGATTCCTCTAGGTCCACCTTGACGGATACATCGTTCGGAATCCAACGAGGGTGATACCTCGGATTCCCCCTGATGTTTCTACCACAAAGTTACTTGACCATGTTACTGGGATCTTTGATGGATAGATGTTAGGCGGGTGGATTCCCGCGTGGATTTGTCGATGACATAATTAAAATGATAATGGATTTGGGTATTTGATCTGGGTTGGTCGGAGACCTTTTCGCACTAACCGGCTACGCGGGAAGAATTATGGGTACTCGACGTCGTGGTATCAGCTGTGTCAGGACCCCTATCCTAAGCCATAGGAATCCATCCTGTAACACATCGCATCTCTTTGCGGTCTCACGCACGGTTATCCCCACGGCTGCAACCTTACCTTAGACGGGACCGTTTGCGCCTTTTGACTCGCGTATGCAATTGTGTCGCTAGCAATCCAATTTCAAAGAACCCGGATCGACATGTCTAGTCATAAACTAAAGTGGCAGTTCCGTACAGGGACAGACATACATGACCCAACAAAGCAGGTGTCGGTCATCAACGAATGTAGATGAGTCGTAGCAAGCTACAAGGACTCCATTACATACATGTGACATTTCCCAAAGGGACAGACACATCAGCTAAGAAGGACACATGTCGGTCAACCAATGTGTCCGGAGCAGTAGCGAACTACCATGGCTCGATGGAATCACAAAGGGGCATTTCCCCGTAAGGAGTGCTACTAAGGCATACGACTAGGTATTCGAACCCCATATATATAGAGTACAATACACGTACGCATGGCATACCGATATGTATAGATACATGGATGGCATCGCAACATAACCATAAACATACAAACTTTATTTAGAAGGCTCGAAAGAGCCTCACACATAATATTACAAGATAGGGGTCTCACGACCCATCATCACAAGTCATACACACAAGTCTTACAAGTCAGCGGAAGATTAAAACTGTCTGATTACAGATAGATGGAAAGACAAAGGCACATGGCCTGACTATCTACGGACCCAACCTAGGGCCAGATCGTAGATGGGATACCAGCTACTCGTCATCGTCGATGTCTAGGTAGAACCCTCCATTAGGGTCATTAACAACCTCTACAACAATTTATTAAGCAAACGTGAGTACGAAAGTACTCAACAAGACTTTAGGAAATCTATCTACTCATGCAATGTATCAACACGGAGTTGTGGGGTTTCATGCGGAAAGCCAACATTTGACTCTTGGCTAGACAACTTGCACTTTTAAATAGTTTCGACAACTTTGATTTCTCGCACGTGAGTCCACTAACACCACAACAGTACTCTATCGTGGAATCATTCCGTCTCCCTACGGAAATGCCATCCACGACACTCACAGTTATCTCTACAATTTTATGAGTAGCCACTATAGTTATCTATGAACAACATATGTTTCCAAGTAGTCCATATCCGCGGACGCGGCTATTCGAATAGGTCATAACCCTGCAGGGGTGTACTTCTTCACACACGCTCTCGCCACTTATCGCCATGTGCATGTCATGCACCTCGACAACCTTCAATCGGAAGCCCAGCGAGGGAGTCGGCCACGACCGTTAACCTTCAACTAACGTGGTAAAACCATTTTGACCTAATGCAATAAATAAGAGCAGGAGCGAGAACATGGGAACTTATCGGGATGATCAAAATGGTTGCTTGCCTTGTCACTCAGCTGAGGGGTGATACCCGTCAGTCGTATAATCAGACATATCCGGAGGGGCGGAGCCTACCGGAATAACAACTATCAATCAATATCAAACATATGCAACAAAATGATGCATGTAATGTAATGTAGCATGGTTTGAGATGACCAACATAACCTTTTGGGTGATCTTGATTTGAAATCATAATTCAAATATCATTTGAATTATAATTTATCACATTCTTTTAATTGATTTGACCTTATGCTGTTTCATAACTTTGTTTTTCATGCATGAAAATAGCACCATTGATTTACATATATTATTTGTCAAATTTAGAGTTATATTCAGTTTTCTATGAATTTCCGAAGTTTTGAACTTATTCTGGAATTATTTTTAAACATAAAAGCTTTTATTGCATCAGCATGACATCAGCAGGTCCAACTAGCCGTTGAAAGTGAAACCTGACGAGTGGGACCCACTGGTCAGTGACTCTGGCCAGTTTTTACTTTAAATTTAACTTAATTAGCTAATTAATAGAGTAGGACCCACCGGTCAGTCTCTGTTTAAGTTTTTATTTAATTAATTATTTTTATTAACCTAAACTTAATTAGCTAGGGGGCTCGCCCTACCTGCGAGTGACTCAGGAGAGTTAGATCCATCGGCGGCGAGGTCGATCTCACCGGCGGTGAGCCTCCGGCGACCACCAGCACGGCGGAGGGGCTCGGAAATGCATCTCCGATGACCAAACTGTTGGAATTATGCCCTAGAGGCAATAATAAATGTATAGTTATTATTATAATTCCTGTATCAAGATAATAGTTTATTATCCATGCTGTAATTGTATTGAATGAAGACTCATTTACATGTGTGGATACATAGACAAAACACCGTCCCTAGCATGTCTCTAGTTGGCTAGCCAGTTGATTGATGATAGTTAGTGTCTTCTGATTATGAACAAGGTGTTGTTGCTTGATAAACTGGATCACGTCATTAGGAGAATCACGTGATGGACTAGACCCAAACTAATAGACATAGCATGTTGATCGTGTCATTTTGTTGCTACTGTTTTCTGCGTGTCAAGTATTTATTCCTATGACCATGAGATCATATAACTCACTGACACCGGAGGAATGCTTTGTGTGTATCAAATGTCGCAACGTAACTGGGTGACTATAAAGATGCTCTACAGGTATCTCCGAAGGTGTTAGTTGAGTTAGTATGGATCAAGACTGGGATTTGTCACTCCGTGTGACGGAGAGGTATCTCGGGGCCCACTTGGTAATACACCATCAAACACAAGCCTTGCAAGCAATGTAACTTAGTGTAAGTTGCGGGATCTTGTATTACGGAACGAGTAAAGAGACTTGCCGGTAAACGAGATTGAAATAGGTATGCGGATACTGACGATCGAATCTCGGGCAAGTAACATACCGAAGGACAAAGGGAATGACATACGGGATTATACGAATCCTTGGCACTGAGGTTCAAACGATAAGATCTTCGTAGAATATGTAGGATACAATATGGGCATCCAGGTCCCGCTATTGGATATTGACCGAGGAGTCTCTCTGGTCATGTCTACATAGTTCTCGAACCCACAGGGTCTGCACACTTAAGGTTCGATGTTGTTTTATGCGTATTTGAGTTATATGGTTGCTTACCGAATGTTGTTCGGAGTCCCGGATGAGATCACGGACGTCACGAGGGTTTCCGGAATAGTCCGGAAACGAAGATTGATATATAGGATGACCTCATTTGATTACCGGAAGGTTTTCGGAGTTACCGGGAATGTACCGGGAATGACGAATGGGTTCCGGGAGTTCACCGGGGGGGGGGGGGCAACCCACCCCGGGGAAGCCCATAGGCTTTGGGGAGACACACCAGCCCTTAGTGGGCTGGTGGGACAGCCCCAAAGGGGCCTATGCGCCAAGAGAAGGAAATCAAAGGAAAAGAAAAAAAAGAGGGAGGAAGTGGGAAGGGAGGGGGACTCCTCCCACCAAACCAAGTCCAACTCGGTTTGGGGGGGGGGAGTCCTCCCCCCTTGGCTCGGACGACCCCTTGGGAGTCCCTTGGACCCCAAGGCAAGGTCGCCCTCCCTCCTCCTATATATATGGGGCTTTTAGGGCAGATTTGAGACGACTTTCTCACGGCTGCCCGACCACATACTTCCATAGTTTTTCCTCTAGATCGCGTTTCTGCGGAGCTCGGGCGGAGCCCTGCTGAGACGAGATCATCACCAACCTCCGGAGCGCCGTCACGCTGCCGGAGAACTCTTCTACCTCTCCGTCTCTCTTGCTGGATCAAGAAGGCCGAGATCATCATCGAGCTGTACGTGTGCTGAACGCGGAGGTGCCGTCCGTTCGGTACTAGATCGTGGAACTGATCGCGGGATTGTTCGCGGGGCGGATCGAGGGACGTGAGGATGTTCCACTACATCAACCGCGTTATCTAACGCTTCTGCTGTACGATCTACAAGGGTACGTAGATCACTCATCCCCTCTCGTAGATGGACATCACCATGATAGGTCTTCGTGCGCGTAGGAAATTTTTTGTTTCCCATGCGACGTTCCCCAACAGTGGCATCATGAGCTAGGTTCATGCGTAGATGTCTTCTCGAGTAGAACACAAAAGGTTTTGTGGGCGGTGATGTGCGTTTTGCTGCCCTCCTTAGTCTTTTCTTGATTCCGCGGTATTGTTGGATTGAAGCGGCTTGGACCGACATTACTCGTACGCTTACGAGAGACTGGTTTCATCGTTACGAGTAACCCCCTTTGCTCAAAGATGACTGGCAAGTGACGGTTTCTCCAACTTTAGTTGAATCGGATTTGACCGAGGAGGTCCTTGGATGAGGTTAAATAGCAACTCATATATCTCCGTTGTGGTGTTTGCGTAAGTAAGATGCGATCCTACTAGATACCCTTGGTCACCACGTAAAACATGCAACAACAAAATTAGAGGACGTCTAACTTGTTTTTGCAGGGTATGATTGTGATGTGATATGGCCAACGATGTGATGTGATATATTGGATGTATGAGATGATCATGTTGTAATAGAAATATCGACTTGCACGTCGATGGTACGGAAACCGGCAGGAGCCATAGGGTTGTCTTTATACTAACATATGTGCTTGCAGATGCGTTTACTATTTTGCTAGGATGTAGCTTTAGTAGTAATAGCATAAGTAGCACGACAACCCCGATGGCAACACGTTGATGGATGATCATGGTGTGGCGCCGGTGACAAGAAGATCGTGCCGGTGCTTTGGTGATGGAGATCAAGAAGCACGTGATGATGGCCATATCATGTCGCTTATGAATTGCATGTGATGTTAATCCTTTTATGCACCTTATTTTGCTTAGAACGACGGTAGCATTATGAGGTGATCTCTCACTAAAATTTCAAGACGAAATTGTGTTCTCCCCGACTGTGCACCGTTGCTACAGTTCGTCGTTTCGAGACACCACGTGATGATCGGGTGTGATAGACTCAACGTTCACATACAACGGGTGCAAAACAGTTGCGCACGCGGAACACTCGGGTTAAGCTTGACGAGCCTAGCATGTGCAGACATGGCCTCGGAACACATGAGACCGAAAGGTCGATCATGAATCATATAGTTGATATGATTAGCATAGGGATGCTTACCACTGAAACTATACTCAACTCACGTGATGATCGGACTTGGGATAGTGTAAGTGGATCATGAACCACTCAAATGACTAGAGAGATGTACTTTTTGAGTGGGAGTTTAGCATATAATTTGATTAAGTTGAACTCTAATTATCTTGAACATAGTCTAAGTCCACTTTGTATATATTTGTGTTGTAGATCATGGCTCACGCAAGTGTCATCCTGAATTTTAATACGTTCCTAGAGAAAGCTAAGTTGAAAGATGATGGAAGCAACTTTGTAGACTGGGCTTGTAATCTTAAGCTAATCTTACAAGCTGGAAAGAAGGATTATGTCCTTAATGCTGCGCTAGGAGATGAACCACCCGCTACGGCTGATCAGGATGTTAAGAACGCTTGGTTAGCGCGTAAGGAGGACTACTCAATAGTTCAATGTGCGGTCTTGTATGGCTTAGAACCGGGACTTCAACGTCGCTTTGAGCGTCATGGAGCATTTGAGATGTTCCAGGAGTTGAAGTTTATCTTTCAGAAGAATGCCCGGATCGAGAGGTATGAGACCTCCGATAAATTCTATGCTTGCAAGATGGAGGAAAACTCGTCTGTCAGTGAACATGTGCTCAAAATGTGTGGGTACTCAAACCGTCTAGCTGAACTGGGGATTGAACTCCCGCAAGAAGCTATCACTGACAGAATCCTTCAATCACTGCCGCCAAGCTATAAAGGCTTTGTGTTGAACTACAACATGCAAGGGATGAACAAGTCTCCCGGCGAGTTGTTTGCGATGCTGAAAGTCGCAGAGTCTGAACTCCGTAAAGAGCATCAAGTGTTGATGGTGAGCAAGACCACTAGTTTCAAGAGAAACGGCAAAGGAAAGAAGGGCAATTCGAAGAAGAGCGGCAAGCCTGTTGCCAATCCGCCGAAGAAACCCAAAGCTGGACCTAAGCCTGAAACAGAGTGCTTCTATTGCAAGGGTATGGGTCATTGGAAGCGCAATTGCCCCAAGTATCTGGCATATAAGAAGGCGGGCAAAGAAAAATCAGGTATATTTGATATACATGTTATTGATGTGTACTTAACCGGCTCTCGTAGTAGTGCCTGGGTATTTGATACCGGTTCTGTTGCTCACATTTGCAACTCGAAGCAGGAACTGCGGAATAGACGAAGGCTGGCGAAAGACGAAGTGACGATGCGCGTAGGAAACGGTTCCAAGGTTGATGCAATCGCCGTCGGCACAATGTCACTTCAGCTACCATCGGGATTAGTGATGAACTTAAATCATTGTTATTTAGTGCCTGCGTTGAGCATGAACATTATATCTGGATCTTGTTTATTGCGAGACGGTTACTCTTTTAAGTCTGAGAATAATGGTTGTTCTATTTCTATGAGTAACATCTTTTATGGTCATGAACCGAATGTGAGAGGATTGTTCATATTGAATCTTGATAGCGATACGCATATACATAACATTGAGACCAAAAGAGTTAGAGTAAACAATGATAGCGCCATATTTTTGTGGCACTGCCGCTTGGGTCATATTGGTGTAAAGCGCATGAAGAAACTCCATGCTGATGGACTTTTGGAGTCACTTGACTTTGATTCACTTGACACGTGCGAACCATGCCTCATGGGCAAGATGACTAAGACTCCGTTCTCCAGAACAATGGAGCGTGCAAGTGACTTGTTGGAAATCATACATACCGATGTGTGTGGTCCAATGAGCGTGGAGGCACGCGGCGGATATCATTATTTTCTCACCTTCACTGACGATTTAAGTAGATATAGTTATGTCTACTTGATGAAGCACAAGTCTGAAACATTTGAAAAGTTCAAGCAATTTCAGAGTGAAGTGGAAAATCATCATAACAAGAAGATCAAGTTCCTACGTCTGATCGTGGGGGTGAATATCTGAGTTTCGAGTTTGGTGCTCACTTAAGACAATGTGGAATTGTTTCACAGTTAACACCGCCTGGAACACCACAGCGTAATGGTGTGTCCGAACATCGTAATCGTACTTTGTTAGAGATGGTGCGATCTATGATGTCTCTTACTGATTTGCCGTTATCGTTTTGGGGTTATGCATTAGAAACAGCTGCATTCACTTTAAATAGGGCACCATCAAAATCCGTTGAGACGACACCATACGAACTGTGGTATGGCAAAAGACCAAAGTTGTCGTTTCTTAAAGTTTGGGGATGTGATGCTTATGTCAAAAAGCTTCAGCCTGAAAAGCTGGAACCCAAAGCGGAAAAATGCGTATTCATAGGTTACCCAAAAGAGACAGTTGGGTACACCTTCTATCTCAAATCCGAGGGCAAAGTGTTTGTTGCTAAGAACGGAACTTTTCTCGAGAAGGAGTTTCTCTCGAGAGAATTGAGTGGGAGGAAGATAGAACTTGACGAGGTTGTCGAACCTCTCATCCCTCTGGATGGTGGCGCAGGGCAAGGGGAAACCTCTGTCATTGCAACGCCGGTTGAGGAGGAAGTTAATGATGATGATCATGAAACTCCAATTCAAGTTTCTGTTGAACCACGCAGGTCGACGAGATCACGCGCTGCTCCAGAGTGGTACAGTAATCCCGTCTTATCAATCATGTTGTTAGACAACAATGAACCTGCAAATTATGAAGAAGCAATGGTGGGCCCAGATTCCAACAAATGGCTAGAAGCCATGAAATCCGAGATAGGATCCATGTATGAGAACAAAGTGTGGACTTTGGAGATACTACCTGAGGGCCGCAAGGCTATTCAGAACAAATGGATCTTTAAGAAGAAGACGGACGCTGACGGTAATGTGACCGTTTATAAAGCTCGACTTGTGGCAAAGGGTTTTTCACAAGTTCCAGGAGTTGACTACGATGAGACCTTCTCACCCGTAGCGATGCTTAAGTCCGTCAGAATCATGTTAGCAATAGCTGCATTTTTCGATTATGAAATCTGACAGATGGATGTCAAAACGGCGTTCCTTAACGGTTTCCTTAAGGAAGAGTTGTATATGATGCAACCCGAAGGTTTTGTCGATCCTAAAAATGCTAACAAGGTGTGCAAGCTCCAGCGATCCATTTATGGACTGGTGCAAGCATCTCGGAGTTGGAACAAACGCTTTGATGAGGTGATCAAAGCATTTGGGTTTATACAAGTGGTTGGAGAATCTTGTATTTACAAGAAAGTGAGTGGGAGCTCTCTGGCGTTTCTAATATTATATGTGGATGACATATTACTGATTGGAAACAACGTAGAGTTTTTGGAGAGCATAAAGGATTACTTGAATAAAAGTTTCTCTATGAAGGACCTAGGAGAAGCTGCTTACATTCTAGGCATTAAGATCTATAGGGATAGATCGAAACGCCTGATAGGACTTTCACAAAGCACATACCTTGATAAAGTTTTGAAGAGGTTCAAAATGGAACAGTCCAAGAAAGGGTTCTTGCCAGTTTTACAAGGTACGAGATTGAGTAAGACTCAGTGCCCAGCAACTGATGAAGATAGAGAGCATATGCGCTCCGTCCCCTATGCTTCAGCCATAGGTTCTATCATGTATGCGATGCTGTGCACTAGACCGGATGTTAGCTTGGCCATAAGTATGGCAGGTAGGTTCCAGAGTAATCCAGGAGAGGATCACTAGACAGCGGTCAAGAATATCCTGAAGTACCTGAAAAGGACTAAGGAGATGTTTCTCGTGTATGGAGGTGACGAAGAGCTCACCGTAAAAGGTTACGTCGATGCAAGCTTTGACACAGATCCGGACGACTCTAAGTCGCAAACCGGATACGTATTTATTCTTAATGGGGGTGCAGTAAGCTGGTGCAGTTCCAAGCAAAGCGTCGTAGCAGATTCTACATGTGAAGCAGAGTACATGGCTGCCTCGGAGGCGGCTAAGGAGGGTGTCTGGATGAAGCAGTTCATGACGGATCTTGGAGTGGTGCCAAGTGCACTGGATCACGTCATTAGGAGAATCACGTGATGGACTAGACCCAAACTAATAGACATAGCATGTTGATCGTGTCATTTTGTTGCTACTGTTTTCTGCGTGTCAAGTATTTATTCCTATGACCATGAGATCATATAACTCACTGACACCGGAGGAATGCTTTGTGTGTATCAAACGTCGCAACGTAACTGGGTGACTATAAAGATACTCTACAGGTATCTCCGAAGGTGTTAGTTGAGTTAGTATGGATCAAGACTGGGATTTGTCACTCCGTGTGACGGAGAGGTATCTCGGGGCCCACTTGGTAATACAACATCACACACAAGCCTTGCAAGCAATGTAACTTAGTGTAAGTTGCGGGATCTTGTATTACGGAATGAGTAAAGAGACTTGCCGGTAAACGAGATTGAAATAGGTATGCGGATACTGACGATCGAATCTCGGGCAAGTAACATACCGAAGGACAAAGGGAATGACATACGGGATTATACGAATCCTTGGCACTGAGGTTCAAACGATAAGATCTTCGTAGAATATGTAGGATCCAATATGGGCATCTAGGTCCCGCTATTGGATATTGACCGAGGAGTCTCTCTGGTCATGTCTACATAGTTCTCGAACCCGCAGGGTCTGCACACTTAAGGTTCGACGTTGTTTTATGCGTATTTGAGTTATATGGTTGGTTACCGAATGTTGTTCGGAGTCCCGGATGAGATCACGGACGTCACGAGGGTTTCCGGAATAGTCCGGAAACGAAGATTGATATATAGGATGACCTCATTTGATTACCGGAAGGTTTTTGGAGTTACCGGGAATGACGAATGGGTTCCGGGAGTTCACCGGGGGGGGGGGCAACCCACCCCGGGGAAGCCCATAGGCTTTGGGGAGACACACCAGCCCTTAGTGGGCTGGTGGGACAGCCCCAAAGGGGCCTATGCACCAAGAGAAGGAAATCAAAGGAAAAGAAAAAAAAGAGGGAGGAAGTGGGAAGGGAGGGGGACTCCTCCCACCAAACCAAGTCCAACTCGGTTTGGGGGGGGGGGAGTCCTCCCCCCCTTGGCTCGGCCGACCCCTTGGGAGTCCCTTGGACCCCAAGGCAAGGTCCCCCTCCCTCCTCCTATATATATGGGGCTTTTAGGGCAGATTTGAGACGACTTTCTCACGGCTGCCCGACCACATACTTCCATAGTTTTTCCTCTAGATCGCGTTTCTGCGGAGCTCGGGCGGAGCCTTGCTGAGACGAGATCATCACCAACCTCCGGAGCGCCGTCACGCTGCCGGAGAACTCTTCTACCTCTCCGTCTCTCTTGCTGGATCAAGAAGGCCGAGATCATCGTCGAGCTGTACGTGTGCTGAACGCGGAGGTGCCGTCCGTTCGGTACTAGATCGTGGGACTGATCGCGGGATTGTTCGCGGGGCGGATCGAGGGACGTGAGGACGTTCCACTACATCAACCGCGTTCTCTAACGCTTCTGCTGTACGATCTACAAGGGTACGTAGATCACTCATCCCCTCTCGTAGATGGACATCACCATGATAGGTCTTCGTGCGCGTAGGAATTTTTTTGTTTCCCATGCGACGTTCCCCAACACAAACTTCACGCAGAGGGTACCAGACGAACGTCACTTCACCCGCGACTCCATTTTTGCACGCAGTAGGGGATGAAATGACCGGAGATGACACCGGCGACGAGCTTGGCGGCGGCCGAAGTCGGGCTATGTCGGGATCGACGAAACCGAAGGCAAAACGAGCGGGGCTTAGCTCCTAGAGCACCTACGTGATGCACTGAAGCCATTGATGGCCTCAGAATGACCAGCCGATCACCGGAGAGCTACCGGCGACGAGGTCCCGCGGCGGATCTCATCGGGCTCCGGTGGAATCGGGGCCTAGAGGAAGGGATCGAGGGGGAAAACTTGGGGGAAAGGTTCCTGAGCTCACGAGGAGTTTAGAGGCATCGAGAGTGAGCTCGGGGATGGCCTGAGGAGGGAGAACGACGGCGGCGAGCTCCGGTGACCCGAGGAGGAAGATGACGGCGTCACGGCGTCTCAGGGGTTCTTAGCGTCGCGCGACTAGCTGGAGAGCTTCAGGGAGCGAAGGCGAAGCTAACACGCAGCTCAGGAGAGAGGGAGAGGGGCTGGAGCGACGGCGAGCTCGAGCTCAAGCTTCGGTGATGGCGACCGAGAGAGAGAGAGAACAGGGGCGAATGGCGAGGGGATGAGCACGGGGAGACCTTGGGGAGCTTATCCCCATTCACGCCAGCGCAATATGGTGGCCAAGCAGGCACGCAGGTGCGTGGGCGTGCCGGGGAACGCGCCGGCCACCTCCTGCTCCGACTGGCAGGAGGAAGACGACAGGGAAAGGTGGGCGGGGCCTCAGGTGAGCGACAGGTAAGGTTTTTGCATTTTCTTCTTTTCTGTTTTCTGTTTATTCTTTCTGACGTTTGTTTTGTTTTATTTTTGGCTCCAAACTATTCCTAAAATAGTTTGAAAAATACTAGAGTGTTAGTTGAAATATTTCCAACCACTCATAAAGTTTTCAACATTTTTGGAAACTTTGAGTTATTTGAAATCAAATATATAATTGATTTCAGTAGCTTTTAACTTAAATTTAAAATGCCAAAATTAGTTTGAAAATAAGTTTCATCTCTGATATTTTGTTTTCAACATTTATCAGAAAAGATGAACTTTTCTAATGGCCATTTTGGATTCATTGTTTTGATAATGGTTGGATTTCTTTTGAATAAGAAGTGGCTAGGGTTTTGCTTTGGATTTCACCACTTCTTTTGAGTTTATTTCCATTTCTTGAATGCAATGAAAGAAGACATGATCACAGGTTGTTAAACCCTAACAGGGAATACCAGGGATGTGACAACTCACCCCCACTCAAAAGAATCTCGTCCCAAGATTTGGAAGTCGTCGGGAATAGCGCGGGATACTCAAGTCGGAGACGATCCTCTCTTTCCCATGTTGCCTCCTTTTCAGAATGATTTGACCATTGAACTTTAAGAAACTTGAGGTTTCGACGTCGAGTGGTACGCTCAGCTTGATCAAGAATACGCACAGGGTATTCTAGGTATGAAAGGTTATCTTGGAGATCAAGCGTTTCGTGGTCCACTTCACGGATAGGATCCGAAAAGCAACGCTTGAGTTGCGAGACGTGGAATACATCATGAACCTTGGACAGATGCGGAGGAAGTTCCAATTGGTAGGCAACTTCTCCTTGTTTGGCAAGAATGCGGAAAGGACCAATGTAACGAGGAGCCAACTTGCCCTTGATACCGAATCGATGGGTACCCTTCAAAGGTGTAACCCGAAGGTAAGCCTTCTCGTCAACTTCAAAGGTCACAACCTTATGATGACGATCATATTGGCTCTTTTGACGAGACTGGGCTGTTTTCAACTTTTCACGAATAATGCAAACTTGCTCTTCTGCATCTTGGATCATATCCGGACCAAAGAGTTGCCTCTCTCCGGTTTCTGACCAATTAAGAGGTGTTCGACATCTTCGTCCATAGAGAACTTGAAAAGGAGCTTTGCCCAAGCTTGATTGATAATTATTGTTATAGGCAAATTTGGCGAATGGAAAGCACTTCTCTCAATTTATACCGAATGATATAACACAAGCTCAGAGCATATCTTCTAGAACCTGATTCACTCTTTCTACTTGACCACTTGATTGAGGATGGAAAGCAATGCTAAAAGATAAGTGAGTCCCCATGGCATTCTGAAAACTCTCCCAGAAGCGAGAAGTAAAGATACTTCCACGGTCTGAGTTAATCTCCAGAGGAACACCATGAAGAGACACTATTCGAGAGATATATAACTCTACTAGCTGGCTAGCTATTATACTCTCACGATCTGGAAGAAAATGAGCTACTTTGGAAAGACGGTCAATGACCACAAAGATAGCATTATTTCCTTTCTTGGTCTTGGGAAATCCGGTGATGAAATCCATACTGACTTTATCCCATTTCCATTCAGGAATAGCTAAGGGTTGAAGGGTGCCAGCAGGCCTTTGATGTTCTGCCTTAACTCGACGACAAATGTTGCAGTTAGCAACGAACTCAACAATTTCTCTCTTCATCCTAGTCCACCAAAACCTCTGGCATAGGTCCTGATACATCTTAGTACTACCAGGATGAATGGTGAGAGGAGAATCATGAGCCTCTTTAAGGATTAACTGCCTTAGATGTGGGTACTTAGGAACCTCTCGACGATTCTGGAAGAACACAACATCTTGATCATTCATGGAGAATTCCTTAGCGTTTCCGCTAATAATATTCTCCTTGATTCGGGATATACCCTTATCATGCTTCTGGCCAACTATGATTTGATCCTTAAGAGTAGGCTTCGCCACCAGGGTAGAAAGGAATCCTTGAGGAACAATGTGAAGATTTAACTTCCGAAATTCCTCATAGAGATGTGGTTGACCTCATTGTAGCATCAGGTTGTTACAATAAGACTTACGACTTAGTGCATCAGCCATAACATTGGCCTTCCCCGGGGTGTAAGTTATCCCTAAGTCTTAATCCGTGATCAACTCAACCCACCGTCTTTGCCTGAGATTCAAATCCGGCTGGGTGAAGATATATTTTAGACTTTGGTGATCAGTGAATATTTTGCAACGATTACCAAGAAGGTAATGTCGCGAGGATTTAAGTGCATGGACTACTGCTGCAAGCTCAAGATCATGTGTGGGATAATTATCCTCATGTGGATGCAACTGTCGAGATGCGTATGCAATCACATGACAATCCTGCATGAGAATGCAACCTAATCCTTGTCGCGAGGCGTCGCAGTAGATAACAAAGTCCTTAGAGAAATCTGGTGGTAACAACACAGGTGCGGAAGTCAGGCGTCTTTTCAGTTCCTGAAAACTATGCTCACATTGTGGTGTCCACTCGAACTTTTTATCTTTCTTGAGGAGTTCAGTTAGAGGCTTTGCAACCTTGGAGAAATTCTCGACAAAGCGGCGACAATAGCTCGCTAGACCAAGAAAACTCCTAACTTGCTTAACCAATTCAGGTTGAGTCCAATCAAGGACAGCTTGAACTCTCTCGGGATTGACAACAATACCCTTACAAGAGATTACGTGACTTGGATAGGCCACTTCTGGTAACCAAAATTCACATTTTGAAAACTTGGCATAAAGGCGATGCTCTCGAAGTTTCATCAATACCAACCTTAGATGCTCAGCATGTTCTTGTTCGTTCTTCGAGTAGATGAGGATATCATCGAGGTATACCACAACGAATTTATCCAAATACTCCATGAAGATTGAATTCATCAAGCGAGAGAAGGTGGCTGGGGCATTTGTTAAACCAAAGGACATGACGGTGTACTCGTATTGGCCATAACGAGTGACAAGATTCGTTTTTGGAATATCCCCGTTCTTGATCTCGATTTGATGGTAACCCAACCTCAAATCCATTTTGGAGAAGACTGAGGATCCAGCAAGCTGATCATACAGGTCGTTGATCCTGGGGAGCGGATACTTGTCCTTTATGGTGACCAGATTAACTGGTCGATAATCTACAACCATCCGATCCGTTCCGTCTTTCTTCTTAACGAAGAGGACGGGACAAGCCCAAGGAGAAGAGCTAGGACGAATGAAACCCTTATTCAAGGCCTCATCTAGTTGCTTCTTAATTTCGGCTAGCTCCAAGGGTGCCATCTTATAAGGTCTTCTGGCTATTGGAACGGTTCCCGGAACAAGGTCTATCACAAACTCTACATCTCTGTCAGGTGGAATTCCTGGCAGTTCCTCTGGAAAAACATCCGGGAAGTCACGAACGACCGAATGTCTTCAAGTTCTGGAAGAGGGTTGGCATTGAGGGAATAGAGTTGGCACTTGGCAACTCGAGTAGAGACATTGACTATCTCACCCGAGGGATGGGTAAGCTTAACATTTCTAGAATGAGTATCAATCTTGGCATAATGAGCTGACATCCAGTCCATACCCAAGATGATATTGATATCCGAAGATTTCAGGGCTATCAAAGATGCTAGGAAAACTAGCCTGTCTACTAGAATTTCATTGTCATAGGTTATCCTGGACGTTTGCCACTTACTACGAGGGGTTTGGACAACCAATGGGATTGGAATATCACAGAAAGACAGGTTATGCAACTGTGCATAACTTTCTGAAATGAAGGAATGAGATGAGCCAGTGTCAAAAAGAACAGACGCTGGGTGATGATTAACAAGGAGCGTACCCAAAATGACGTCGGGATCCTGTGCAGCTTCTTCTGCTGAAACATAGTTCACATGGCCACGTGCAGGAGTTGGCTTCACATAGTAAGCTTTGCCCGACTTGCCTTGCCCAACGGACTTTCCGGGTTGCTTGGCACCCATATTCTGAGGACACCCTCGGGAATAGTGCCCTGGTTCTCCACACTTGTAACAGATCACCTCATTGGCACGTGGTGCAGCATTGCTAGCTGGACCACCATAGGTTTTTGCTGGAGGGTTGGTTTGATTCGTCTGAGGCACCACATAGGATGGCCTCGGGGTATATCTTGGCGGAAGAGAACTATTTGGAACCCACAGCCTGCGTTTTGGAAATGCGGAACCAGATGACGAGCCAGAGTCACGGGAGTGCTTCTTTGTGGCTTCATAGTCGGTATGACCAGTCTCGGCACTGATCGCCTTGTTGACAAGAGCTTGAAAGCTTGTACATTCGTGGAGGCGCAAATCACGGTGAAGTTCAGGGCTTAGACCCTTACAGAATCTTGCTTGCTTCTTGGCGTCACTTGACACCTCTTCAGTTGCATAGCGGGCAAGGTTACCGAACTCGCGGCTATAGGCATCCACGGTCAATTTTCCATGGGTGAATGCACAGAACTCCTCTCTCTTTCTGTCCATCAGGCCCTCTGGAATATGGTGCACACAGAAGGCTGCACTAAAGTCTGCCCATGTGGCTACTGGTCCGGCAGGACGCATGGATTCAAAGTTCTCCCACCACAGATTGGCGGGTCCTTCCAGAAAGTACGCCGCAAAGGTCACCTTGTGGGCCTCAGAAACATTTGCAGAGCGAATCTTGCGTGATATACTGCACAACCAATCATTAGCGTCGAGGGGATCGACAGAGTGATGGAACTTTGGAGGATTCAGCTTCACAAAGTCATTGAGGGACACTGCATCATTCCTAGGCTGACGAGCCGTATTTTGCTCAATACGCTCTAACAGACGGTTGGTCTCCCTTTTGTTTCTTTCTGCCTCAAGCATAACTTCCGCCAGAGAGGGCGGGTGAGGCAGTTCCTCCTGCGATGCTTGACTACCCTCTCTTGCTCATGAGCAGGGGCACAGTTCAACCTGGTGAACACCATCCTGATAAACAAACTCACAGCTTAGACCAATATCAACATCAACACTAACTATGGATTAAGAATGCACTGAACACATGGAATGCGGAAATGAACATACGAACAACATGGTAACAAGCAACTGCTATATATACACCATGGTTCATACACACCAGTACATAGTTCAGTACAACCTTAACCGAAGAGCAAACTACTGAAAACATGAAACTACTCATCAGAGGCTTCCAAGCTTCCTATACATTATTTATCTATGCCTCCGGAATTCATCTCACGACACAATCATACTCCACAAGTCACACAGGACTGTGGAAGTACAACTACTACCATACTATCCTTCCACTCACGGGTTTAGGCATGCGCATAGAACATCTCATAAAGGTTGCCTCCATGACCTGGGAGCTCAACCTGAGGATCAGGAAATACTCTAGCCTGAGTACCCTAAGAACCGTAAGGGCACGGGTGTGGCCTTGGTCCCCTGACTGGTGGTAGTAGAGGTCCCCGAAGAGGGGTGACTCCTCCTATAGTAGGCCAGTCAACATGAGCCGGAAGATGGGTCCTAACAGGGTTCAACATCTCCATATCTCCATACCCTGTCTGGACTACAGGTGCGAGCTGCGTCAAAGCCATCCACAGACGGGCACATGTAGCATAGAGCTCCATACGAAGGGCACGAGCATCCCTATCTCTATTCTCTAGCATCTCAGCAGTGGATCCTCCATAGAGGAATCAAAGTAGACCCCACTGAGGTATCCTTCTTCTCCTGGCTGAGAGGCAGGAACATAGCAGAACTCTGAATTCTGCAACAGTGCATGTCTGGCCGTCATGATGGTCAGCATTGAATAGGCAGCATCTTGTACTGCCATGTCAACAGTGAACCCCAATCCATAAGACCAATGGATCGGCTCCTCAGCTCCAGGGTAATCTGGGAATACCCTAACAGTGCAGAGGTACTGACTCTGATTAAAATCCCGGTACTGCTCCTCCACTGTGTACTGTGGGTACCAGCGGTAACCGGATACTGACATCATCCTGACTAGCATGGCCGTGTGACCCGTCACATCAATGCACCTAGTCAGACGGACCACCTGACGAGAAGGACGGCCAGGCATCTGAAAATAGAGAGTAATGCAAAAGCATTAGAGCTCGGAAGACAAAATTGGGCAGCATAACGGCTGTAAATGCTCAAAAACAATTTTGAGACAACCCATAAAAATAGGATAGCGTAACCACTCAACTACCAAGTTCAATTCCATGGTCATCAAAACTTATTTTCTTTTCCTTGGAATAAAAGAAACCCGAAGTAACTCTCGACTCGTTGTCCTATCATCTATCGACCAGAAACACGAGCCTAAGAGAAAGATAAGTAACCTAGTCCTTAATCCCCGCAGAAAAGAAGAGGATGACCAGAATAGAATAACTTGAGAAGAGAAGCAAAAGTCTTACGTTCCCTTTCACAAACAATTCCCTTATATATAACAAAGCAATTCTAGACTCAACTTCGACCAGTTTGGCTTTGTAGTCCTACAGTCAGTCAGGCTCTGATACCAACGCTGTCGGGACCCCGATCCTAAGCCATAGGAATCCAGCCTGTAACACATCGCATCTCTTTGCGGTCTCACGCACGGTTATCCCCACGGCTGCAGCCTTACCTTAGCCGGGACCGTTTGCGCCTTCTGACTTGCGTATGCAATTGTGTCGCTAGCAATCCAATGTCAAAAAACTCGGATCGACATGTCCAGTCATAAACTAAAGTGGCAGTTCCATACAGGGACAAACATACATGACCCAGCAAAGCATGTGTCGGTCTTCAACGAATGTAGACGAGTCATAGCAAGCTACAAGGACTCCATTACATACGCGTGACATTTCCCAAAGGGACAAACACAGCAGCTAAGAAGGACACATGCCGGTCAACCAATGTGTCCGGAGCAGTAGCGAACTACCATGGCTCGATGGAATCACAAAGGGGCATTTCCCCGTAAGGAGTGCTACTAAGGCATATGACTAGGTATTCGAACCCCATACATATCAAGTACAGTACACGTACGCATGGCATACCGATATGTATAGATACATCGATGGCATCACAACATAACCATAAACATACAAACTTTATTTAGAAGGCTCGGAAGAGCCTCACACATAATATTACAAGATAGGGGTCTCATGACCCATCATCACAAGTCATACACACAAGTCTTACAAGCCAGCGGAAGATTAAAACTGTTTGAGTACGGACAGATGGAAAGACAAAGGCACATGGCTTGACTATCTATAGACCCAACCTAGGGCCAGATCGTAGCTGGGATACCAGCTACTCGTCGTCGTCGATGTCTAGGTAGAACCCTCCATTAGGGTCATTAACAACCTCTGCAACAATTTATTAAGCAAACGTGAGTACGAAAGTACTCAACAAGACTTTAGAAAATCTATCTACTCATGCAATGTATCAACAGGGAGTTGTGGGGTTTCATGCGGAAAGCCAACATTTGACTCTTGGCTAGACAACTTGCATTTTTAAATAGTTTCGACAACTTTGATTTCTCGCACACGAGTTCACTAACACCACAACAATACTATATCGTGGAATCATTCCGTCTCCCTACGGAAATGCCGTCCACGACACTCACACTTATCTTGACAATTTTATGAGTAGCCATTATAGTTATCTATGAACAACATATGTTTCCAAGTAGTCCATATCCGCGGACGCGGCTATTCGGATAGATCATAACCCTGCAGGGGTGTACTTCTTCACACACGCTCTCGCCACTTATAGCCATGTTGCTCAGGTTGACCTAATGCAATAAATAAGAGAGGAGCGAGAACATGGGAATTTATCGGGATGATCAAAATGGTTGCTTGCCTTGTTGCTCAGCAGAGGGGTGATATCCGTCAGTCGGATAATCAGACGTATCCGGAGGGGCGGAGCCTACTGGAATAACAACAATTAATCAATATCAAACATATGCAACAAAATGATGCATGGAATGCAATGTAGCATGGTCTGCCTTGTTCCTCAGCAAAGGGGTGATCTTGATTTGAAATAATAATTCAAATATTATTTGAATTATAATTTATCACATTCTTTTAATTGATTTGACCTTATGCTGTTTCATAACTTTGTTTTTCATGCATGAAAATAGCACCATTGGATTCCTTGGATTTTTCTGATCCATTTACATATATTATTTGTCAAATTTGCAGTTATATTCCATTTTCTATGAATTTCCAAGGTTTTGAACTTATTTCGAAATTATTTTTAAACAGAAAAGATTTTATTGCATCAGCATGACATCAGCAGGTCCAACTGGCCGTTGAAAGTCAAACCTGACCAGTGGGACCCACTTGTGAGTGACTCTGGCCAGTTTTTAGTTTAAATTTAACTTAATTAGCTAATTAACAGAGTAGGACCCCACCTGTTAGTGTCTTTTTAAGTTTTTATTTAATTAATTATTTTAATTAACCTAAACTTAATTAGCCAGGGGGCTGGCCCCACCTGCCAGTGACTTAGGGGAATCGGATCCACCGGCGGCGAGGTCGATCTCGCCGGCGGTGAGCCTCCGGCGACCACCAGAACGGCGGAGGGGCTCGGAAATGCATCTCCGATGACCAAACTTCACACGGAGGGTACCAGACGAACGACACTTCACCCGCGGCTCCATTTTTGCACGCATCAGGGGATGAAATGGCCGGAGATGACGTCGGCGACGAGCTTGGCGGCGGCCGAAGCTCGGCCTATGTTGGGATCGACGAAACCGAAGGCAAAACGAGCGGGGCTTAGCTCCTAGAGCACCTACACGACGCACTAAAGCCATTGATGGCCTCGGAATGACCAACCGATCACCGAAGAGCTACCGACGACGAGGTCCCGCGGCGGATCTCGTCGGGCTCCGGTGGAATCGGGGCCTAGAGGAAGGGATCGAGGGGGAAAACTTGGGGGAAAGGTTCCTGAGCTCATGAGGAGTGCACAGGCATCGAGAGTGGGCTCGGGGATGGCCCGAGGAGGGAGAACGACGGCGGCGAGCTCCGGTGACCCGAGGAGGAAGACGACGGTGTCACGGCGTCTCAGGGGTTCTTGGCGTCGCGCGACTAGCTGCAGAGCTTCAGGGAGCGAAGGCGAAGCTAACGTGCAGCTCAGGAGAGAGGGAGAGGGGCTGGAGCGACGGCGAGCTCGAGCTCAAGCTTCGGTCATGGCTGCCGAGAGAGAGAGAGAGAGAGAGAGAGAGAGTGAGAGAGAGAGAGAGAGAATAGTGGCGAATGGCGAGGGGATGAGCACGGGGAGACCTCAGAAAGCTTATCCCCGTTCGCGCCAGCGCGATACGGTGGCTAGGCAGGCACGTAGCTGCGTGGGCGCACCGGGGAATGCGGCGGCCACCTCCTGCTCCGACTGGCAGGAGGAAGACGACAGGGAAAGGTGAGCTGGGCCTCAGTTGAGCGACAGGTAAGGTTTTTGCATTTTTCTTCTTTTCTCTTTTCTGTTTATTCTTTCACACATTTGTTTTAATTTATTTTTGGCTCCAAACTATTCCTAAAATAGTTTGAAAAAAATACTAGAGTGTTTGTTGAAATATTTCCAACCACTCATAAAGTTTTCAACATTTTTGGAAACTTTGAGTTATTTGAAATCAAATATATAATTTATTTCTGTAGCTTTTAACTTAAATTTAAAATGCCAAAAGTAGTTTGAAAATAAGTTTCATCTGTGATATTTCGTTTTCAACATTTATTAGAAAAGATGAACTTTTATAATGGCCATTTTGGATTCACTGATTTTGATAATGGTTGGATTTATTTTGAATAAGAAGTGGCTAGGGTTTTGCTTTGGATTTCACCACTTCTTTTGAGTTTATTTCCATTTCTTGAATGCAATGAAAGAAGACATGAGCACAAGTTGTTAAACCCTAACAGGGAATACCAGGGATGTGACAAGCTGAAGCTCTTCAGACGTCAGAGATGGAGCGGCGGGCGCCCGAGTGGTCCCGAGATGCATCGCTCTTGTATTAAGGGGTGCTAGGACTGACATCGGCCGCCCATGCTTCATGCACGAGCGCGGAGGGCAAGTGGGCCCACGACCCCTTTGTGCTTAGGAGTTAGACTGGCGGGCTAGCCTCTCTGCTGAGCTTAGGTGGGGCTGCGATGTGTCGATATTCCGAGGCCGGGCATGACCTAGAAAAGTGTGTCCGACCAGAGTGTTATCGAGCGTGACGCGAAACTTGGTGCACCCCTGTAGGGATGAAAATTAATTATTCAGATAGCCGTGTCCACGGTTACATGACGACTTGGAGTTGTGCCCTGATCTTATGCAACTACAATTGTTACTTAACTGGAATTGTTGCCCTGGGATTGTTTCCTCACACGGAGTCGAGGGAGGATGTCTGGGCGTGACCTCATATTAATATTGCTGCAACAATATGACTATTATTTGTGTTACCTGTTCTACTCTCGTGTATTGCTGCAAGACCCGTGAAAATGCTAGTCTTCGACAGGACTAGGCCTTCTCTCTCTATTCTTGTATTCCTGCAGTGAGTCCACATATAAACCCCTTCCTTTGATAATGTTGCATACTTAACATAGTTCTGATATAAGTCTTGCGAGTAGTTTGGATGAGTACTCACCGTTGCTTTGCTCCCCCTTTGTCCCCTTGATCCGTTGCTGCGACCAAATGATGGAGCCCATGAGATGGAGTTTCCTGCCGCCGCCTGCTCCCTCGACGGTGCCTGCTGCTACGTGGATGCCGCTGAAGACCAGGAGTAGTTAGGAGGTTCCCAGGCAGGAGGCCTCGCCTCGTTCCGATCGTTGTACCTTTTGTGCTAGCCTTCTCTAAGGCACCCCGTGTTTAATGCATGTACTCAGATATTGTTGCTTTCGTTGACTCGTGTGTTTATCGACCTTCTATATTCTAGTCCTCAAGGCCCCTAGCTTGCAATATGAAGCTTGTATGTTTTATTTGTGTCTAGAGTTGTGTTGTGATATCTTCCCGTGAGTCCTTGAGTTTAATCGTACGCATTTGCGTGTATGATTAGCGTATGATTAAATCGAGGATATCACAATTTGCCAACCCCTCACGGCGTGTATCATCTTCGTCATCATCAGAGGTGTATTCTTCATGGGACACCAAACCCCTTGGAGGAGTCTTCTTGGTGAAGTTGTTCTTGCTTGGGAAGACTTGGTTTTGTATTTGCGAATGAGCTTGCCCCCGTTGTTTTCCCTCTTCTCATCAGGACAATCCGCCACAAAGTGACTCATATTGCCGCAATTGTAGCATGTCCTTACTCGTTGCTTGCTCTTGGACCCACTAGAGTTGTTCTTGGAGAAGTTGGGCCTTGAGTTTCTCTTGTTGCCCCAAAATTTCCTTGAATCAAGAGCCATGTGCTCGTGATAAGCATACATTGTGTCTTCGGGGCAGCCATCTTCTTTCTCTTCTTCTTCTTCATCCGAAATGACCTTGGCTCTCAAGGAAAGGTTGGGTGATGCTTTCTTCGACCGGACACGAGCAAGAGCATTGTTGGCAGTCTTGTTCATGATATTCATGGAAATGAACTCACCCAACACTTCTCTTGAGGTCAAGGTGTGGAAATCCGGCCTTTGACGAATAACGGAGGACATGGCTTTGTTGAATGGCATGATGGCCTTGAGAAACTTGTGCTTGATCCAAGTGTCATACGTATCCTTGCTCCCATGATCTTGAAGAGCAACGGCAAGAGCAGTCACCCTTCGGTAGAGATCACGGGATCCTCATCTCCTAGCATCACTATTCACAAACTCATCGGCCTCATCCAGAACCACTTCAAAGTTGGACCGTTGAATGCTTGAGCTCCCCTTGTACAACACCATGATGTGCTTCCAACAATCCCTTGAATGGGTGAAGGGGCGCAAGTGAGATAGATCTTCGAGAGGAACCGTTGATTGAAGGATGAACAAAGCGGAATGATTATATTGATTGTCCGCCTCTTCTCTTGGAGTGAGGTTGTTTGGATCATGTGGGTAGAAGCCTTGTTCGATGATTCTCCAAAGATTTGTTGAGATGTGATTCAAATGAGACTTGATGCAAAAGACCCAATTAGCAAAATCACCTTCATCAAGTTTAGGAGGAGGACCAAGGTTATTAATATGCGGTGTAGGGACCAGTCCTCCATAGACCCGGGGAGGAGGAACCGAGGCAAAGGTTTCCTTCCCATTCTTGTCAAGAGGGTAAGAAGTTCGAGTACCTTTAGCCGATTCCTTTTCGGAATTGGCCTCCGACTCTGATGTGGTGGGTTTAGCCACAACCAACGGTTCAGGAGAATTCTTCATCCCCTCAAGTATTTCTTTAAGCATGGAATTGACTTCGGTCGTCATGGACGTCTGGTGTGAGGCCATAACTTCATTAAAGTCGTCCCTTGTGATCGAACTTAACTCCACGTACTCGGGCACTTCGTGCCCTACCTCACCGTCGTCAACCATACTCTTCGGGTGGTGAAACCCATAATAAAGAGACGTGGCTCTGATACCATTTGAAAGGATCGATATGGTTGACTAGAGGGGGGGTGAATAGGCAACTACCAATTTTGATGTCTTCTTAACAAATTAGGGTTAGCAACAAAAGGTTCTCTAGAAAGATAAACTAGGTGAGCAACCTATATGATGCTAACAACAACTACTAATGCAAGCGAGGAATACACCACAACAAAAATAAGGACAAAGTAAAGGTAAGAAATAACCACAAGTGGAACCGCTGGAGACTAGGATGTGTTACCGAAGTTCCTTCCCTTTGACAGGAAGTACGTCTCCGTTGGATTGGCGTGGAGGCACAATGCTCCCCAAGAAGCCACTAGGGCCACTGTATTATCCTCACTCCCTCACACAATGCGAGATGTCGTGATTCCACTAGTGGTGCCCTAGAAGGAGGCGACCGGACCTTTACAAACAAGGTTGGGCAATCTCCACACAAAGCTTGGACGCTCCCAACAAGACCACAAAGCTTCACCACAATGCAATGTGGCTCCGAGGTGACCTCAACCATCTAGGGTGCTCAAACACCCAAGAGTCACAAGATCCGCAAGGGATTAGTGGGGGAATCAAATATCTCTTGGTGAAAGTGTAGATCAGGGCTTTCTCAACCAATCCCTAGGAAATCAACAAGTTTGATTGGCTAGGGAGAGAGATCGGGCGGAAATGAACTTTGGAGCAACAATGGATATTGGGGAAGTAAGAGGTAACCTTCCAAAGGAATAAGACCCCTTTATATAGTGGGGGAAAGAATCCAACCATTACCCTCCACTCACAGCCCGAGCAGAGCGGTACTACCGTTGCTAGGAGCGGTACTACCGCACGGTAGGTTCACCAACCACGATAGTAAAAAACTACTACCGTGCCTACCACCGCAGAGGCCGAGGTTGCGAAAGAAGTACGAGGGAGCGGTAGTAAAAAACTACTACCACCGAGAGAGCGGTACTACCCCTATGCCTGCGATACTACTGCTCGCACCAGCGGTACTACCGCTGGTCCTTTTGCACAGACAGTGAGAAACATGCTGGATCTCCATTGAAGCAAGGGAAAGGTGGTGCAATAGAAATGTGTACGTGTTGATTCCACCCTAACCTTTCCGAAGCGGACCCCATCTTAATAGTACAACTTTCCTACGACTTAAATTCATCAAAGAGAAACGTAGAAAGCAACCGTCTTCGAGAGACTCCGAGGGGCACCGAATCGTCTTGTGCTTAGACGTGAATTGTATGAAATGCTCAATGCACACGATTAGTCCGCGCATGCATTGTCATCAATCACCAAAACCGCTCAGGGAGTAATATGCCCTAACAGAATGAATATGTAATAATTTGCTCTCCCCGTGAATCATAGCATGTAGATATTGGGAGTAGGTAGGGTAAGACAAGTTCAATCTCTCAACAGTTTTATCTCTCTCCCCCTTAATATGTAAGGTTTGATACATCTCCCTATTTATATTGCTCCCTCTTTTGTTTAAGCTTATTGGCGATATTTATCCCCTTTATATAGGTTCATTGGAAGCTTTGATATTTCCCCCCTTTGGCATTAATTGCCAAAAAGGTCAGAGAGTAAGGGCTCATTGAGAGAAATGGTTCCTAGATACTTCTCTCTTGGATAAGGGTTCCTTGAAATTTCTCCCCCTTAAGTGTGAATTAGAGTTCACTAAAATTTCTCCCCCTTATATAGTAGGTAAGAATTAATTGAATGTTCTCCCCCTAGAAAACAACGCAAAGACTGATTTTGTTTCATAAAATGTTCAGTAAAAATTTAGAAGGCAATGAAACATGGGATCATTGATAATATTTTCCCCTTAAGGCAACAGTCCAGAAATTGTCAGAAAAACGAAGGAAGTGATAATATCGGAGTCACTGAGGCAAAGTGGTTCGGTAGAACCGAGAATGAGATTGAGGCCTCCGGGAGAGATCGATTGGACCGAGTTTCCAAGATCGGTGAGACCGAGTTGCAAAGAAACTCGCCTCGTTAACTAAAAATGAACAGAAAACTTTCCCCGACTTTAAAAAGGAAAGAAACTGAGATACCAAAAGTGAAAGAAAACATACAACATCACCGAAAAATAAATTTTCTGAAACCAATTGGAAAAGGAAATAAGAGAAAACAAAATGATTATATATATATATATATTTAAAATATACATAGATATAGATGAGAGTCGAATGGTTCCAAGAGGGTATGCAATGACAAATGTGAACCAAAGAAGAATCTCCATTTAGATGGGGGCGGTGACTAGGTCACCTATATTAGAGTATTTGACTTGAGTTGTCAAGCAAGGTTGCTTGATCATAGGTCATACTCATTGTTAAGCGTGAAATGGGGTTACCATTTTTCGATTATCCTTTTAATGTCTTCATATCACTTGAGCTGCTTTACCTCATGAGTTGGTGCAAAGCTTTATCAAGGATATGAGTACATACCTTTGAATGATGTTGATGACATAGCATGTAGGTGAACTTGTTGTCGATGCTCAAAGTTGATGTAATTCATCTTGAGTTGGGAGCAACCCATGTTGTTTTGGTTCACTTTTCACCTACAATGGTTAGTCATGCAAGGAAGACCATAATATATCCAAATGACATGAGTGAATAACTTCATCAAATGATAGTCAAGGATATGATTTTGTTGTCTTCTTCGTCCATCTCTCAAGAAGGGGTTGTTGATACTTGGCTATGTCAAGATTGATTTTGATGTGAGTTGATGGCAATCTTGTGAAGTGTATTTCTTCCAAGTACCTACAAAATATTAGATGCAATACCAGGGAGCATGGTTTCCAAGATATAAGATAGTCATATCAAAAGCATCAAGGAATAGTCATTCGAGCTCATGCCCTTGCATGCATCCGAGTGAGTCTAGCTCAAGCTTGAAGCATCAATGATGTTCAACTCACTCCTCAAATGACAGTACACTTTCTCATCAAGTGGTCTGGTAAAGATATCAGCTAACTGCTTGTCAGTACGAACATGCTTGAGATCTATATGTCCTTTACGAACATGATCATGAATGAAATGATGTCGCACTTGAAGATGTTTCCTTCGAGAATGTTGCACGGGATTATAGGAAATCTTATTAGCACTTTCATTGTCACATAACAATGGAACTTTTCTAACATGAATGCCATAATCCTTAAGAGTTTGAGTCATCCAAAGTAATTTCTCACAACGTGATCCGGTGACAATGTATTCAGCTTCGACAGTTGATAAGGATACCGACTTTTGTTTCTTGGATGACCAAGACACAAGAGATCTTCCAAGAAATTGACATGTACACAAGGTGGATTTTCTGTCAACCTTCTCTCCAACATAGTCCGAGTCAGAATAGCTAACACGATTAAAAGAAGATCCCTTGGCATACCATATGCCAAAGTTTGGTGTATGTATGAGGTATCTCACTATCCTTTTCACAGCCAAAACATGACACTCTTTAGGTGTCTCTTGGTATTAGGCACACATGCAAACACTCAACATGATTTCAGGACAGGAGGCACATAGATATAGCAATGAACCAACCATTGATCGATAAACCTTTTGATCAACTGGTTTATCCTCCTTAGTGAGGTGAACATGTCCACTAGTAGGCATGGGGGTTCTCATACCTTTGCATTCTTGCATGTTGAACTTCCTGATTGAGTCCCTGGTGTACTTGGTTTGAGAGATAAGTGTACCTTCTCTCGATTGTTTGATTTGCAATCCAAGGAAGAATTTTAGTTCACACATCATGGACATCTCATACTTCTCTCACATCACCTTTCCAAACTTTTGACTAAAATGTGGGTTAGTAGAACCAAAGATAATATCATCCACATAAATTTGGCATACAAATAGTTCTCCATTAACTCTTTTAGTGAATAAGGTTGCATCAATTTTACCAATCTCAAAACCCTTTTCAATAAGAAACTTCGTTAGGCATTTGTACCAAGATCTAGGGGCTTGTTTAACACCATATAAAGCTTTACGAAGTTTGTAAACATGATTAGATTTCTTGGGGTTCACAAAGCCGGGAGGTTGTTTAACATAAACTTCCTCCTCAATTTTACCAATTAGAAAAGTACTTTTGATATCCATTTGGTAGAGTAACATCATGGTGATTGGCATAAGCGAGAAGAATGCGAGTGGCTTCAAGTCTAGCAACAGGTGCATAAGTCTTACCGTAGTCCATACCTTTGACTTGCGTGTATCCTTGGGCTACGAGACGCGCCTTGTTGCGTACAACTTGTCCATATTCATCTTGCTTGTTCCGAAACACCCATCTTGTATGTGGGGACCCTGACTTACGAGTCGAGATCGCCGAATGAACGTGCTCAGTGATCCCAGAGATCAATGCTCACGGAACACACAGATACTGAATATTAAGAGTCTTACATCCATACATATCGTTTGGTACAATAAATGACCGTATCGGTCAAGTCTTACATATATAGGGCCTTGAGGGATAAACATCAAACTGGACCAATAGTGGAATTATTGGTCGAAAGCGTGAACCCATGCCATCAGCCTTAACCTACATGCATTCTGATTGGGAAACGTCTAGCTCGCAAGAACGTCACCGAGTTACTCTTCACCAAATCCCGTTCTTTCATACCTGGTCAATGAAGTAACTAGTGGCAAGCCAATGAGTACTTTTGATGGTACTCGCAAACAGCCCATGATATGAACAACGCAAGTGAAGGATAACAATAATATGCTTCTTTGGTGGATATCCTCTTGGTGGTAAATTAACATGATCATGAGTATGCATCATAAGTTAAAAACTACTTTTGAAGAACATGTTACAGATATCAATATATCTGTCAAGGGTTGAAACATCCGGGTTCACCCTATATGCCAAGTCACCATACTTGATCATGTCAACTCTTTCATAAAACTCCATTTACCACATACTCACACACACTTGGTTTATTAGGAAACGACTGGATGTAGTTTAAGCAGGATTACCCAAGTGTCCTTGACCATGGACACGGATATTCGAATAGTTTTACACTCTGCAGAGGTAGTACGCTGGACCCACGGATCCGGGAAACTTCCGTGTCATCCATGACTCGCGGTATATAATATAACCAAGGTAAGTACCCGATCAATGCCTTTCCCCCGACGATACTAGATAAAGAGGTCTACTCGATTGGTACCCAACCCACATGTTGTACGCCTTACGAGCACCGACTCTGGACAGTATCAACCATGCGGGGACCAACGGTGTGCCTGGAACTCATAAAAATGGCATAGTCGCCCTACCTGGCACGACCCCATCACGAGAGTGACCACATATCACTCCCGCCACTAGTAATGTGGCTCTTTGCTAGCATCGACCAGAGTAATCAACACATCCCTGTCTCATAAAGGGGTAACATGGTCGTACATGTAAGGTTGGGATGGTCGAGACATCATAAATCTATTCCCATTTGCAAAACCATACTCACACAAATACCAGGTGCACCACTTCACCAAAAGTGGCCACCTATCTCAGCATCACCCTCGGGCATTAGTGGCACCCGGCGGGGTTTTCTTAAACCTTTGGTTTATGTCATCATCATGCTCATGCTAATACTATTCTAACTTTACTTGTCAACATGATATTAGCATGACCCCCATAGGTGGTAGGATCAAGCTTAATGCATGTGCTCCGGAGGAGCCATCGATAACATCACTTCAATGATTTACCGACACTTATGATCATGTGCAACGGAAATATTTGCTACACTAGCATGCAATATAACATATGCTCAGTCATGGTCGCCTTTGCTCACATAAGTCCTCGGGGTCTTCAAGGTCTTTCGCTCCAACTCCGAGTACTCCGTCTACCCATCAACTATCGTTGGAAACAACCACGGTAAGCCACACAACAGGCAGAAACAAAAGTGCTACATAAATAGGATTTTTATTTTTCTTGGACCTCTCTGGCCATAAAAAAATACCTCAAGCTTGCTAGAGGAGAGTTGGGCCATCAAGGATTTCTGAATGGAGGAAAGGAGGAGTAGGGAATTATTTAAGAAGCCCAGAGAAAATATTATGATAAAAATGAGCGGAGGCACTCATTTAACACAGAGGAATTTTAGAAATATTTAGGAAGTTGCTTCACTGGATTTGAAGTTGGGATGAATATTCTAGGAATTTTCTAATATGGAATAAATAGCAATAGGAAGATATTTATTTATTACAACAGAATAAAGTCAGATAAAAATGTTGACCAAGGCTTCAAAAATGGGGCATGGTATAATAAGTCTCTGGAAATTGGAATCACTCCAATTGGAGTTGATTTGAATCCTCAAGGATTTTCGCAAAGTGGGGTTTAAATTATCCAGATTTGGATTTATATATAAACACCACACAAAGGTTGCTTGGAAAAATGTGCAAGGCACATATTTGGATAGCCCTGAATTTTAGGAACCTACAGGAGTTTGAATCAAACAATTTGGAGTTAGAATGATTTTTATATGGATTTTTGAAGTTATGCAAAATAGGAAAATGAGAAAAAGGAGCTCAGTCTTGGGGGTTATCTTGCGCACTTGGCGAAGGAGAGGGAGGTGGGCCGGCCCAGCGGCTCTCTGGCGCGAGCCACGCCGAAGGCGGCTTCTCAGGAGTGCGATTATGCCTCAGGGTGGCGCATTCCCACGGGGCGTGGCCACTTAAGGCTGGGACCCGACCGATGAGTGGCTGACGCGAGGGCCCCGCCTGTCAGCTCCATCTCCCTCCTCCTGCCTGGCCTGGGCATGCACAGACGTCCGGTTGGTCGATGCAGGGGCCGACTCCGGCGGCGCTCCGGCCGTCCCCCGCCGAGGAAAGAGCACCGACGGGCTCGGGGAGCCGCACCGCCCCCATTCCCAGGCTCAGCGTGTGCGGGGAAGCTTCGGGGCGCACGGCCCATAGCCGCGACAGAGGGCGGTGATGGAGCCCGTGGGGAGAGGAGCTCTGGCCACCTGGCGGAAATATGAAGGAAGGGGATGGGTGTTGCAGGTCTGGGGTTCTCCTGGAGGCACTAAGGAGAAGGAGGGAGCTCAGGGCAGCTCGGATGCAGGCATGGCCGAAACGGCCATGGCAGCCATGGAAGAAGAGGAGGAGCTGGGGGCAGTCTTGGGCTGTTTGGGGAGGTTTGGGAGGCTTCTAGGGAAAGTGGGAAGTGGATCAGGGGCCCAGGGTGCTCGGGAAGGCCATATGGAGAGGGGGGAGACGAGAAAGATCTTGGATGCTCCCTGGTGCTCTCTGGGCACGACGGCCATGCGTGCCTGAGCCACCATGGCTGCATCCTGGCGTCAGGGAGGACTTGGACTGATCAAGGGGAGTGTCCTGGTGTGCTGAGACACACAACAACGGTCGGATGAGGTCTGGAAGGAGAAAACAAGGTGCAGAGCACCCGGTTTGCAGGTCAGGGTGGTGGTCACCACGGCCACCTGTGCCTAGAGGGCCCTAATGGCCAGTCAAAGTTGTCTGGGAGGTGGGGCATGCTATCTGGAAGACGAGTGAGGAGTTTGGTCTCTAGTGGAGATGGTTTGAATTGGTTTTGACCGAGGTTAACATTTCAGCAGGAAACTACGGGCCGATAAAAATGGTTTTCACAGGAAGGGAATTGAGGTAAAACCTTGTCTACCAGTCTTATACATGGAAGGACTACAACAATGCCAAGTTTGAGATCAGGCAGAGGTGCGTAGCTAGTACTTGTTGTACAAGGCTGCATTTCTGCCATAAATCAACTTGTAGATGTGCTGCTCATTTTTCCTACATGAGCATGCCATCTATTGGTTTGAAATGATGCCTTGGGATGTTAGGGGTCCTTTGGAAAGAGATGGGGGCTTTGGCTAAGTAGAAGTGAAGATGGTGATTTCAAGGGTGAAATGAGGAATAGTTACATGGAGCCTCTCTCCAATAATTGACAATAATTGACCAGTGGTCATGGAAATGTTACTGGAGGTAAGATTTAACTATATGAAGCTGTGGTAGAAAGTTGAGCTCAAGGGTTAAAGTGGAAGGGGCCAAAGTAGCCAATAAAGTTAATGCACACAAGGTGTTTGATGAGTGGCAGAGCAACCAGATGGATATATGAAACTTAACATGATCAAATAATAGATAACAATAAGCTTGGACACCAAATTTGGGATTTGGTGGACAAGGTTTCCAATGTAAACTTGGAAAACCCATGAAATGGGCAGAAATAGCTTTCTGCTTACAAAACTATCCAAATCAATTCCCACAAATCCAATATTTGGTGTGGGGGCATTATTTGAGCATTAAGGCATGCCCAAAAGGTTTGGGGGCAATTGGATAAACTTTATAATGTAAAGTTTCCCAAAGTCAGAAATCAACACAGAGGGTTTTGAGGGGCTTGGGACAAGTTCCTCTTTTTTCCTTGATGCACCACTTGGTGTGGATGCATTATTGGAGTATCAGAACATGTCCACCAAATTTGAGCACAATTGGAGACAATTGCCAATGAAGAGTTGCTCAAATTTGGATCTGGACAGATAGGGTTTTAGAATAATTAGGGGAGTCAAATCAACTTGGATTGAGATGAAACTTGGCAAGATCATCAAACATATCATAGGTGACATGCTGGAATTTTACTCGAATTTATTGAGAATATTTCTTATAGAAATATTCCAAAAGCTTGAAATAGGCCGGAAGGGTTTTGAAGGGGTTTGCCCAATATTTTGAACATGACCATGTGTTGAAACTCATATATATGGAATATATATTCTCATTGAGTTTCCCTAAATTTTCTTAATTTTTTTTTGAAAGCAATAAAAATAACTTTCCTTCATAAGAGACCATTTCTGGCCCCACACGAAGGCATTTAAATAAATTAATGAAATAACTTTTAAAATAATAATATGGTGGTTTTGGGAAGTCATTTTGATAATGGGTTTTAAATAAAATAATTGGTGCAAAATAATTTCCCTAATTTGAGGACTTCTAGTACAAATCTCATCTCACGGGTTTTGAAAGCTTAATTCCAAGAAAATGCTTTTTGGTGAAAATAATATTTGGTAAAAATAGTTTCTGGTCCTAAACACATGGCATGACCATTAGGCAGGAGTTTTGGGATAAGGAGGTGAGTCTGGAGAATAGCAAGAATTATTGAAAATCAACACAAGCATACCAGCAAGCAAGCAAACAACAGTCACTTCAAGCATCACAAGCATTCTCAAAAAGAATTTAAATTGGTCCTAATTTTTGAAATAAGTTAATTAGTCAGGAAAGCTAAACACAGGGCGTTACATTGTACCAATGATGTTGTGCTCGCGTTCGGGCTTTTCAACAAGTGTCCACACTTCGTTCCTCTCGAAGTTGTGTAGCTCTTCGTGCATGGCATTTACCCAATCCGGGTCTTGAAGGGCTTATTCAACCTTCAAAGGTTCAATACTAGAGATGAAATAATAATGCTCACAAAACTTAGCTAAATGAGACTTAGAGCGAGTGTTTCTCCCGGTTTTATGTCACCATAGATTTGAGTCAACGAATGATATCTGTGCATTCTTGCTCTAACTCTTGACAACTTATTTTTGTTGGATGGTGGAGCTTCCTCTTATTCATCATCATCATCATCTTTCACATTGTCGTTGACGTCATCATCTCCTTGAGGTGGTGGTGAGGAAGGTTGAGGTGGATCTTCGTGATGTACTTCTTCCTCTTCTTCATCATGTCGTGTACCGCTTGTGGATGCTTCCATGTCGTTTTGTGGTTCGCCTTGACGCGAAGTAGGAGCTTCCACTTGAGTTGATGAAGTACTTTCCTTCATATCCATGGGACGAATCTTGCCAATAGTTAACCCTTTGATGGCTTCCGAAGGTTCCTTATCTCCTACATCATTTGGGAATTGTTCGACTTGCGAACCATTAGTCTCATCAAACTTCACATCTACTGTCTCTTCAACTTTTCGAGTGAAGTTGTTGTAGACACGACAAATGTGAGAGTTCGATCCGTAAGTGATTAAGAAACCTTCATAAGATTTAGGAGCAAATTTAGAGCGACGATTCTTGTCAAGGATATAACACTTAGAGCCGAATACCCGAAGTATCCAACTTGGGGTTTGTTACCGGTGAGTAGCTCATATGCCATTTTATCAAGAAGCTTGTGTAGGCAAATTCAGTCTATGGCATGGCAAGATGTTTCCACGGATTCTGCACAAAAGTGCCTGGAGTCTTGTATTCGTCAAGCATCGTTCTTGCCATCTCTATGAGAGTCCGGTTTTTCCTCTCAACAACTCTATTTTGTTGAGGTGTGTACGTTGTCGATAACTCATGTGAGATACCTTCTTCGTCAAGAAAAGTATCTACATTAGTGTTCTTGAACTCCATTCCATTGTCGCTTCAAACCTTCTTGATCTTCACTTCAAACTGATTTTGAGCTTTCCGAGCGAAGTTCTTGAAGAGCTTTTGTACCCGCGACTTATCATCAAGAAATAATACCCACATAAATATGGAAAAATCATCAACAATGACTAAACCATAAGAATTTTGACCGAGGCTCTTGTAAGCATTGGGACCAAAGAGATCCATGTGAAGCAGCTCGAGTGGTCTTCTTGTAGTCATGATGTTCTTTATGGGATGGCTTCCACCAACCTGCTTTCCTGCTTGACAGGCATGACAAAGTCTATCTTTGTCAAAGATAACATCTTTAACACCAGCAATATGATCACCTTTGATAAGTTTGTCAAGATCACGCATGCCTACATGTCCTAACCTTCTGTGCCATAACCGACCTTTAGAAGATTTAGCAATAATGCATGTATGGGGCTTGGATGTTTTAGATAAACCGACAATGTATAGATCACCTCTACGGAAACCTGTAAAGACAGTTTTATGGTTGTCACTATGAAACACTCGGCAGTCAACTTTCGTAAATAGCACAACGAAACCAAAGTCTGCTAGTCTAGATACGGAAAGAAGATTGTAACCAAGGGATTCAACAAGCATGACATTTTGAATGGAACTGTCATGAGATAGAGCCATCTTACCAAGACCAAGTACCTTACCTTTCGAGTTATCTCCAAAATTCACATACTTTCGAGGTCCACAGTTTGGTGTAATCTCATGGAACATGTCTTTATCTCCGGTCATGTGATCAGTGCATCCACTATCGAGAACCCACTCCTTTCCACCAGCCATGTAGTCTCTAAGGTTAGCCATAACACTAAGGTTCCTCATGGTCTTCTGATACTCGATGTAAAACTCCCCATCTTCATTGTAGTAGCCATGCTCCACATTGTCATCATCGGATGAAGTTCCCTCATCATAAGAAACAAGAGTTTCATCATAAATTTGACTATGACAATATTCATATTTATGCATGCGAGTGGCTTCAACAATGATATTGTTAATAGTAATGACAACTCCTTTAGCACCCATGAGGTCACGAAGCTTAAATAGACATTTATCAAAATTATGATCACTTGGCTTCATTTTGTGAAAGGCAATGCATTTATGGAAAATGATATCAAGATTTTTCAAGGAATAATTTGGATATCTTTTCACTAAGTCTTTCCACAAGGTATGAGCACACTCAAAATTTTGCACTTGATTAAGCACATTTATTGGCAATCCTCTAATGATTAGATTAACACTCTTAAGATTGCCAAGCATATCAATTTCATAATCATGAGAAGGATGTATGGGATCAATGGGAGGCGCATAGGGATATTCAACATACGTGCGCAAAGGGAACTCATCAAATATATCAAGCATTTCATCTTTCCATTATCTATAATACCCCCCATTGAGAATAGGCACTCTACAACTAAAAATCCTGGAACTAGTCACATTCATCTTCCTCCAACAGTGATTAAACCAAGGTTTTGGAGATCTTGCTCTGATACCAATTGTAGGATGGAAAGAAGGTGTGTCTAGGGGGGTGAATAGACTAGTTGTGAAGGTAAAAAATCCTAGCCTCACAAAATCTTATGGAGAGCAGAATTTCAGCAATAGTAACAAATCTAGTACACCCTACACATGCTAGTCAACATATATGACAGCGGAAAGGTAAGGACTTTGCACATGTAAAGGAGTAGAGTCTAGGAGATAAAATGCAAAGAGATTGACATGGTGATTTTTGGCATGGTTCCGATAGGTGGTGCTATCGTACGTCCATGTTAGTGGACACTTCAACCCACGGAGGATAATGACTACGAGAGTCCACGGAGGGCTCCACCCATGAAGGGTCCATGAAGAAGCGGCCTTGTCTATTCCACCGCGACTTCCGTCTACAAAGGACTAGCCTTACTCACGGTGGATCTTCACGAAATAGGCGATCTCCTTGCCCTCACAAACATCTTGGTTCAACTCCACAACACGAAGTAGGAGGCTCCCAAGCGACACCTAACCAATCTAGGAGGCACCACCCTCCAAAAGGTAATAGATGTGGTAGAACGATGAACTCCTTGATCTTGTGCTTATGGATATAGTCTCCTCAACACAAAATCACTCTGTGACAGAATAGGCATGGGTAGGAGATATTGATTTGGTGGAAAGCAACTTGGGGAGGCTAGAGATCAAGTTTCAAATGATTGGAATGGAATATGTTGGTCTCAATACATGAGTAGGTGGCTCTCTCTCAGAAAAATGGATCTCGCAATGAAGTGTGTGCTCTGAGTGCTTCTCCCATAAATGAGAGATGGGTGAAGGGGTAAATATAGGCATCACACAAAATGCAACCGTTAGACCTAAAGTGGCGAACTTGGTGACACCGAAGTCATAAACTCGGTGGTACCAACTTGTACTAAAGGCACCAAATTTTGTATCTCGGTGGAACCGATATATGGAACTCGATGGCACCGAAAAGGTGGCTAACAGTCAGACGACCAAACTCAGTGACATCGATACTCAAACTCAAAATTTCCGATTTTTTGTACCAAGGCAACAAAATGTTGGTCACCCAAACTCGGTAGCACCGACATGGTTTCAGTTGCACCGATTTGGTGGGAATAGCTATGGTTCTGTCTGAGATGAAACTCGGTGAGGCCGAAATGGGAAAGTTGGTGGCACCGATTTTGAGTATGATGTTTTGGACATAATGGTTATGTGGAAAAAATGACTGAGTATTTTGGTGGCTAACTTTGAGCACTTGAGCAACTAGTTCATTTTAATACCTCACCCCCTTTTAATAGTATTGGTTGTTGGGGAACGTTGCATGGGAAACACAAATTTTCCTACGCACAGGAAGATCTATCATGGTGTTGATCATCTACGAGAGGGAGATGGATCTACATACCCTTGTAGATCGCTAAGCGGGAAGCGTTAAGAAACGCAGTTGATATAGTGGAACGTCTTCGCGATCTAAATCGCCGCCGTCCCATGATCCGACTCGATCTAGCACCGAACGGACGTCACCTCCGCGTTCAGCGCACGTACATCTCGATGACGATCTCTGCCTTCTTGATCCAGCAAGAGAGACGGGGTAGTAGTTGATTTCTCCGGCAGCGTGACAACACACGGGTGGTGGTGATGATCTATTCCTGCAGGGCTTCGCCTAAGCACTGCAGAAATCCGATCTAGAGGAAGAACTACAAACTAGAGGAGAGGGTTGCACGTGGCTGAAATTGTGTCTCAAAAATCCTAAAACCTCTGGTATATATAGGAGGAAGGAGGGGCTAGCCTTGAGCACCAAGGAAGACCTCCTTGGGCTCGTCCGAACCTAGAGAGGAGGAGTCCTCCTCCAATCCTACTTGGAGTAGGACTCCTCCCCAAGTTATCCACCTCTTTTGGTTTTTTCCAGTTTTACCTCATGGACTTTCTTTGGTTGACTAGACAGCCACTAAGAGATATTGCGCCACCATCAAGTCCACGTGTACCTCTTCGGGAGTGGTGGGCCCACTTGGTGGGCCCCCGGTACCCATTCGTCACTATCGGTACACTGCCGGCAATGCCCGAAATTCTTCCGGAATCCAAATACCAACTTCCTATATATCAATCTTCGTTTCCGGACCATTCCGGCACTCCTCGTGACGTCCGGGATCTCATCCGGGACTCCGAACAAAACATCGGTCACTAGCACCTATAACTCAACTATACCGAAACATCACCGAACCTTAGGCGTGCAGACCCTGCGGGTTTGAGAACTATCCAGACATGACCTGAGACACTCCCCGGTAAATATCCAATAGCGGGACTTGGATGTCCATATTGGATCCTACATATTCTACGAATATCTTATCGGTTGAACCTTTATGTCAAGGATTCATATAATCCCGTATACCGTTCCCTTTGTCCTTCGGTATGTTACTTGCCCGAGATTCAATCGTCGGTGTCGTGGGTATAAGTCTGACAGTAGATGTGTAGGGTACGAAAGGATGGGCAGAGCCTTAGCTACGGCGAGGTTGTATGAGTTCAGGCCCCTCTACGGTGGAGGTAAAAGCCCTACGTCTCAGTGCTCTTGGGAGCTTGATGTCGAGTGGAATATGGATTACAGTTAATTGCTAACCCCCGCACCAGTGGGGAAGGGCAACTTATATAGAGTGTGCTGCCCTTCACAACGGTTCGGTGCACACGGGTGGAGTAGTGGCGATTAAATGTCTACGTTACATGTACCGTATGCCTTAAATGCTAATAAAGGTACATGAAAACGTATGATCGTTGCGCTCCTGGGGGGTTACGATGTACAGAGTGGAATCCAGTCGGTAAGTTTGATACGCTCCGAATGCTCATCTCCGACTGGATGATGGAGGAATCGTCACCGACTGGATGATGGGAAGTCCTTAATTCAGTCGGAACTGACTAAGGGCCTTGTCCCTTATGAAGGGTAGTCCTTGGGTAGGACCTATAGGGCAGGCCTATGACCGCACCCTAGGACTATAACCCCATCATTAGTCCCCGAATGGATCGGGGTTGGAACAACGAAGCGATGCTTGGAGTACGGATCCAACTGGTATGGATGCGACTTTGGCGTTGTTTGCCTCGATCCATTTTATCCTCTTGACCAGTGATCCGAGTGGATATATCTGTGAAACGAACCGTCAGAGACCGAGTGCTTCCGTGGAATCTTTTGACGTGACCGGTCAACTGACAGCGGCGGATTTTCTAGGATCCTCAAATTTCGGTTGCCGCGCGCTCAGCGGGGATGACGACATCGTCATCGAGTAGTATCTGCCGCCTCGATTTCCGCGCCTTCATCTTCTCCACTAATATCGCAGCAACCGGCCGGGGGATAAGATTTCGGGGCCACCTGCTAGTGACCCAGTCGGATCCTTATTTAAACCTCTTCAGCGAGGGTTTCTCGTTGCACTCGCCTGATAACTCGCACTCGCCCCGCTTCTCCCGTGGCTTCCTGCGCACCCCAAGCTCCTTCCTTCTTCTCCTCCTCCGCGGATCTGCAGCCTCCACCATGACGAAGGGGCAGACGAGCAAGCTCGAGGCGCGGAAGAAGAAGAAGACGGTGGCTCCCTCTCAACGGCGACATCGGGAACTGCCGGCGGGTTGGATCCAGGGGGATTTCCTCCCCTCCACGGTGACGAAGAGCGACATGCTGGAGCTCGTGGAGCAAGGCCTGATCGAGAACAAGACGTGGAGGCTGCCGGCGGAGGGCGAGACGGAGCCGGCGCCCCAGGAGGGGGAGCGCGTCTTGCTGCTGAGTCACGTGTACTGAGGCTTCTCTCTGCCCCCTCATCCCTTCTTCAGAGGTATAATGAACCACTTCGGGGCGCAGCTCCACCATTTTCCTCCCAACGCAATAGCTCATCTCTCTGCCTTCGTCGTGCTTTGCGAGTGCTTTATCGGTTGTCCTCCTCATTGGGGGCTCTTTAAGCACATCTTCTCCGCTAGATCCCAAACCATCAAAAGACTTAGCCAGTCGGACGACAAAACTCATCTCCTCTAGCTCTGCGGAGGCTTAGGCTTCCAGAAGAAAAGAAAAAGTAGCTATCCCGCTATTCAGTTGTCCGAACCCGTTAGGAACTGGCAGTCGACTTGGTTCTACTACCAGGACGTCGCTTGTCCGAATGCCGCAACTGGACTGCCACCTTTTAACCTAGACCGACCGGCTCCGCCTAGGCAGCTTGCGCTCACTAAGATGGAAAAGATCCAGATTCAGCCTCTGGTCGACGCGCTGGTAGAAGTCGTCCGCAAGGGAGTCACCGGCATAGATTTGCTGGAGATTTTCCTGGGTCGGCGTATCCAGCCTTTGCAAGCTCGACACCACGCCATGTGGCACTACACGGGGCCTGAGGACTCCACTCGGACTCACCCCGAGTGCGTTACCGGGGAGGTTGTGACGGCGTGGGTCCGCAGCATCACAGGCGCCAGCGATAACCCCAGAGGAGCCCGACGAGTGAAGCCCTTCCGCGCGGACAACCCTCCTCCGAATGAGGTGAGTATAACTTGTCGAGTGCTCACAATTGTCTTAGATTTATCGTTTTTTCTTGTATCACTGTCTGACGTATGATGTTGTCGACTGTATCTCATGCAGGCGTGGACTAACTGGTTTTCTCCCGTCTCGAACGGGAATCCAGCTAAGGAAGAGGAAGGCAGCCCGGAGGGCGGCGTGGAGAGCGCCGAGTACGTCTCCGACAGTGGGGAGACGGAGGAGGAGTCCGAAGAGGAGGAGGGGGAAGATGAGGAGCAGAGCTCGCCACCGCCACCACCAGAGCCTCGAACTAAGCGCCGCCACGAACCTGTGACTCCGTCGGCTCCCCCAGCGGCTCCGAGTGCCCTGCCAGCTCCTCCTATGGTTCCGGGCGCCTTGCCAGCTACCCTCGTGGCTCTGAGCGCCTTGCCAGCTACTCCCGTGGCTCCGAGTGCTCGGAGCACAAAGAGGACTAGGGACGCTGCTGCTGAGCCCGCGGGCCAACCTCCCAAGGTGGCTAAACCAAGTGGATCCAAGCCTTAGAAGGCTTTGCCTCGGATGAGGATCGCCGTTCCCGTTGCCTCAGCGTAAGTGTCTTGTTATACTATCTTCTTTCACTATTTGATTGAACTCATGTTTATTGGTCGAGTGGATTTTACTCGACAGAGCTGCTACCTCCGCTACTTCTCCGCCACGCCAGGAAGACGATCCCATGGATACGGACAACGTTGCCACATCCCAGCAAGGCACGTCGTGACGACTCCGAGAGCTCAAATTATTGTTTCGCGAATTCTGTCTTTGATCTTGCCCTTTTTCCTGTGGTCTCACGTCGTTCGGTCGGGCTTCCTTCAGAGGTGATTCATGTGGAGGAGGATGACCAGAAGAGGTCCGAGCAAGCTGCGGTGCCTGTCCTTGAGGCTGTTCCATCTGCTACTACTCTCGCCATGGACGCGCCGCCAATCGAGACGATGTCGTCGACTGAAACGGCGCTCATCGCTGCTGAACCGACTGGAGCAGGACTTGGGATGCCCAAGGAGTCTCTTGTGGTGCCAGGTCCGTCGACCTTCCAGTACGACACCCAACGCCTCCCGGAAGATCAGGTGGGAGCTGCCAAAGGGGCCATGGTGCAGGCGAAGTTGATGGCGGGTGCTGCCAAGAGTGCGTACGACTCCATCGCGTCTGTGTACAAGCGAATCTTGGAACTCCGGGACAATATCCGAGTAAGTGGGCTAGTAAGTATTTACTTTCCTCTTGTAACCCACTGGGTGTTTAAGCAATATACTCGGATGCAGTATGATTATTTTGAAGTGGGTTTACTCTTAGTGAACCCAGTGGGTGTAGTCCCCGAGACTTCTGTCGAGTGCTTGCACCGGCAGTTGTCTTTATATACATTTTCTTTAACTTGATCGGATCAAAACTAATCTGTTCGAATGTTACCGGTGGGGGCACTCCGAGTGCACCTACTGGAAGTAGTCCCCGAGAGTAATTTTACTCAGGTCGGGTAGTAGTAGCCTCATAGGCTTGTTTTTTATTTACCTCAATAGGGCGGACCTGTTTGAGCTTCATGGCAGTGGGGTCACTCTTAGTGAACCCACTGGGTGTAGTCCCCGAGGCCGCTGTCGACTTCTTGCGTCGGCAGGGGTCTGAAGAATCTTCGAGCTTTTATTGTTTTCCTTGTTGAATTTGTCTGATCTTCTCTTCGCGCTGATTTGCAGAAGACTTGCGAGATGGTATCAGCGTACAACGCTCTGAAGGCTGAAAAAATTCAGCTTGCTGCGGAACTGGAGGCAGCTGTTCATGACTTGGCTGGTGTGAAGGGCGCTCTGGCTGAACGAGAGAAGTCCTTGGAGGAGTCCCGTGAGGCAAACAAGGCATTGGTGACCGAAATGGAGAAAATGGGGAGACAAAGAACCGAGCTGATGGGACAGATGAAGGTGATGAACAGGTGGTGCATATCACAGGAGAAGTACGTCAGTGACTGGGCAAGGAAGATGATTGCACTTCTCGGTGGTAAGTTCTGTTTTTCCGAGTGCTTCTTGACTTTGTATTTCATGATGCGCTTACTGTCTGCTAGTCTTGTCTTTGCAGATTTTTGTATGGACGCTGAGGCTGAAGCAGCTGCCATTGAGCGGTCGGTTATTCCGAACGTTCCACTTGGCGAGGACGCCAATCGAGACATGCTCCGAGCGCACATTCGCCTTGGCAAAGTGGGACCTTTTGTCGGTCGCCTGAGAGAGGTCGTCGGCCGAATCGACAAGGAGCTGTGGCCTAAAGACGAGTCCCGGCGGGAGATGGAAGGGTTGATGACTCGGCTGGAGGACGTCTCGAACCGAGTGCAGGCGTGGAAGAAGTCTGCTGCTCACTTTGGTGCGGACGTGGCGCTGTCGCTGGTCCGAGTGCACTGCAAGGAGGTTCGCGAAGAGAAGATGAAGGCGTTGCAAGTTGCCAACACCAAGAAGCTTCGATTCGAAGATTTCATGGAGACCTTCCTTGAGAGCGCCACTCGCATCGCCGACGGGATCGACCTCGACACTTTCATGGAGCCTGCCAGTCCCAGTGCCAATCCTGACGACGCTTGAAAAAACTTTACCTCGGTTTGCCGAGTGGTAGTTGTATCAAACTTTGGCCACTGCTGTTGGCCGTCACATTCGTGGTTCGGTGTGGATAAGCTTGATCTACACCGAACCGACTATCTTTAAACCAACTTTGAATTGGAACCGAATATTTTGCTCTTCCTTTGCCAAATAATTGTTGACACGATTTTGGCTCGTGGTTTTTGTTTGGCGTTTCTTGGTGAAGCCAGCGGCAAACATACGGAGCATGTAGTTGTCAGTTGTCTTGACATCTGCATGAGCCTCAATGAGGGTCTGCTAAGTCTCCGAGTGGATCTCTAGGATACACTCGAAGGCAATTGTTTACTTAGGCGATTCGTGATCGCAGCTAAGTCTTCGGGCACGACTGTAAAGTCATACTCGGAGCGAGTTGCTACTCATGTATTTGTCAGTTGGCTTGACATCTGTATGAGCTTCGATGAGGGTCTGCTACTCATGTAATTGTCAGTTGTCTTGACATCTACATGAGCCCCAATGAGGGTAGTTGCTAACCTCCGAGTGGATCTCTAAGATACACTCGAAGGAAGCTTTTTACTTAGGCGATTCTTGATCGCAAACAATTGCCCGAGTGTGACGGTTAGAGCGCACTCGGAGAAAGTTGTTGTTTAGGCGATTCTGGATCGCAGCTAAGTCCCCGAGTGCGATGTGTAGTGCACACTCGGAGAAAGTTGGTCATTAGGCGATTCTTGATCACAGCTAAGTCCCCGAGTGCGACGTGTAGTGCACACTCGGAGAAAGTTGGTACTTAGGCGATTCTTGATCGCAGCTAAGTCCCCAAGTGCGACGGTTAGTACACACTCGGAGAAAGTTGGTACTTAGGCGATTCTTGATCGCAGCTAATTCCCCGAGTGCGACGTGTAGTGCACACTCGGAGAAAGTTGGTACTTAGGCGATTCTTGATCGCAGCTAAGTCCCCGAGTGCGACGTGTAGAGCACTCTCGGAGAAAGTTGGTACTTAGGCGATTCTTGATCGCAACTAAGTCCCCGAGTGCGACGGTTAGTGCACACTCGGAGAAAGTTGGTACTTAGGCGATTCTTGATCGCAGCTAAGTCCCCGAGTGCGACGTGTAGTGCACACTCAGAGAAAGTTGGTACTTAGGCGATTCTTGATCGCAGCTAAGTCCCCTAGTGCGACGGTTAGTGCACACTCAGAGAAAGTTTGTACTTAGGCGATTCTTGACCGCAGCTAAGTCCCTGAGTGCGACGTTTAGTGCACACTCGGAGAAAATTTGTACTTAGGCGATTCTTGATCGCAGCTAAGTCCCCGAGTGCGACGGTTAGTGCACACTCGGAGAAAGTTTGTACTTAGGTGATTCTGGATCGCAGCTAAGTCCCCGAGTGCGACGGTTAGTGCACACTCGGAGAAAGTTGGTACTTAGGCGATTCTGGATCGCAGCTAAGTCCCCGAGTGCGACGTTTAGTGCACACTCGGAGAAAGTTTGTAATTAGGCGATTCTGGATCGCAGCTAAATCCTCGAGTGTGACGTTTAGTGCACACTTGGAGAAAGTTTGTACTTAGGCGATTCTGGATTGCAGCTAAGTCCCCGAGTGCGACGTTTAGTGCACACTCGGAGAAAGTTTGTACTTAGGCGATTATGGGTCGCAGCTAAGTCCCCGAGTGCGACGTTTAGTGCACACTCGGAGAAAGTTTTTTTTTTAGACTGGAGTCTGCGAACGCGGAAGAATTTTGCATCTGCAAAAACTCAATCTGCTTTGTATTACTTCAACGATACTTGTTATTTACATTACTTCTGTCGATGGTCACGTGTAGAAGCGCTTCAGGAGATCTCCGTTCCATGCTCTCGGCTCGTCCGTTTCCTTGTCGAGGTTGTAGAGTCGATATGCTCCGTTGTTGAGCACCTTGGAGATGATGAAGGGTCCTTCCCAGGGGGAGCCAACTTGTGAGGTCACTGCTGATCCACTCGGAGCACCAGGTCGCCTACTTGGAATGTACGACTCCTGACGTGTCGCGTGTGAAAGCGCCGCAGATCTTGTTGATAAATGGTTGAGCGAGTCAGTGCCATCTCGTGCTCCTCCTCTAGAAGATCCACTCCGTCTTGCCTTGCTTGCTCTGCTTCAGCTTCGGAGAAGAGTTCAACTCGTGGAGCGTTGTGAAGCAAGTCACTCGGAAGGACTGCCTCTGCTCCATAAACGAGGAAGAACGGGGCTCGCCCTGTAGATCTATTTGGGATTGTGCGGAGACCCCACAGCACCGAGGGCAGCTCGGTGACCGATGCGCCCGCAGCATGTCCCACTTCTTGCACGAGTCGAGGCTTCAAACCTTGCAGAATAAGTCCATTCGCCCGCTCTGCTTGCCCGTTTGTTTGCGGATGCGCCACTGATGCAAAATCCACTCGGATACCTTGGCCTGTACAGAAACCTTTGAATCTGTCCGAGTCAAAGTTCGTGCCATTGTCAGTGATTATGTTGTGCGGTACCTCGAATCTGGAGATGATGTCCCTGACAAACTTGATGGCTGTAAGGGCGTCGAGCTTCTTAATGGGCTTGGCTTCAATCCACTTTGTGAACTTGTCGACTGCCACCAACAGATGTGTGAATCCCCCTTGGCCTGTCCTGAATGGACCGACTGTATCTAATCCCCACACTACAAACGACCAAACAAGAGGGATTGTCTTCAATGCAGATGTTGGCTTGTGGGACTTGTTAGAGTAGAACTGACAGCCTTCGCATCGGTCGACCATATCCTTTGCCATTTCATTCGCCTGCAACCAGAAGAAGCCAGCTCTGAATGCTTTGGCGACGATTGCCCTTGAGGAGGCGTGATGACCGCAGGTTCCCGAGTGAATTTCTTCCAGGATTAACTGTCCCTCCTCAGGGGAGATGCATCGCTGAAGGACGCCTGAAACGCTTTCCTTGTACAGCTGACCATCAATGACAGTGAACGACTTTGACCTGCGGACGATCTGTCTGGCTTGGACTTCGTCTTCTGGTAATTCTTGCCTTAGGATGTATGCAATGAACCGCAGAGTCCAATCGGGGATGATAGAAAGAATCTCCATGATCAAATCAACCACAGCAGGGACTTCGACTTTAGTCGGATCTGTCGAGCTCTTTGGTTGTACTGGTTCCTCTGTGAAAGGATCTTCTTTAACCGAGGGAAGGTGAAGGTGCTCGAGGCAGACGTCACTCGGGACTGGTCTCCGAGTGGATCCAAGTTTCGCCAATTCATCAGCTGCTTGGTTTTTTAGTCGCGGAACATGGTGGAGTTCCATACCTTCAAACTTTTTCTCGAGCTTCCTCACTGCATTGCAGTATGTGGTCATGGTGGGGTTCCTTACGTCCCACTCCTTCATCACTTGATTAACTACCAAACCGGAATCGCCGTAGACCATCAGGCGACGGACGCCGAGTGCGATGGCCATGCGCAATCCATAAAGGAGAGCCTCATACTCTGCCTCATTGTTGGAGGAATCGAAGTGTATCTGCAACACATACTTGAGTTTGTCACCCTTTGGTGATATGATCACAATGCCAGCGCCGGAGCCATTCAACATCTTGGACCCACCGAAGAACATTGTCCAGTGAGCCGAGCAGATGTGGGTCGGTTGCTGCTGTTCTACCCATTCTGCTATGAAGTCAGCCAGAGCTTGACACTTTATAGCTTTCTTGGCTTCGAACTTGATGTCGCAGTATAACATCTCCATTTCCCACTTCGCCACTCGGCCCGATGTGTCCCGATTGTGGAGGATTTCCGACAACGGAGCATCGGAAACGACAGACACCGAGTGGTCTTGGAAATAATGAGCCACCTTCTTCGCAGTCATGTAAATCCCGTAGATAAGTTTTTGATAGTGCGGATACCTCTGCTTGGAAGGGGTCAAGACTTCGGAGACATAATACACTGGCCGCTGAACCTTGTATGCTTTGCCTTCTTCTTCGCGCTCGACTGTGAGAACAGTGCTGACGACTTGATTTGTAGCCGCGATGTACAGAAGAAGGGGTTCTTTACTGAGCGGAGCAGTAAGAACCGGCTGGGTGGAAAGTAGGACTTTGAGGTCGTCGAATGTGATTTGGGCTTCGTCTGTCCACTCGAAAGTATCTGATTTCTTCATGAGTCGGTACAGAGGAAGTGCCTTCTCGCCGAGTCGACTGATAAACCTGCTCAAAGCCGCTAGGAAACCTGTGAGCCTTTGAACATCGTGTATTCTGACCGGCCGCTCCATTCGGACGATGGTCCCGATCTTTTCGGGGTTGACATCGATCCCTCGTTCGGAAACGAAGAAACCGAGTAACTTTCCGCTGGGAACACCGAATGAACACTTGGCTGGGTTGAGCTTGATATCGTACCTACGAAGGTTGGCGAATGTTTCTGCCAAGTCAGTCAGCAGGTTGGAACCTTTGCGTGACTTGACTACGATATCATCCATATATGCCTCCACATTTCGACCGATCTGGTCAAGGAGGCATTTTTGGATCATGCGCATAAAGGTTGCTCATGCATTCTTCAAACCAAATGGCATAGTGATGTAGCAGAAGCACCCGAATGGGGTGATGAAGGCTGTTTTTAATTCATCGGGGCCATATAGACGGATCTGATGATAGCCCGAGTAGGCATCAAGGAATGACAAACGCTCGCAACCCGCAGTCGAATCGACAATTTGATCGATGCGGCGGAACGGGAAATGGTCTTTCGGGCACACCTTATTGAGATGCTTGAAGTCGATGCACATTCGGAGAGACTTGTCCTTCTTGGGCACCATGACAACATTGGCGAGCCACTCGGAGTGGTGTACCTCGCGGATGAAGTTGGCTGCCAAGAGCTTAGCCACCTCTTCTCCGATTGCCTTCCTCTTGTGCGCGGCGGACCGACGCAGGCGTTCTCGGACAGGTCGAGCAGCAGGATCCACATGCAGTCGGTGCTCAGCCAACTCCCTGGGTACACCTGGCATGTCAGCGGGCTTCCATGCGGAAATGTCCCAGTTCTCACAGAGGAATTGGATGAGCTCGGCTTCCTATTTAGGATCGAGGGTGGTGGATATGTTCGTCGGGGCAGCGACGTCGTCTGTCGGGTGGATGCTGACCTTCTTCGTTTCTCTCGCCGACTCGAATGCGGATTCCGAAGCTGGCTTCTTCGAACGCATCAACTCAGCGGGGTCGACTGTCTTCTTGTACTCGTCAAGCTCGAGGACAGCCATCTGTTGATCGGCGATCCTCGATCCCTGCTGCAGACACTCCTCGGCCCGCTGCCGATTGCCTGTGATAGTGATCACACCTTATGGGCCTGGCATCTTCAGCTTCAGGTACACGTAACATGGACGGGCCATGAAACGCGCATACGTCGGGCGGCCCAGAATCGCGTGGTACGCACTCTGGATGTCCACCACCTCGAACGTCAGTTTTTCCTTGCGGAAGTTCTTGTCGGAGCCGAAGACGACGTCCAACGCGATCTGGCCGAGTGACTTGGCCTTTCGTCCAGGGAAGACTCCATGGAACTACATGCTGCTCTCGCTAAGTTTGGACATCGGAATGCCCATCCCCTTGAGAGTGTCAGCATACATGATGTTCAAGCCGTTGCCGCCGTCCATGAGGACTTTGCGCAGTCGGACTCCTTCCACCATCGGGTCGACGACCAGGGCCTACCTCCCTAGGGTGGGTACGTGTGCTGGATGATCCGACTGGTCAAAGGTGATCGCAGTCTGAGACCATTTGAGGAACGTGGGGTTGGTCGGGGTAGCCATGTTCACCTCCCTGTTCACCAACTTCAGTCGACTCTTGCATTCAACGTCAGCAAAAATCATTAGTGTGGCATGGACTTGGGGGAACGGATCCTCCTTGTCCTCCTCATCCTGTTCATTGTCCTTTTCACTCGGTTGCCCTTCGCCGAACCCCTGGATCAGGAGGCGACATTGCCGAGTGGTATGCTTCGGAAATATGGCGTTGCCGTCTTCATCCATCTTCGTGTGGATTGGACATGGCTGGTCCAGGATGTGGTTTCCGAACTGCTTCTTCTTGAGGGTGAACTGAGCCTTCCCCTTGCCCTTGAACTTGGCATTGGTAACGACTGCGGCCTCTGCCTGCGGAGTGGACGAAGTTTTCTACTTCTGCTTCCGAGTGATGTTCCCATCTCCATCGGCGACTGCTTTGTGCTTGCCGCTACGAATGGGTCCTCTTCTTCGACATTTGCATAGCGTGCCGCTATCTCCATCATCTTGCTCATGGAGATGTCGCCTGTTCGACCGAACTTCAGGTACAGATCTCTGTACCGCATGCCTGCCGTGAAGGCGCAGACTGCTTGGTGCTCTCTGACGTTCTCCACCGTGTGGTAGAGGATTGTCCAACGCTGGATGAAATCGCGCAGGGGCTCATTCTGCTTCTGGACACAGTGCTGGAGCTCCACGAGACCGGCAGGGCGTTTGCACATCCCCTCGAAGGTCCTGATGAAGACTCGGGCCAGATCTGCCCAACTGTAGATGCTTGAAGGAGCCAACTGGTTCAGCCACGCTCGTGCCGAGCCGTCGAGCATCAGGGGGAGATGTTTCATGGCGACCTGGTCGTCTCCACCGCCGATCTGGACTACGACTCGGTAGTCGTCCAGCCACGTTTCTGGCTTGGATTCTCCTGTAAACTTGCTGATTCCCGTCGCCAATTGGAAGTTGGGAGGGATGTCAGCCAAACGGATGGCTTGACTCAAACACTCGGGGCCAGAGACAATGGTCCTGCTTCCACTTGGACGGTCTATATCATGACCATCGCGGTGGGCCCGGCCCCTGTCGACCCTCCTCTGGGCGATATATCCTCTTGCGTTGGGCCTAGGATCATAAGTGTCACCGACCGAACGCCGATCATCATGATGTCGGGGCCCGTAGGGCCCACCCCGCGGAGGGGTGCGTGAACGGCGATGATCTTCGGGATTGATGGAACGGCTGGCTCCCCTGTGTCGCTCATGAGAACCGGGGCTGTGAACTGACCGATGCGTGTTCGCGCGAACAGAACTATTGTGGATCTTGTTGTGCGACTGGGAGACCGCTGAATTTTGCTGTTGCGCTGTGTGCAGCAGGGCACGGATCTGCTCGATCCCTCTGCCAGCCTCTGAATCAGTCGGCTAGAGGGAATCGGCTATCTTGGCAGCGGCAGCCAGGTTGAGGACGGGTGTGCGGAACACCTCTACGTTGCTCTGACGAGTGCGCCGACTGGCAGAACGGCGGGGCTGACGGCGAGCGCCGGATGTTTCGCCGACCTCGTGCTCGTTCCGGCCGGTTTGGTGGGGACTTTCATAGGAGTTGGCCATGTGCACTTCGGCTGCAGGCCCGCGACCCAAGTACTCGAAAGGAAACTCAGTCGAAACTGAGTCCGAGCACTGGGACTGCGGCGCAACTACAACCGACTCGAGGACCGCCACTTGTGAAGACGCGCTCTGGCGCGCCTTGGCGTGTTGCACCCAACGCTGGAGCCGCGGACAGCGAGACCGCTTGTTGCGGCGCGTGACGGGGGCAAAGGTCGACACCGGAGCCGACTGCTGGAGAAGAAGGATGCCGCGGGCGCCGGCACGGAAGTGCGTAGCCCCGCGACTGGGGAGCGCCTCGACGTCGAGAGGAGTATCCCGAAGCCATGCCGAATCGTCGACGATGAAGGAGAGACCGCCGAAAAGGATCTCATGACCCATGCACAAATCTCTACCGGACGACATGATGAAAAGATGTAGTCGCTTAGACGCCTGCCCCAAGGTGGGCGCCAACTGTAGTGGGTATAAGTCTGACAGTAGATGTGTAGGGTACGAAAGGATGGGCAGAGCCTTAGCTACGGCGAGGTTGTATGAGTTCAGGCCCCTCTACGGTGGAGGTAAAAGCCCTACGTCTCAGTGCTCTTGGGAGCTTGATGTCGAGTGGAATATGGATTACCGTGAATTGCTAACCCCCGCACCAGTGGGGAAGGGCGACTTATATAGAGTGCGCTGCCCTTCACAACGGTTCGGTGCACACGGGTGGAGTAGTGGCGATTAAATGTCTACGTTACATGTAACGTATGACTTAAATGCTAATAAAGGTACATGAAAACGTATGACCGTTGCCCTCCAGGGGGGTTACGATGTACAAAGTGGAATCCAGTCGGTAAGTCTGATACGCTCCGAATGCTCATCTCCGACTGGATGATGGAGGAATCGTCACCGACTGGATGATGGGAAGTCCTTAATTCAGTCGGAACTGACTAAGGGCCTTGTCCCTTATGAAGGGTAGTCCTTGGGTAGGACCTATAGGGCAGGCCTATGACCCTACCCTGGGACTATAACCCCATCACAGTTCTAGTGTTGTTCATGCTTCACTCGTGGTAGAGGTTTAGTCAGCGGATCTGCAACATTCAGATCCGTGTGCACTTTGTAAATATTTATGTCCTCTCCTTCGACATAGTCGTGGATGACGTTGAAGCGTCGTTTGATGTGTCTGGTCCTCTTGTGAAACCTTGCTTCCTTGGCTAGAGAAATGACACCAGTGTTGTCACATAACAGAGTTATTGGATTTAGTGCGCTTGGCACAACTCCAAGATCTGTCATGAACTGCTTCATCCAAACACCCTCCTTAGCCGCCTCCAAGGTTGCTATGTACTCTGCTTCGCATGTAGAATCAGCTGCGACGCTGTGCTTGCAACTGCACCAGCTTACCGCACCCTCATTAAGAACATATACGTATCCGGTTTGTGACTTAGAGTCATCTGGATCAGTGTCAAAGCTTGCATCGACGTAACCCTTTATGACGAGCTCTTCATCACCCCCATAAACGAGAAACATTTCCTTAGTCCTTTTAAGGTACTTCAGAATATTCTTGACCGCCGCCCAGTGTTCCACTCCTCGATCACTTTGAAACATGCCTGCCATATTTATGGCCAGGCTGACATCCGGTCTTGTGCACAACATTGCATACATGATAGACCCTATGGTTGAAGCATAGGGGACGACACTCATCTTTTCTCTATCTTCTGCAGTTACTAGACACCGACTCTTACTCAACTTTATACCTCGTAACATAGGCAAGAACCCCTTTTTGGATTGTTCCATTTTGAACTTCTTCAAAACTTTACCAAGGTATGTGCTTTGTGAAAGTCCTATTAGGCGCCTCGATCTATCTCTATAGATCCTAATGCCTAATATGTAAGCAGCTTCTCCTAGGTATTTCATTGAAAAACTTTTGTTCAAGTAATCCTTTACGCTCTCCAAAAACTCCACATTCTTTCCAATCAGCAATATGTCATCCACATAGAATATTAGAAACGCTACAGAGCTCCCACTCACTTTTTTGTAAATACAAGATTCTCCTACAACTTGTATAAACCCAGACGCCTTGATCACCTCATCAAAGCACGTATTCCAACTCCGAGATGCTTGCACCAGTCCATAAATGGATCGCTAGAGCTTGCATACTTTGTCAGCATTCTCTGGATCGACAAAACCTTCGGGTTGTATCATATACAACTCTTCCTTAAGAAACCCGTTAAGGAATGCCGTTTTGACATCCATCTGCCAGATTTCATAATCAAAAAATGAAGCTAATGCTAACATGATTCGGACGGACTTAAGCATCGCTACGGGTGAGAATGTCTCATCGTAGTCAACTCCTTGAACTTGTGAAAAAACCTTTGCCACAAGTCGAGCTTTATAAATAGTCACATTACCGTCTGCGTCCGTCTTCTTCTTAAAGATCCATTTGTTCTGAATAGCCTTGCGACCTTCGGGTAATACTTCCAAAGTCCACACTTTGTTTTCATACATAGACCCTACCTCGGACTTCATGGCCTCTAACCATTTATTGGAATCTGGGCCCACCATTGCTTCTCCATAACTCGCAGGCTCATTGTTGTCTAACAACATTATAGACAAGACATGATTCCCATACCACTCAGGAGCAGTACCTGCTCTTGTCGACCTGCGAGGTCCGACAGTAACTTGATCTGAAGCTTCATGATCATCATCATTAGCTTCCTCTTCAACCGGTGTTGCCTCGGCAGAAATTTCTTTCTGCCCTACGCCAGCATCTTGTTGAAGCAGAGGTTCTGTAACCTCATCAAGTTCTATCTTCCTCCCACTCAATTCTTTTGAGAGAAACTGTTTCTCAAGAAAAGCACCGTTCTTAGCGACAAACACTTTTCCCTCGGATTCGAGATAGAAGGTATACCCAACTGTCTCTTTTCGGTAACCTATGAAGATGCACTTTTCCGCTTTGGGTTCCAGCTTTTCAGGCTGAAGCTTTTTGACATAAGCATCGCATCCCCAAACTTTAAGAAACGACAAATTTGGCTTCTTGCCATACCATAGCTCATATTGTGTTGTCTCAACGGATTTTGATGGTGCCCTATTTAAAGTGAATGTAGTTGTCTCTAATGCATAGCCCCAAAATGATAATGGCAAATCGGTAAGAGACATCATAGATCGCACCATATCTAACAAAGTACGATTACGACGTTCGGACACACCATTACACTGTGGTGTTCCACGAAGTGTCAACTGTGAAACAATTCCACATTGTCTTAAGTGAGCACCAAACTCGTAACTCAGATACTCTCCTCCTCGATCAGATCATAGGAACTTGATCTTCTTGCTACGATGATTTTCAACTTCACTCTGAAATTGCTTGAACTTTTCAAACGTTCCAGACTTGTGCTTCATCAAGTAGATATAGACATACCTACTCAAATCGTCAGTGAAGGTGAGAAAATAATGATATCCACCACGCGCCTCTATGCTCATTGGTCCGCACACATTAGTATGTATAATCTCCAATAAGTCATTTGCACGCCCCATTGTTCCAGAGAATGGAGTCTTAGTCATCTTGCCCATGAGGCATGGTTCGCACGTGTCAAGTGGTTCAAAATCAAGTGACTCCAAAAGTCCATCAGCATGGAGTTTCTTCATGCGCTTAACACCAATATGACCTAAGTAGCAGTGCCACAAGAAAGTGGCGTTATCATTGTTAACTCTACATCTTATGGTCTCAGTGTTATGGATATGAGTGTCATCACAATCGAGATTCAACATGAACAAACCCCTCACATTGGGTGCATGACCATAAAAGATATTACTCATATAAATAGAGCAACCATTATTCTCAGACTTAGATGAGTAACCATCTCGCAATAAACAGGATCCAGATATAATGTTCATGCTCAATGCAGGCACTAAATAACAATTATTTATGTTCAAAACTAATCCCGATGGTAACTGAAGTGAGACCGTGCCGACGACGACCGCATCAACCTTGGAACCATTTCCCACGCGCATCGTCACTTCATCCTTCGCCAACCTTTGTTTATTCCGTAGTTCCTGTTTCGAGTTGCAAATGTGAGCAACAAAACCGGTATCAAATACCCAGGCACTACTATGAGAGTTGGTGAGGTACACATCAATAACATGTATATCAAATATACCTTGTTTGGCGTTGGCTGCCTTCTTATCGGCCACATACTTGGGGCAGTTGCGCTTCCAGTGACCAGTCTCCTTGCAATAATAGCACTCAGTTTCCGGCTTAGGCCCAGCCTTGGGTTTCTTTGTTGGAGGGGCAATAGTTTTGCCACTCTTCTTGGAGTTATCCTTCTTGCCTTTGTCGTTCTTCTTGAAACTAGTGGTCTTATTGACCATCAACACTTGATGTTCTTTCTGGATTTCCGACTCAGCAACTTTCAGCATCGCAAATAACTCGCCGGGTGAGTTATTCATCCCTTGCATGTTATAGTTCAACACGAAGCTCTTATAGCTAGGTGGCAGTGATTGAAGAATTCTGTCAGTGATAGCTTCTTCTGGGAGAGCGATCCCCAGCTCAACTAGACGGTTTGAGTACCCACACATTTTGAGCACATGTTCACTGACAGACGAATTCTACTCCATTTTGCAAGCATGGAATTTATCGGAGGTCTAATACCTCTCGATCCGAGCATTCTTCTCAAAGATAAAATTCAACTCCTGTAACATCTCATATGCTCCATGACATTCGAAACGTCGTCGAAGTCCCGGTTCTGAGCCATAGAAAACTGCACATTGAACTAGTGAATAGTCATCCTTACGAGCTTGTCAAGCGTTCAAAACATCTTGGTCAGCCGTAGCGGGTGGTTCATCTCCTAGCGCTGCATCAAGAACATAATTCTTTTGCCCAGCTTGAAGTATAAGCCTCAGATTTTGAGACAAGTCTACAAAGTTGCTACCATCATCTTTCAGCTTAGCTTTCTCTAGGAACGTATTGAAATTTTGGGTTGCTACTACGCGAGCCATTGATCTACAACATAAAATTTTGCAAAGATTACTTAGACTATGTTCAAGACAATTGAGTTTAGCTAATCATATTACTAATAAACTCCCACTCAAATAGACATCCCTCTAGTTATTCGAGTATCGCATGATCCAAATTCACTAACTCAAGTCTGATCATCACGTGAGTTGAGTATAGTTTTAGTTGTGAACATCTCCGTGTTGATCATATCTACTATATGATTCATGCTCAACCTTTCGGTCTCTTGTGTTCCGAGGCCATGTCTGTAAATGCTAGGCTCGTCAAGTTTAACTGAGTGTTCCGCGTGTGCAACTGTTTTGCACCCGTTGTATGCGAACGTTGTTTCTATCACACCTGATCATCATGTGGTGGATCGAAACGACGAACTGTCGCAACGGTGCACAGTCGGGACGAACATAATTTTATCTTGAAATTTTAGTGAGGGATCACCTTATAATGCTACCGTCGTTCTAAGAAAAATAAGGTGCAAAAAAGGATTAACATCACATGCAATTCATAAGTGACATGATATGGCCATGATCTCGTGCTTCTTGATCTCCATCACCAAAGCACCGACATGATCTTCATCATCACCGGCGCCACACCATTATCTCCATCATTGTGCCGCCATCGAGGTTGTCGTGCTATGTATGCTATTAATACTAAAGCTAATATCTACCAATACAGTCAACGCATCTGCAAGCACAAACATTAGTTTAAAGACAACCTTATGGCTCCTGCCGGTTGCCGTAGCAACGATGTGCAAGTCGATATTTAACTACTACAACATGATCATCTCATACATCCAACATATCACATCATGTCTTTGTCCATATCACATCACATGCATACCCTGCAAAAAACAAGTTAGACGTCCTCTAATTTGTTGTTGCATGTTTTACGTGGTTGCTATGGGTATCTATTATGATCGCATCTTACTTACGCAAAGCCACATATTCAGAACCTCCCTGGAGCTCACCTGGCTTGGCCCAGAGCCCCCCTGATATATTCCCAAATATTCAGCAAAAAATCAGGGGAGCCTCGAAAATACTTTTCCGCCGCCGCAAGCTTCCGTTTCCGCGAGATCTCATCTGGAGACCCTTCCCGGCACCGTGCCGGAGGGGACTTTGGAGTTGGAGGGCTTCTTCATCATCATCATCGCCCCTCCAATGAGTCGTGAGTAGTTCACTTCAGACCTACGGGTCTGTAGTTAGTAACTAGATGGCTTCTTCTCTCTCTTGGATCTTCAATACAAAGTTCTCCATGATCTTCATGGAGATCTATCCGATGTAATCTTCTTTGGCGGTGTGTTTGTCGAGATCCGATGAATTGTGGATTTGTGATCATATTATCTATGATATATATTTGAGTCTTTGCTGACTTCTTTTATGCATGATTTGATATCCTTGTAAGTCTCTTCGAGTCTTGGGTTTTGTTTGGCCAACTAGATCTATGATTCTTGCAATGGGAGAAGTGCTTGGTTTTGGGTTCTGCCATGTGGTGACCTTTCCCTGTGACAGTAGGGGCAGCAAGGCACACATCAAGTAGTTGCCATCAAGGGTAAAAAGATGGGCTTTTTATCATTGGTTTGAGATTATCCCTCTACATCATGTCATCTTGCTTAAGGCGTTACTCTGTTCTTATGGACTTAATACACTAGATGCATGTTGGATAGCGGTCGACGTGTGGAGTAATAGTAGTAGATGCAGAAAGTATCGGTCTACTTGTTTCGGACGTGATGCCAATAGAAATAATCATTGCATAGATATCGTCACGACTCTGCACAGTTCTATCAATTGCTCGACAGTAATTTGTTCACCCACCGTCTACTTGCTTTCATGAGAGAAGCCACTAGTAAACACTACGGCCCCCGGGTCTATTCACATCCATCGTTTACATCTCCGCTTTTACTTTGCTTTGTTACTTTGTTGCTTTTAGTTCTCACTTGGCAAACAATCTATAAGGGATTGACAACCCCTTTATAGCGTTGGGTGCAAGCTTTTGTGTTTGTGCAGGATCTTGAGATACTCTTCCGCCGGATTGATACCTTGGTTCTCAAACTGAGGGAAATACTTATCGTCGCTGTGCTACATCACCCTTTCCGCTTCGAGGGAACACCAACACAAGGCTCCAAGGCCACGGGGGAAATCCTTTGCATACTTGCTTAGGAAGTTCCTTAAGCGTAGTCGTAGCTGAAGGATTCCTGGTGTCATCGACACAACTATTTCTGGCGCCATTGCAAGGGATACACAACAAACATCAGAAGTATTTCTGGCGCCGTTGCCGAGGATACACAACAAACATCAGTATGCTTGTGATATGATATGGCCAATGATGTGATGTGATATATTGGATGTATGAGATGATCATGTTGTAATAGTTAATATCGACTTGCACGTGGATGCTACGACAACCGGCAGGAGCCATAGGGTTGTCTTTAAACTAACGTTTGTGTTTGCAGATGCGTTTACTATATTGCTAGGTCGTAGCTTTAGTAGTAATAGCATAGATAACACGACAACCTCGATGGCGACACGTTGATGGAGATATGGTGTGGCACCGGTGACAAGAAGATCATGCCGGTGCTTTGGTGATGGAGATCAAGAAGCACAAGATGATGGCCATATCATGTCACTTATGAATTGCATGTGATGTTAATCCTTTTATGCACCTTATTTTGCTTAGAACGACGGTAGCATTATAAGGTGATCTCTCACTAAAATTTTAAGACGAAATTGTGTTCTCCCCGACTGTGCACCGTTGCTACAGTTCATCGTTCCGAGACACCACGTGATGATTGGGTGTGATACACTCAACGCTCACATACAACGGGTGCAAAACAGTTGCACGCGCGGAACACTCAGGTTAAGCTTGACGAGCCTAGCATGTGCAGACATGGCCTCGGAACACATGAGACCGAAAGGTCGAGCATGAATCGTATAGTTGATATGATTAGCATAGAGATGCTTACCACTGAAACTATTCTCAACTCACGTGATGATCGGACTTGAGTTAGTGAATTTGGATCATGTACCACTCAAATGACTAGAGAGATGTACTTTTTGAGTGGGAGTTTAGCAAGTAATTTGATTAGTTAAACTCCAATTATCATGAACATAGTCAAAAGGTCCTTGCGAATTATGATTTAGGTTGCGCTATAGCTCTACTGTTTTTATATGTTCCTAGAGAAAATTTAGTTGAAAGATGATAGTAGAAACTTTGCGGACTGAGTCCGTAAAACTGAGGATTGTCCTCATTGCTGCGCACAAGGCTTATGCCCTTAATGCACCACTCGGTGTGCTGCACCTCGGGTGTTGTCTGTGGATGTTGCGAACATCTGACATACACGTTTTTGATGACTACGTGATAGTTCAGTGCATAATACTTAATGGCTTAGAAGCAAGGCGCCGAAGACGTTTTGAAACGTCACGGAACATAAGAGATGTTCTAAGAGATGAAATTGACATTTCATGCTCGTGCCCTTGTTGAGAGGTATGAGACCTCCGACAAGATTCTTTGTCTGCAAAGTAAAGGAGAAAAGCTCAATCGTTGAGCATGTTGTCAGATTGTCGGAGTACAACAATTGCTTGAATCAAGTGGGAGTTAATCTTCCAGATGAAATAGTGATGGTTCTCCAAAGTCACTACCTCTAAGCTGCTAGAGCTTCGTGATGAACTATAACATATCAGGGATAGATATGATGATCCTTGAGTGATTCGCAATGTTTTTACACTGCGAAAGTAGAAATCAAGAAGGAGCATCAATTGTTGATGGTTAGTAAATCCACTAGTTTCAAGAAGGGCAAGGGCTAGAAGGGATAGTTCATGAAACGGCAAACCAGTTGCTGCTCTAATGAAGAAACACAAAATTGAACCCAAACCCAAGACTATATGCTTCTGTTATGAGGGGAACGGTCAGTGAGGCGGAGCTACCCTAGATACTTGGTAGATGAGAAGGCTGGTGAAGTCAACAAAAGTATATTTGATATACATGATATTGATGTGTACTTTACTAGTACTCCTAGTAGCACGAGGGTATTGGATACCGGTTCGATTGCTAAGTGATTAGTAATTCGAAATAAAAGCTACGAAATAAACGGAGACTAGCTAAAGGTGAGGTGATGATAAATGTTGGAAGTGTTTCCATGGTTGATATGATCAAAACATCGCACGCTCCGTCTACCATCGGGATTGGTGTTAAACCTAAATAATTGTTATTTGGTGTTTGCGTTGAGCATGAACATGATTGGATCGTATTTATTGCAATACGATTATTCATTTAAAGATAATAATAGTTATTCTATTTGCTTGAATAATTACCCTCAATGGTTTATTGAATCTCGATCGTAGTGTTACACATGTTCATGATATTGGTGCCAAAAGATACAAAGTAATAATGATAGTACCACTTACTTGTGGCACTGCCACTTGAGTCATGTTGGTGTAAAATGCATGAAGAAGCTCCATACCAATGGATCTTTGTATTCACTTGATTTTGAATCACTTGAGACATGCAAAACATACCACATGAAACAAGAAAGTAACTTGTTGGAAGTAATACATTTTGATGTGTGCAGTCCAATGAGTGTCAAAGCACGCAGTGGATATCGTTATGTTCTTACTTCACTGACGGCTTGAGTAGATACATGAGTATTTACTTGATGAATCACAAGTCTGAAATATTGAAGAGTTCAAAGCTGTTTCAGAGTGAAGATCGTCGTGACAAGAGGATAAACCGTCTACGATATGATCGTAGAGATGAATATCTGAGTTGCGAGTTTTGGAACACAGTTGAGACAATGTGGAAATTGTTTCGCAATTCATGCCACCTGGAACACCGTAGTGTGATGGTGTGTCCGAACATCATAGCCACACCCTATTAGATATGGTGCATACTATGATGTCTCTTATCGAATTACCACTATCGTTTATGGGTTATGCATTAGAGACAACCACATTCACTTTAAATAGGGCACCGCGTATTTCCGTTGAGATGACAAAGTATAGACTATGGTTTGGAGAAACCTAAGTTGTTGTTTCTTAAAAGTTTGGGGCTACAATGCTTATGTGAAAAAGTTTCAGTTTGATAAGCTCGAACCCAAAGCGGATAAATGCATCTTCATAGGATATCCAAAACAATTGGGTACATCTCCTATCTCAGATCCGCAAGCGAAGTGTTTGTTTCTAAAAATGGGTCCTTTCTCGAGGGAAGGTTTCTCTCGAAAGAATTGAATGGGAGGGTGGTGGAACTTGATGAGGTTAGTGAACCGTCACTTCAACCAGTGTGTAGCAGAGCGCAAGAAATTGTTCCTGTGGCGCCTACACCAATTGAAATGGAAACTGATGATGGTGATCATTGAGCTTCGAATCAAGTTACTACAAACCTCATAGGCTGACAAGGTCGCGTACTACTACAGAGTGGTACGATAACCTTGTCTTGGAGGTCATGTTTTTGAACAACAATGAACCTACGAGCTATGGAGAAGTGATGGTGGGTCTGGATTCCGACAAATGGCTGGAGGCCATGAAATCCGAGAGAGGATCCATGTATGAAAACAGAGTGTAGACTTTGGAAGAACTACTTGATGGTCGTAGGACTGTTAAGTAAAGATGGATCTTTAAAGGGAAGACATACGATGATGGTGAAAAGTCACCATTAATAAAAGATCAACTTATCGCAAAGATGTTTCCGACAAGTTCAAAGAGTTGACTATCATGAGACTTTCTCACTCGTAGCGATGCTAAAATCTGTTGGAATTATGTTAGCAATTGCTGCATTGTTTATGAAATATTGCACATAGGATGTCAAAATATTGTTTCCTCAACGGTTTCGTTGAGGAAAGGCTGTATGTGATACAATCAGAAAGTTTTGTCAATCCTAAGGATGCTAACAAGTATGCAAGTTCAGCGATCCTTCTATGGACTGATGCAAGCATTTCGGAGTTGGAATATACGCTTTGATGAGATGATCAAAGCTTTTGGGTTTGTACAAGGTTTATGAGAAATTTGTATTTCCAAAGAAGTGAGTGGGAGCACTATAGAATTTCTCATAAGTATATGTGGTTGACATATTGTAGATCGGAAGTAATGTAGAATTTCTGTGAAGCGTAAAGGGTTGTTTGAAAGGAATTTTTCAAAGGAAAACCTGGATAGAACTACTTGAACGTTAAGCGTCAAAGGTCTATAGAGATAGATCAAAATGCTAAACATAACTTTCAAATGAAATGCATGCCTTGACAAGTTTTTGAAGGAGTTCAAAATAGATCAACAAAGAAGGAGTTCTTGGCTGTGTTGTAAGGTGTTAATTTGAGTAAGACTCCGAAGCCCGACCACGTCAGAAAGAAGAGAAAGGGCGAGGGTCGCCCCCTATGTCTTAGCCGTAGGCTTTAAAGTATGCCAAGTTGTGTACCGCACCTGATGTGTGCCTTGCCATGAGTCTGTCAAGGGGTACAAAAGGTGATCCAGGATTGAATCACTAAAACAGCAATCAAAGTTATCCTTAGTAACTAGTGGACTAAGGAATTTTTTCAATTATGGAGGTGATTAAAGAGTTCGTCGTAAAGGGTTACGTCGATGCAAGCTTTGACACTAATTCGAATAACTTTGAGTAGTAAAACGTATTCGTATAGTAGAGTAGATATTTGGAGTATTTCCGAATAGCACATAGTAGCAGCATCTATAAGATGACATAAAGATTTGTAAAGCACACATGGATCTGAAAGATTCATAACCATTGACTAAAACCTCTCTCACGAGCAAGGCGTGATCAAACCCCAGAACTGTATGGGTGTTGAATTCGTTAAAATCACATGGTGATGTAAACTAGATTATTGACTCTAGTGCAAGTGGGAGACTGTTGGAAATATGCCCTAGAGGCAATAATAAATTAGTTATTATTATATATCTTTGTTCGTGATAATCGTTTATTATCCATGCTATAATTGTATTGGTTGGAAACAGAGATACTTGTGTGGATACATAGACAAAACATTGTCCCTAGTAAGCCTCTAGTTGACTAGCTCGTTGATCAAAGATGGTCAAGGTTTCCTGGCCATAGACAAGTGTTGTCACTTGATAACGGGATCACATCATTAGGAGAATCATGTGATGGACTAGACCCAAACTATGTACGTAGCATATTGATCGTGTCATTTTATTGTTATTGTTTTCTACGTGTCAAGTATTTATTCCTATGACCATGAGATCATATAACTCACTGGCACCGGAGGAATACGTTGTGTGTATCAAACGTCACAACGTAACTGGGTGACTATAAAGGTGCTCTACAGGTGTTTCCGAAGGTGTCCGTTGAGTTAGTATGGATCAAGACTGAGATTTGTCACTCCGTGTGATGGAGAGGTATCTCGGGGCCCACTCGGTAATACAACATCACAAACAAGCCTTGCAAGCAATGTGACTAAGTGTAAGTCACGTGATCTTTTATTACGGAACGAGTAAAGATACTTGCCGGTAACGAGATTGAAATAGGTATACGGATGCCGACGATCAAATCTCGGGCAAGTAACATACCGAAGGACAAAGGGAATTACATACGGGATTATATGAATCCTTGACACTGAGGTTCAACTGATAAGATCTTCGGAGAATATGTAGGATCCAATATGCGCATCCAGGTCCCGCTATTGGATATTGATTGAGGAGTGCCTTGGGTCATGTCTACATAGTTCTCGAACCCGCAGGGTCTACACACTTAAGGTTCGATGATGTTTTAGTATAGTTGAGTTACATGTGTGGTTACCGAATGTTGTTCGGAGTCCCGGATGAGATCACGGATGTCACGAGAGTTTCCGGAATGGTCCGGAAACGAAGACTGATATATAGGATGGTTTCGTTTGGTCACCGGAAAGTTTTGGGAAATTCCGGCAGTGTACCGGGAGTTACGAATGGGTTCCGGGAGTTCACCGGGAGGGGCCCACCCACCCGGGAGTGATCCCAAGGCCCTAGGATGGCGCCACAAGTCCTTATTAGGCTAGTGGAGTCAGCCAAGAGGGATATGGCGCGACATAAGAAAATACCAAAAGAAAAAGAAAAGGGAAAGGAAAGAGGGAGGTGGGAAGGAAGGAGTGGACTCCTTCCCCACCAAACCGAATTGGGGTTGGAGTCCAACTCCTCCCCCTTGGCCGATGCACCTTGAGGCCTTGTGCCTCAAGTCTAACCCCTCCCTCTTCCTCCTATATATAGTGGTGGTTTAGGGTTTTTTGAGACACAACTTTGCCACGTGCAACTCTAGCCTATTCCACATAGTTTTACCTCTAGATCAGATTTATGCGGAGTTTGGGCGGAGCCCTACATGAGTAGATCATCACCACCACCAGAGCGCCGTCACGCTGCCGGAGAACTCATCTACTTATCCGTCTTGCTTGCTGGATCAAGAAGGTCGAGATCATCGTCGAGTTGTACATGTGTTGAACGCGGAGGTGCCGTCCGTTCGGCGCTAGATTGGAATGGGTCGTGGGACGGATCGCGAGACGGACCATGGGATGGTTCGTGGGACGGTTCGAGGAACGTGAAGACGTTCCACTACATCAACCGCGTTTCTTAAACGCTTCCCGCTGTGCGATCTACAAGGGTACGTAGATCTAATCTCCACTCATAGATGGACATCACCATGATCCAGCAAGAGAGACGGGGAAGTAGATGAGTTCTTCGGCAATGTGACGGTGCGCCGGTGGTGGTGGTGATCTATTCCTGGAGGGCTTCGCCTAAGCACCGCAGAAATCCGATCTAGAGGAAGAACTACAAACTAGAGGAGAGGGTTGCATGTGGCTGAAATTGCGTCTCAAAAACCCTAAAACCTCTAATATATATAGGAGGAAGGAGGGGCTAGCCTTGAGCACCAAGGAAGATCTCCTTGGACTCGGCCGAACCTAGAGAGGAGGAGTCCTCCTCTAATCCTACTTGGAATAGAACTCCTCCCCAAGTTGTCGACCTCTTTTGGTTTTTTACACTTTTACCTCATGGGCTTTATTTGGTTGACTAGACAGCCCACTAAGAGATATTGCGCCACCATCAAGTCCACGTGGCCCTCTTGGGAGTGGTGGAATCCCGGTACCCATTCGTCACCCCCGGTACCGTGTCGGCAATGCCCGAAATTCTTCCGAAATCCAAATACCAACTTCCTATATATCAATCTTCATTTCCGGACCATTTCAGAACTCCTCGTGACGTCTGGGGTCTCATCCGGGACTCTGAACAAAACTTCGGACACTAGCACCTATAACTCAACTATACCGAAACGTCACCGAACCTTAAGCGTGCAAACCCTGTGGGTTCGAGAACTATGCAGACATGACCTGAGACACTCCCCGATCAATATCTAATAGCGGGACCTGGATGTTCATATTGGATCCTACATATTCTACGAAGATCTTATCGGTTCAACCTCTATGTCAAGGATTCATATAATCCCGTATACCATTCCCTTTGTCCTTCGGTATGTTACTTGCCCGAGATTCGATCTTCGGTATCTTCATATCTATTTCAATCTCGTTACCGATAAGTCTCTTTACTCATTCTGTAATACAAGATCCCGTGACTAAATATTTAGTCACATTGCTTGCAAGGCTTATATGTGATGTTGTATTACCGAGTGGGCCCCGAGATACCTCTCTGTCACACGGAGTGACAAATCTCAGTCTTGATCCATGCTAACTCAACAGACACCTTCGGAGATGCCTATAGAGTACCTTTATAGTCACCCAGTAACATTGCGACGTTTGATACACACAAGGCATTCCTCCGGTGTCAGTGAGTTACATGATCTCATGGTCATAGGAATGAATACTTGACATGCAGAAAACAACATCAACAAAATGACACAATCATATGCTACGTTCATAGTTTGGGTCTTGTCCATCACATCATTTTCCCAATGATGTGATCCCGTCATGAAGTGACAACACTTGTCCTTGGCTAGGAAACCTTAACCATCCTTGATCGACAGGCCAGTCAACTAGAGACTCACTAGGGACACAGTTTTGTCTATATATCCACACATGCATTTATATTTCCATTCAATACAATTATAGTATGGATAATAAACGATTATCTTGAAACAGGAAATATAATAATAACTATTTTATTATTGCATCTAGGGCATATTCCTAACATTGGCTTTCCTATGGACTCAAACGTGATTTCTCACAAAATAAAATGAAGAGTCTTCTAGCTTGAAGCTTGAGCCAATCCTATTCCTTTTTGCATCAAGGGGCATCTGCACATAAGCCTTTAGCTAATGCTCTCTATGGACTATTTCTGAAATATACTAGGTAGAAGTTTTAGTCCAAGAGACAATGTATGTTGTCGCGACCGCGACCGTAGAGGAAGACCAACTCCAAAAAGAGTACAAGCGCGAGGCGACGTCCCTTTGCCTTTCAAGCTATTTTACAAAGCATGATCACCAACAAGGATTCAAGAGATGAAAAGCGCCGACAAGACAAGGATGAGCAAATTAAGGCCTTCATGTACATACAAAATAAGAAGCTCCCGTTGGAGGCGGAGAAGCGAGATCGAAGCCACCAAAGCAGGAGAAGTACGGCTGCCTTGCATGACAAAAAGAGTCGAGATCATGAAGGTGGACTTGAGCACGGTCTCTCCGAGAAAGCGGTCTTGGTTCGAGAACATGCAGAGTGACATGCTGAATCTATGACGAATGATCCATGCCGTGGTGCGCGGGCATGACCACGAACGAGATGGCGTGATGGAACTATAATCTCATTTTGTGTGCTGACATGTGTGTTGATCGTTGGCAAGTGCGCACAACATAAAAATTGCATTTTTTATAGGCTGGCATATCGCTACATGAACTCTTGGCACTGGCATTGCCGCTCGCATGACCAATGTTGTGTACGGACGAAAAATGGATCACGAGATTGGACGAACGGCCGACCCATTTATAAAAAGGGACGAACACGCCGATCCTAACAGATAAAAGATAGATAAAGCGCGTGTCTACTTGTGTGGTGCGGTCGGAATTGCTGTGAGGCTATGGCATTGCTATGGGTTGCGAATTGTCCGTCCGTCGAGGTACCACCTATCTACAAGTTTGTCGAGCGAGTTGTGGTATTGTGGGAACTTTATGCCATCCTTACATTTTTAGGGCATAAAAATGATTAATGCAGTTTTCCCCTACCGAGAAGGAGAAGAAAAATGACTCAAATGAATGGCTAATGCCAATTGACCATCAAATGGTGTAAATTTTGATTAGGAGAAACATCAACAAATGTAACACTAGATATGCATAATAAAAACAATATTGCATTACAAACCAACCTGTGGTTGGATGGTTGAAGGGACATTGGTATCCCTAGTTCATAATGGTTCAAATCCTCATACGACGAGGCACCTACGATGACTTCGTAAATTTAAAGATGATATGTCAGTTCAGTTTCTCGAAGGTGTTCGTAGGAGTGGATGTATGCGCGTGTTTACGTGCGCTTACGTGTGTATTATGTTAAAACTTTTTTTGCATTTAGTGATACTATTTTATATCGTAGTTGACGGTATATTTTCATGAACTTCATTATTGCACCATTTGATTTCAATCAAAGTGTACAGCAACTGAGGAATATGATGCCAGGAGGCAGTACTGCATCGACCAAGATGAGTCAGCAACACTTCGTAATTTTGCCACATGCCTGCCGTATGTACAGCAACCGAGGAATCAAATGGGGATAACCATAGTCCATACTGATCCGCGTCGTTCTTGTATCACAAACAAGCCCCAAACTTATTCCAACTTATTATTCCGCGTACATGCCGCGACTATTCATGTACTAGTTTTTTCCGGAGGACTGATCACGTCTCAGCTGCTCCGCGATGCCGGTGGCGAGGCAGTAGGCCACGGACTGTATGGTGATCATGGGGTTGACGCCCACCGCGCCGGGCAGGACGCTGCCGTCGCACACGTACAGCCGCTCCACCTCCCAGCTCTCGCCGCGCGTGTCCACGGCGCCGTCCCCGGCCGTCGCGGCCATCCTGCAGCTGCCCATCTGGTGCGCCGTGCAGCACAGGCTCCACTTCTCGCTCTTGGACTGCGGCCCGCGCACCCCGGAGACGCCGTCCAGGAACTCCTCAACCTCCTCGTCCGTGGCGCCCTTGCACCTCAGCTTCTGCCCGTCGCTCCGGTGTGTGCCGACCTCCGTCGCGCCGGCCGCCACCAGGATGCGCAGCGCCCGCCGCAGGCCCTCGCGCTGGTTCTCCCTGTCCACCGGGTCCAGGTGGTACGCGATCCGCCGCTCGCCGTGCACCGTCCCCGACCCGTGGTCCCTGACCAGGGAGAAGATGTGCACCGTCCGCCCGTAGTTGAGCATCCGCTCCTTCATGTCGCGCCCGGACACCCAGGGGAACTGCGTCCCCGCGGCGGCCGGTCCCATCAGCGGCGTCTCGAGGATGGCCCGGTGCGGCAGCCCGTCGCCGTCGGCCTCCACCTTGTGCAGGGACGTGATGATGCCGCCCTCGTACATCTTGCCCTTGAGCTCCGGCATCTTGTCCGGCGGGAAGTAGCCCCACGCCATGGCGATCGGGTGGAGGTGGAGGTTCTTGCCTATGTGCGGGTTCTTGAGCCCGCTGCCGCGCAGCAGCACCGGCGTCAGGAGCGAGCCGCCCGCTGCCACGGTCACCTTGGCGCGCACCTCCAGCTTCCTCGTGATCGCCGGGTTGGAGCTGGCAGCCACCACGCCGGCACACCTCTTCCCCCTCTTACCGGCCGCGTCGGTGAAGAGCAGCTTCTCCGCCTTGCTACCCGTCAGGATCACCGCGCCGCGGGACACCGCGTCGACCAGCCACGTCGTGTCTGTGCCGCGCTTGTCCCCGGTGCGGCAGCCGTACCCGCAGCTGCCGCAGAAGTGGCCCTCCGACGAGTTCCTCGACACCGGCTCTACGTTGTACCCCAGCTTCTCGCACCCCTTGCGAAGGACCTTGTTCTGGAGCCCCTCCTCCTTGCAACCCGACGTGACGCCAAGCCGCTTGAACACCACGTCCATCGCGGCGGTGTACTCTGACTTGTCGAACAGCGGCAGGCCGTGCGCGGCCGCCCACTCCTTGCGCACGCTGTCGGGCGTCTTGATGCAGGCCGACCAGTTGACGGCCGAGCCGCCGCCGACCGTGGAGCCGGCCAGGAGGAGCCCGCTGCCGCTGAGCGTGCTCATGAACCCGCCGTACTCATAGAGCTGGCTCATCGACGGGCCCTCGATGGACGTGTAGTCCCTGGCCGTGAAGTAGTTCCCCTTCTCGATGACCACCACCTTGTGTCCGGCCCCTGCGAGCACCGCGGCGGCCACGCCCCCGCCGCAGCCGGAGCCGACGATGACGACATCGCACTCGATCCTGCACACGTTCCGTGCCGCGTCCTCGGTCACCGCGAGGCCCTTCTCGGCGAGGCTGGTCGGGAGGGAGGCGTCGGTCTGGTGGATGGTCTCGACCACGCCGTCCTCGAGTGGCCGCTTGATGCTTGCCTGCTCTTCTTGCTCCGCAGCCTCGTCGGTTGGCGGGCTGTAGCCGATTGCTTGCCAGTGAGGATTCTCCGAGTTGTCGTCGGTCTGCGGGAAATGAAACACCATGAATCAGAGCTGTTTGCTGTCATTTTCAACTCAACAAACCCACTGCATTGTCAGAGCTGGTTGCTGTCATTTTCAACTCAAAAATCTGTTTCTAGTAGCATGCTTCCTAAATTCGGGCCCAATTGGCCTCGTCGGAGAAGGTGAAGAATTAGCGGTATGTTCCGAAGTCGCAACCAAGACATTTTGGGGGGAAAATAGGAAAGCGCAACAAGAAATTAAGTGTGCCGGTGCCATCAAGTCTACGGAACTTGTCCCTTTTTTGATGGAAAATCCTCACTCTTTTTTGTTGTGCTTCGAGTCTCCAACCACTAATAAAGTCCAAAAATGGGGGACACGTCTCACCCTCTTGAATTATTATATACGGTAAATAACCAACGGCCACCGGTGCACATCACGATCGGCATGGATCCATCGATGCATCACCATCAGGGGCGCTGCGGCGGTGATTCATCGCGCTCTAGGCCTACAATTCACACGTTCGGCCCAAGGAGTAAAACGATTACTGACGAACCACCCGATGTTCACAAAGGGCACGTGGCCTTTCGTCAGACTATCATGAAAGCCGTGGTACACTGACTGCTAAGTACTCGTACACAGCGTGCATGCATGCGTCCATTATTGCTCTGTGCCGCGCGCGCGCAGAGGCGCCATGGCCAACAGCGAGATCGTATTATGCTACACCACCACCACAAGTATACTCGTACATACGCTGCCGTATGCCGATTTGCACCCGAGAAGCTAGCTAATGTTGCCACTTGCAGACTGCACATGGACTTGTACCGGGTGTGACAAATGGTTAAGACATAAGAAGTCAAGTCAGTAGGCGTGCTGCGTGCTTACCCAGGAGTAGAAGACGTAGAGGCAGTAGACCTTGACGAGGAGGAAGAAGAGGCGCAGAGGCGGGATCATGGTCTCCCGGCTCCACCGGCGCAGCGCGTCCTCCCGCCGATCCACCGGCATCTCCGCGAACCTATGCACGAACGGGGAGCTCCACGACAGGCACCGCGCGCCGCACAGCGCGAGCGTCCCCAGCCGCGTGCCCAGCAGCCACAGCACCGTCCGCACCAGCGCCAGCGCCTCCCGGAGACACATTGCCGACATCAGCTGCGCGACCTGATCGAGCGCGCATGTACGCACAGAGTTAGCCACCGGTCGGTAATAAAACGCAGGTCGTCAAGACACGTCGCCGTATCGTAGGCTCGTAGCTACTAACCTCGTCCGGGACGGGCGGGTCGGCGGCAGATGCGAGCAAGAACTCCCGGACAGCCTTGCCGTTGTCGGCCATCGCTAGGTGGTGGCCGTCGGGCGGCAGCGACGGGACCAGCGCGCCGCACACGGCGGTGAGCGCCATCATCTGGGTGGCGGAGAAGCCATGCGTGTAGGGCTCCGACCTCGGGCCTCCTCCCCGCAGGAGGGGGTGGCCCCGCCTTCTTCTCTGCTTCTTGTCCTCTTCCATGGCGCCTTTCTGACGTCGTCACAGGCTCACAGGGCTATAGTGGAGCGTGGGTGGGTAGCGGCGAGCTGCGAGGTAATGGACAAGCGGAGTGTGGAGGTACCGAGGCTTTAAACATTGGATGGATGGGTGGGATGGGATATGGACGATGGATGGGCGGGCGGCCGCTGCTTTCCGGGGGCCCGCGCAACGCGGAGGGATTGCGAAGTTTCAGAACCATCAGGTAGGTGTTTTTACTGTCTGATCATCTCAACTCTTAACTGAACCGGAGGTGCAGAGTAACTGCCTGAACTGAAGTGAATCTAGAACGGCTTGGGGCGGCTGCCGAATGGGTTGCGTGCCGCGGCACGGCAGCCTGCTGTGTCCTCGCGCGCGGGGCATCGCAGGCATGGCGCGCTGCGCACGCGCACGGCCGGAGCAACGGCTCAACCGTACGCTTGTAACATTTGCTTGGAGATTCTGGAGGAGACGGGTGGATGCTCGGCGTACCGCGTTGCAACAGCAAAAACGGAGAGCCCCGATCCAATTGACTTCTTACCGGGTTTAGAGAGTTCTCCTGTCTTTAAAATAACCGTGGTTTATGTGAAGTTGAGGCAAAACAACCTCTCCAACAGTTTTCGTAAAAACTTGCTTTATTTTCAAGGATCCCGTAAAAATATTCTTTTTTTTCTGCTGATTTATGGAAGGGGAGTGATCTGCGCCGGCGCGCCGGCCCTGATTTTCGGCCGGCCGCGCGGACCGCAGGATCCACCAACCCCGCGTCGTCCGCACCGTTGGATCCGCATGCAACATTTTCCTCCCTATGCAACAAAATTTCGATGCGATGCAACAATTTTTCAACGGTTGCAACAAAAAATAAAATTTGTAGCAAAAAAAATATCTACGTGATCGTAGCAAAAAAACGAATCTGATGGTACGTGGTAGCAAAAGTCAAACGCCGGTTGTAACAAAAATTTACGTGACGTGTATGCAACTTTTTAGTGAACGGTTGCAGCAAAACATGATGCCGGTGTGACGCCCTCGGTTTAATCGTACGCTAATCATACACGCAAATGCGTACGATCAAACCCAAGGACTCACGAGAAGATATCACAACACAACTCTAGACACAAATCAAATAACATCAACTTCATATTACAAGTCAGGGGCTTCGAGGGCTAGAATACGGAAGCTCGATAAACACACGAGTCAGCGGAATCAACAATATCTGAGTACAGACATAAAACATGAGGTGCCTTAGAGAAGGCTAGCACAAAAGATACAACGATCGAACGAGGCGAGGCCTCCTGCCTAGGAACCTCCTAACTACTCCTGATCATCAGCGACCTCCACATAATAGTAGGCACCGTCGGGGTAGCAGTCGTCGACGGCGGGGACCTCCATCTCCTGGGCTTCATCATCTGGTCGCAGCAAACGGATCAAGGGGACAAGGGGGAGCAAAGCAGCGGTGAGTACTCATCCAAAGTACTCGCAAGTCTTACATCAGAACTATTCTAAGTATGTATCAGTATCAAAGGGGGGTGTTATATGTGGACTGACTGCAGCAATGCGACAATAGAGAGAGAAGGCCTAGTCCTATCGAAGACTGGCATCTTCAGGGTCTTGCAGCAATAGACGAGAGTAGAACAGGGGTAAAACATTAATAGTCATATTGTTGCAGCAATATTAAAGTGAGGTCACACCCAAAGATCCTCCCTCGACTCCCTGCAAGGAAGCAATCCCAAGGCAAACTAATTCTAGTTAAGTAAAAATTGTAGTTGTATAAGATTAGGGCACAACTCCAAGTCGTCCTGTAACCGTGGACACGGCTATTCGAGTAGTTAATTTTCATCCGTGCAGGGGTGCACCACATGTCCCGTCACGCTCAATAACACTTTGGCCGGACATACTTTTCTGGGTCCTGCCCGGCGTCGGAATATCGACACGTCGTAGCCCCACCTAAGACTAATCACAGAGGTCACCCCGCCGGTCTAAACCCGAAGCGCAAAGGGTTCATGGGCCCAGTTCCCCTCTGCGCTCCTGCACGATGCGAGGGCGGCCGACGTCAGTCCTAGGATCCCTTAATCACAAGCGCAATGCATCTCGGGGCCACTCGGGCGCGCGCCACTACGATTGCTGACATCTGAAAAGCTTCAGCTGGTACCGCGACGCCGAGTACCCATAATTCTTCCCGCGTAGCCGGTTAGTGCGAAAAGGTCTCCGACCAATCCAGATCAAACACCCAAATCCATTAACATTTTAATTAGGCCATCAACACAATCTCGCGGGAAACCACCCGTCTTACAACTAATCACCATTGATCCCAGTAACATGGTCGAGTAACTGTGTAGTTGTAACATCGGGGGGGGGGGGGGGTCCGAGGTATCACCCTCGTTGGATTCCGAACGATGTATCCGTCAAGGTGGGCTTAGAGGAATCACCCTCGAGGGTCCCACGCTTGAGGGGTTGCATGGCAGAGGCATCGTCGGGAATGGTGAAAGAGGAATCACCCTCGATAACCACGACCGACTAGCTATACTACAGGCATATCATCAGGAGTACTTAGCGAGGTGTCACCCTCGGTACCCGATAGTATCTCTATAGCGTCGTACAACTAAGGGGGGGGTATGTGATGTGTCTGGTCTGGCTCGTCGACCAGGGATTGAGATTTGAAAACAAGCGGGGCAACTGGACTACGGGGTTAGAGGGGATGACTGTTTCACCTATATTAAGCATATTAAAGGTACAGGACTGAAAGTAGCAGTTCATCAAAAATAGGCTATGCATCAGATATAGGAGCTAACTACAACAGTAGCAAAATACTAATGCAAGCAGTAGGAAGGAAGACATAGGCGATATAGGAATGATCAAGGGGGGTTTGCTTGCCTTGCTGCTCTGCGGCAAAGGACTGATCGGCAGGGTCGTAGATGTACCCGACAGCAGCGCCAGTCTAGGGGTCTACCGGTAAGAAGAGGGGGAAGAAACAATAAATAATAGCAACGGTGCAACACAATGCATGACATGACAAGATGTAGGCTAGGCATGAGCTAACGCGGCAACATCCGTCATAGACGGGTCGGAAGAATATCTGACGATATTTTCCGGGTCTCTGGCTACTACCGGTCAGACCGAAAATGATGGAAATGTTCCATGTTTTCTATGCTAGGGACGCGTGACACATGAATGGACCGTGTATCCGGGTTCGTCTCGTTCTGCTGATCAACTTTCATGTTGAAAATATTTTGAGCTAACTTACGAATTATTTTATATTAATTTTTAAAGTTTTATTCAATAATTAGGAATTAAAAACAGATTTAAATAATATAATAAAATGCTCTTATAACATCAGCATGATGTCATGCTGACATTAACAGTTGACTGGTCAACTGACTAGTGGATCCCGAACGTCATAGGCACAAGTTTTAATTGAGATTAAATATTAATTAATTAGATTAATTTAGTGGGGGACCCACGTGTCATACTCTAATTATTCTAATTATCCAAATAATTAATTAACTGATATATCTATTTATTTATTTAATAAAAACATTATTTTAATTTTTATATTTTAATTTTCACCTAACTTAAAGAGAGGGTGTGGGGCCTCCCTGTCATAGACAGCGGGGTGCGTTGGCCCCACCGGTAAGTGGCTTTGGGCCAAATACACATTTTTACTCACAGATACATAACGAAACAATTAACTATTCTCCATATACCTATATACGCAAATACATACATCATGCATCTCATACATACAAAATACGTACGGCATCTAATACATACATACATACGCAAATACATAGTTTTATTTTTATTTCTCTCAAAAACTCTCATCTCCCTCTCTTTGTTAACACAGAGTCTTCTTCTCCGCTTCTTCTCTTCTCAACAGAGAAGAAACACTAACTTCAATCTCTCCTACGCGAACATCACGTCGTCGGAATGGAGCGTCGTCTGCCGGAACGGAACGGGGACGACGCGAGGAAGACGATGGTGGGAGGAGCCCGAGGAGGGGTTCACCGACGTTGACGAGAGGACCCGGTGAAGCCGGAGTTCGCGTGAAGGGGCGAAGGAGACGGCATGGAGGCGTTCCCGGAGGCGGTGATGACGGATCCGGCGAGGTGGGTCGCCGGAGAAAACCTCCCGGAGGTCGGGGCCGGCCGGATGGCCGGCGTGGTGAGGAGAAGGGGTCTCCCTGCGCGGTCCCTCCTAGACAGAATGGGAGGAAGGGGTGGTCGGCCGACGGGGGAACCGGTAGGGCTCGGTCGGCCGGCGGGTTGGTGCTGGTCGGGGGGGGGGGGATGTGAGAGGAGAAAGAGGCTCGGGCGTGGGGGTTCCGCTTCCTTTTTTTCTATTATTTCTAATTCTTTTTAGCACCTAATTTTATTTACTATCTTTTATAATTTATTATATATACTTTTTTTATTTATCCCTTTTACATTATTATATTTTATTTTCTCTATTTTATTTAAAGCTTCATTTTTAAAATTATTGGGATTACCAATAATTCCAAAAGTGCCTAATTCATTTTAATACTTCGCTAGGGAATTTTTATAACTCCCGTGACATTATCATTTCAACAACCGAATTCTTTCCTCGTTTGACTTCATATTAAAGTATCGAATTTTGATTCGGTTTCAACCAACATGAGATCGTTGATATCATTAACGATGACGTGGCATCATTAGTGTGGGATCACCGTCGCTTAATTACAATCATTACTGTAACAAAAGTCAAGGATGTGACAATTCTCCCCTACTAACAAGAATTCTCGTCCCGAGAATTAAGAGGTAGAGGGAAAAAGCCCGGGGTATTCATCACGAAGATGATCCTCGCGTTCCCAAGTGGCTTCATCTTCAGAATGATCTGACCACTGCACCTTGAGGAACTTGGTGACTTTGCGACGAGTCTTACGTTCAACTTGGTCGAGAATGCGGATCGGGTGCTCTTTATAAGAGAGGTATTGTTGCAGCTCAAGCATACCATGATCCACTGCTCGAATAGGGTCCTTGAAGCAACGACGAAGCTGAGAAACATGGAAGACATCGTGAACCTGAGAAAGGTTCGCCGGCAGTTCCAATTGATAAGCCACTCTCCCACGCCTTTAGAGAACAGTGAAAGGACCAATATAACGAGGAGCTAACTTGCCCTTGATTCCGAAACGGTGTGCACCTCTCATTGGTGTGACACGAAGATAAGCCTTTTCGCCAGGTTGATAGACCATATCTTGATGATGACGGTCATACTGACTCTTCTGACGAGACTGAGCAGCCTTCAGATTCTCATGAATAATGCGGACTTGATCTTCGGCATGTTGAATAATATCTGGACCGAAGAGTGATCGTTCCCCAGTTTCTGACCAATTCAGAGGAGTTCGACACCTTCGTCCATACAATACTTCGAAAGGGGCCATTTTCAGACTTGCTTGATAGCTATTGTTGTAAGAGAACTCGGCATACGGGAGAGATTCTTCCCATTTCGTACCGAAAGAAATGACACAAGCTCGAAGCATGTCCTCGAGAATTTGGTTGACTCGTTCAACTTGTCCCTGGGATTGAGGATGAAATGCAGTGTTGAAGGACAGATGAGTCCCCATAGCCTTCTGAAAACTTTCCCAGAATTTTGAAGTGAACAAGTTGCCACGGTCCGAATTGATTACCAACGGAATACCGTGAAGTGAAACAACTCTTGACATATAAAGATCTGCCAGCTGACTAGCATTAATTGTTTCTTTGACGGCCAGGAAATGTGCAACTTTGGACAGTCGATCAATGACGACAAGAATAGCATCATTACCTTTCTGATATCTGGGAAAACCAGTGACAAAGTCCATTTCAACATAGTCCCATTTCCACTCGGGAATAGAGATAGGTTGCAGAGTTCCAGCAGGCTTTTGATGTTCTGCTTTGATACGCTGGCATATATCACATTCTGCCACATAGCGTGCAATGTCTTGTTTCATATTGGGCCACCAGAATCTTTGTCGGATGTCTTGGTACATCTTGGTACTACCCGGGTGAATAGACAATGGTGTGTCATGAGCTTCTTCCATCACCTTCCCGGTCATCCTGAGATTTTCCTTCTTATTTGGGACGAATAGGCGACCCTTGAAATACAAGGCGCAATCTTCATCAACAGTGAAAAAGGAGGGTTTAGCCTTTGCAATATAGCTCTTAATCCTGTCGACATCATCGTCAAAGCCTTGTAGATTCTTTATGGAGCTCACAAGATCTGGTTCAACCACGAGGTTACTGAGGGAACCCTGATTAACAACATGAAGGTTCATCTTTTGACACTCTTCTGGAGGAGGAACAAGGTAACCCTGAGGAACAATATGGAGGTTCAGCTTACGGAATTCCTCTTGCAGACGATCATGAACCTTATGAACCTGGAGGTGGTTGCAGTATGACTGGCGACTCAAGGCATCAGCCATTACGTTAGCCTTGCCAGGGGTATATGATATACTACAGTCAAAATCTGCTATACGATCCATCCATCTTTGTTGACGTAGATTCAGCTCCGGTTGAGTGAACAAGTACTTCAGACTTTGATGGTCGGTGTAGATTTCACAACGATTACCGACAAGGTATTGTCGCCATTCTTTCAGTGCATGAATAACTGCGGCAAGCTCGAGATCATGAACTGGGTAGTTCTCTTCATGAGCACGCAGTTGACGTGAAGCATAAGCAATCACCTTGCGATCCTGCATCAGGACACAACCTATTCATTGACGAGAAGCATCACAGTATATGACGAAATCCCTTTTCGTATCCGGAGGAGCAAGTACCGGAGCGGACGTGAGTTTGTCCTTGAGCGCCTGGAAACTTTCCTGACATTTATCAGTCCACTCATACTTAACACCTTTGTGAAGAAGGTTGGTTAAGGGCTTCGCAATCTTGGAGAAGTACTCGACGAATCAACGGCAATAGCTGGCGAGTCCGAGAAAACTTCTGACTTGCTTGACATTCTTCGGGGAAGTCCAGTCAAAAATAGCTTGAATTCGTTCGGGGTTGACTGCAATACCATCCTTGGAAATCACATGACCAAGGTAAGTCACTTCGTCTAGCCAGAACTCACATTTGGAATACTTCGCATAGAATTTATGCTCCCGAAGCTTATCCAATACAAGACGAAGATGTTCGGCATGTTCCTCTTTATTCTTCTAAAATACCAGAATATCATCCAGATATACCACGACGAATTTGTCGAGGTAGTCCATGAATATATAATTCATCAACCGAGAGAAGGTTGCCGGTGCATTGGTTAAGCCGAAGGACATGACGGTGTACTCGTATGATCCATAACGAGTAACAAAGGCGGCCTTTGGAATATCCTCTTTGCGAACACGGATCTGGTGGTATCCCAATCTCAAGTCGAGCTTAGAGAAGACGGTGGAACCAGCAAGTTGATCATACAAGTCATTTATCCGAGGAAGAGGATATTTGTTTTGAATAGTGGCCTGGTTGATAGGACGGTAGTCTTGAACCAATCAATTTGTCCCATCCTTCTTCTTAACAAAGAGAGAAGGTGCTCCCCAAGCAGAGGAACTCGGACGGATGAAACCCAGACGGAGCGAGTTGTCAATTTCTTGCTTAAGTTCAAGGAGTTCATGTGGTGGCATTTCATAAGGACGCTTGGCAATAGGAGTGGTACCGGGTACCAAGTCAATGACAAACTCCACAGCTCGAGCAAGGGGAATCCCCGGAAGTTCTTCTGGAAAGACATCTTGGAATTCTCGAACCACTGGAATGTTTTCAATCCCTTCAAGAGGCGATGCATTTAATGCATTCAAAGCATACAGCCGTGCCTCAGCATTACGGACGAGATAAGCATGGTAGCTTATTAGTTCATCTGAAGGGTGTAGGAGGTGGACGGTCTTGGTGGCACAAACGACCGATGCCGTATGAGCTTTCAACCAGTCCATCCCCAGTATGAGATCAATGTTGGAAGAACTTAATAACATGGGAGAGGAAAAGAATTCCGATCCTTCAATTTCAATGGGGACATTGGAGCAGACCATGGAGGGTCGGCATTGGCCCGAGGGGGTGTTTACCACTATTGGGACGTTCATCTCTTCGTACTTAATGCCATGCATGAATGCAAAACTTTCTGACATAAAGGAATGCAATGCTCCTGTATCAAACAATACAGAAGCAGGTACTGAGTTAACGAGAAGTGTACCCATCATGGTAGCAGGCTGGTCTTGAGGTTGACCCATATCAATGTTGTTGGCCTGACCACGAACATAAGGAGGCTTAGCGTTGAAGTTGCGGTTTTGGTTGTTGCCACTGCCAGTTGAGGGATGTGTCAGCTGATTCGGATTCTGCCTGCAGTCTCTAGCACGGTGACCTAGACGGCCACACTTGAAGCACAACCCCTCCTCAGGAAGGGAAGGAGGAACTCGAGGCGGTGGAGCTGGAAGCCTCGGCTGCCTAGGTGGTGGAGGAGGCAGGCGAGGTGTAGCATAGGACGGCCTCGGAGCAGGAGCAGGTGCATGGTACATGTTGTTGGGAATCCAGATTTTCCGCTTCTGTGTAGATGAGCCCGATGATGAGCCCATGTCACGGTTGCGCTTGCTGCTATCTTTGTATTCCTGCAGACCAGTCTCAACCTGAATAGCCTTGTTCACCAGGGTGGCGAAATCAGCATAGTCCTGAATGAGGAGTGTCAGCTTGATATCAGGGTGGAGGCCTTCACGGAACTTATCCTGTCTGCTTGCATCAGTTGCAATGTCTTCTTCAGCATAGCGAGATAAATCCAGAATTTCCCGCTGATAAGCATCCATAGTCTTGTTGCCCTGGACCAGGTTGCGGAACTCACGCTTCTTTCGGTCCATGATTCCCTGAGGAATGTAGCGAGCACGAAAAGCAGCCTTGAACTCTGCCCAAGTGATGATAGTTCCATCGGGCTGAGAGCGCCTGTGGTTGTCCCACCATTGAGCAGCGGGACCCTTCAGGAAGTAGGCGGTAAAGTTGACATAGCTCGCCACGGGCACATTGGCAGACTCAAGCTCATAAGAAATGTCACAGAGCCAGTCATCAGCATCAAGAGGCTGAGTTGAGCTGCGGTAGATCGCAGGGTTGAGGCGGCAGAAGTCTTGCAGTGTCACGCCTTGCGGTTGCTTCATGTTCGGCCTTTGGAACTGATCCATGAGCCCTTGCATAAACTGGCGGTTCAGCTCAAACTGTTGGATCATCCCCGCCATATACTCAGGAGGCGGGGGTGGTGCATCGTTGGCAGGGCACGCGGGCGGCCAGCTGGTCTAACCATCCTGTTAAATATTTAACAGGGGTAGTTTAGCTTAAAGTAATTGCAAAGGCATCGCACACATTCATGAGGTAATCAAGCATGATGAAAGGGAAAATGCGATAGATACTCCATAGTAGTTGAGTTCGACATACAGACCCATACATAAGTTCGATTACAGACTAACGATTACAAATTCGAAATTTGGCGATAGCCTGGACGCATTAGACGATACCCTGGACTCACTAGGCGGCACGGGCACGCGGTGGAAGAGTACCACAACGAGATGTAGCGATAAGGCTACATCAACGTCGGAGAGGACGAACGAATCCCGGTAGCTGGCGGTGATAGAAGGTAGGAACAGGACCGTGTGTCCCGTTGTGACTCTGATGAGGGTACCGCATCCAGTCGAGGAGCTGAGGACCAAGTGCAGTGGTTCTACCCCCAACATCAGTCCACTCGAGAGCTGGTGGTAGCTCTGTCCTGCTCGGCTCGCGGATGCACATAGGGGGAACCCTCGGACAGTGTGATGGCTGCAGCTCTGTCAACGCGTTGTAAAGACGAGCGCGCGTAGCATACAGCTCCATAGTTAGAGCTCGGAAAGCACGATCCAGTGCCTCAGTGTACTGTACCAGAAACCGCGCGTCGTAGCGATGCGTCACGTAGGGGGCGCAGACAGCGATGTAGGAACGGTCGCTGCGCTCCCGAACGTCAGAAGCGTAGGCTGTGAGATCAGACCCAGTCTCATCCCCAGCAGGAGCATGCGGGATGTATCTGAAAGGGCTCTCCTCTAGGTGAGGGTACGCTCCACGGAGACGGGTGATGGCGATGTAGGCCGCATCATGGACGACCATCTCGACCGACAATCCAATAACACAGAAGACGTGGCGCTCAAGGGTCTCACCGTCCATCTGGTCGAAGGTGCGAACCTCAGCCTGGTACTGGTTGTACTCGTGGAAATCCTCGAACACAATGTACTCGGGGTACCAGCGATATCCCAACCTGGTCAGGAGGTCGAACAAAATGGCCGGGAACCCAGTCGTCTCAGTGGCCTGTGTCAGGCGCACGTGCTGTCTTGCGGGACGCATCTGAAAATAAGATTGACGGATGTCGAATGACAGTGTGTGTAATATATATTCAGGAGAAAGAGTAGATAGTCCAGCGCTCCGGGTCGATGTGATTACGAGAACCTAATGTTAGAGTTAGTAAAATCTTTGACCCGAAAGAGAAGAGAGAGTAGAGCCCAGAGTATAGGAAAGGAGTAAAAGATACTAATACCACCCAATTGAGATGTGGGCCCGTAAGCCACGACATGAGTGTTAGTAAAGTTTTTTCAAACACTAGACTCAACTTCGGCCAAGGAGTTGGAAAGGGGGCTACCTAAAGGCAGTCAGCTCTGATACCAACTTGTGACGCCCTCGGTTTAATCATACGCTAATCATACACGCAAATGCGTACGATCAAACCCAAGGACTCACGGGAAGATATCACAACACAAATCTAGACACAAATAAAATAACATCAGCTTCATATTACAAGCCAAGGGCCTCGAGGGCTAGAATACGGAAGCTCGATAAACACACGAGTCAGCGGAATCAACAATATCTGAGTACAGACATAAAACATGGGGTGTTTTAGAGAAGGCTAGCTCAAAAGATACAACGATCGAACGAGGCGAGGCCTCCTGCCTGGGAACCTCCTAACTACTCCTGATCATCAGCGGCCTCCACGTAGTAGCAGGCATCGTCGGGGTAGAAGTCGTCGTCAGCAGGGACCTCCATCTCCTGGGCTCCATCATCTGGTCGCAGCAAACAAATCAAGGGGACAAGGGGGAGCAAAGCAGCGGTGAGTACTCATCCAAAGTACTCGGAAGTCTTACATCAGAACTATTCTAAGTATGCATCAGTATCAAAGGGGGGGTGTTATATGTAGACTGACTATAGCAATGCGAGAATAGAGAGAGAAGGCCTAGTCCTATCGAAGACTAGCATCTTCAGGGTCTTGCAGCAATAGACGAGAGTAGAACAGGGGTAAAACATTAATAGTCATATTGTTGCAGCAATATTAAAGTGAGGTCACGCCCAATGATCCTCCCTAGACTCCCTGTGAGGAAGCAATCTCGAGGCAAACTAATTCCAGTTAAGTAACAATTGTAGTTGTATAATATCAGGGCACAATTCCAAGTCGTCCTGTAACTGTGGACACGGCTATTCGAATAGTTAATTTTCATCCCTGCAGGGGTGCACCACATGTCCCGTCACGCTCGATAACACTCTGGTCGGACATCCTTTCTGTGTCCTGCCCGGCCTTGGAATATCGTCACGTCGCAGCCCCACCTAAGACTAATCAGAGAGGTCAGCCCGCCGGTCTAAATCCTAAACGCAAAGGGTTCATGGGCCCAGTTCCCCTCCGCGCTCCTGCATGATGCGAGGGCGGCCGACGTTAGTCCTAGGATCCCTTAATCACAAGCGCAATGCAAATCGGGAGCACTCGGGCGCGCGCCACTACGATTGCTGACATCTGAAAAGCTTCGGCTGATACCGCGATGCCGAGTACCCATAATTCTTCCCGCGTAGCCGGTTACTGCGAAAAGGTCTCCGACTGTCGTGGGTATAAGTCTGACAGTAGATGTGTAGGGTACGAAAGGATGGGCAGAGCCTTAGCTACGGCGAGGTTGTATGAGTTCAGGCCCCTCTACGGTGGAGGTAAAAGCCCTACGTCTCAGTGCTCTTGGGAGCTTAATGTCGAGTGAAATATGGATTACCTGAAAATGCTAACCCCTGCACCAGTGGGGAGGGGCGGCTTATATAGAGTACGCTTCCCTTCACAATGGTCCGGTGCGCAGGGGTGGAGTAGTGGCGAATAAATGCCTACGTTACAGGTAACGTATGCCTTAAATGCTAATAATGGTGTATGAAAACGTACGACTGTTGCCCTCTAGGGAGGTTACGATATACAGAGTGGAATCCAGTCGGCAGTTTAATACGCTCCGAATGCTCATCTCCGACTGGATGATGGGGGGAATCATTACCGACTGGATAATGGGAAGTCCTTAATTCAGTCGGAACTGACTAAGGGCCTTGTCCCTTAAGAAGGACTACCCTTCTTAAGGGACAAGGCCCTTAGTCAGTTCCGACCCAACCTATAGGGAAGGCCTATGACCCTACGCTGGGAATATGACCCCATCATTAGTCCCCGAATGGATCGGGGTTGGAACGACGAAGTGATGCCTGGAATGCGGATCCGACTGGTATGGATGCGACTTTGGCGTGGTTTGCGTCGATCCATTTTATCCTCTTGACCAGTGATCCGAGTGGATATATCTGTGAAACGATTCGTCAGAGACCGAGTGCTTCCGCGGAATCTTTCGACGTGATCGGTCAACTGACAGCGACGGATTTTCTGGGATCCTCAAATTTCGGTTGCCGCGCGCTCAGCGGGGATGACGACATCGTCATCGAGTAGTTTCTGCCGCCTCGATTACCGCGCCTTGATCTCCTCCACTAATATCGCAATAACCGGTCGGGGATAAGATTTCGGGGCCACGTGTTAGTGACCCAGTCGGAAGCTTATTTAAACCTCCCCAGCGAGGGTTTCTCGTTGTGCTCTCCTGATTACTCGCACTCGCCCCGCTTCTCCCGTAGCTCCCTGCGCACTCCAAGCCTCCTCCTTCCTCTCCTCCCCTGCGGATCTGCAGCCTCCACCATGACGAAGGGGCAGACGAGCAAGTTCGAGTCGCAGAAGAAGAAGAAGAAGGCGGCGGCTCCTGCTCAGCGGCGACAGCGGGCATTGCCGGCGGGTTGGATCCAGGGGGATTTCCTCCCCTCCACCGTGACGACGGACGACCTGCTGGAGCTGGTGGACCAAGGTATGATCGCCAACAAGTCGTGGAGGCTGCCGGTGAAGGGCGAGACGGAGCCGGCGCCCCAGGAGGGCGGGCACGTCTTGCTGCTTAGTCACGTGTACCGGGGCTTCTCTCTGCCTCCTCATCCCTTCTTCAGAGGTATCATGAACCACTTCGGGGCGCAGCTCCATCACTTTCCTCCCAATGCGATAGCTCATCTTTCTGCATTCGTCGTGCTTTGCGAGTGCTTTATCGGTTGTCTTCCCCATTGGGGGCTCTTTAAGTACATCTTCTCTGCTAGATCCCAAACCGTCAAAAAACTTAGCCAGTCGGACGACAAAACTCATATCCTCCAGCTTTGCGGGGGCTTAGGCTTCCAGAAGAAAAGCAAAAGTAGCTACCCCACTCTTCAGTTGTCCGAGTCCGTTAAGAACTGGCAGTCGACTTGGTTCTATTGCCAGGACGTCGCCTATCCGAATGCCGCAACTGGGCTGCCACCTTTTAGTCTAGACCGACCGGCTCCGCCCAGGCAGCTTTCGCTCACGAAGATGGAAAAGATCCAGATCCAACCTCTGGTCGAAGCGCTGATAGATGTCGTCCGCAAGGGAGTCACGGGCACGGATCTGCTGGAGACTTTTCTGGGTCGGCGCAACCAGCCTCTGCAAGCTCGACACCACACCATGTGGCACTACGCGGGGCCTGGGGACTCCACTCGGACTCATCCCGAATGCGTGACTGGGGAGGTTGTGACGGCGTGGGTCCGCGGCATCACAGGCGCCTGCGATAACCCCAGAGGAGCCCGACGAGTGAAGCCCTTCCGCGCTGACAACCCTCCTCCGAATGAGGTGAGCATATCTTGCTGAGTGCTTACAATTCCCTTAGATTTGCCGCCTTTTCCTGCATCACCGTCTGACGTCTGATGTTGTCAACTGTATCTTGTGCAGGCGTGGACCAACTGGTATTCTCCCGTCTCGAACGGGAATCCGGCTGAGGAAGAGGAAGGCAGCCAGGAGGGCAGCATGGACAGCGTCGAGTACGTCTCCGACAGTGGGGAGACGGAGGAGGAGACCGAAGAGGAGGGGGGAAGTTGGGGAGCAGAGCTCGCCACCCCCACCACCAGAGCCTAGAACTAAGCGCTGTCACGAACCCGTGACTCCGTCGGCTCCTCCAGCGGCCCCGAGTGCCTCGCCAGCTCCTCCCGTGGTTCCGAGTTCCTTGCCAGCTACTCCCGTGGCTTCGAGTGCTCGGAGCACAAAGAGGACCAGGGACGCTGCTGCCGAGCCCACGGACCAACCTTCCAAGGTGGCCAAACCGAGTGGATCCAAGCCTCGGAAAGCTTTGCCTCGGATGAGGATCGCTGTTCCCGTTGCCTCAGCGTAAGTGTCTTGTTCTCCTATCTTCTTTCAGTATTTGACTGAACTCATGCTTATCGGTCGAGTGGATTTTACTCGACAGAGCTGCTACCACCGCCACCTCTCTTCCATGCCAGGAAGACGATCCCATGGATACGGATAACGTTGCCACATCCCAGCAAGGTACGTCGTGACGACTCCGAGAGTTTGCATTATTGTTTCGCGAATTCTGTGTTTAATCTTGCCCTTTTTTCGTGGTCTCACGTCGTTCAGTCGGGCTTCCTTCAGAGGTGATTCATTTGGAGGAGGATGACCAGAAGAGGTCCGGGCAAGCTTCGGTGCCTGTCCTTGAGGTTGTTCCATCTTCTACCGCCCCCGCCATGGACGCGCTGCCGACCGAGACGATGTCATCGACTGAGACCGTGCTCATCGCGGCTGAACCGACTGGAGCAGGACTTGGGATGCCCAAGGAGTCTCCTGTCGTGCCGGGTCTGTCGACCGTCTAGTACAACGCCCAACACCTCCCGGAAGATCAAGTGGGAGCCGCCAAGGCGGCCATGGTGCAGGTGGAGTTGATGGCGGGTGATGCCAAGGGGGCGTACGACTCCATCGCATCTTTGTACAAGAGAAGCTTGGAGCTCCGGGATGATATCCGAGTAAGTGCGCTAGTAAGTATTTGCTTTCCTCTTGTAACCCACTGGGGGTTTAAGCGATATACTCGGATACAGTAGGATTATTTTGCAGTGGGTGTAGTCCCCGAGACTTCTGTCGAGTGCTTGCACCGGCAGTTCTCTTTATTTACGTTTTCCTTGACTTAATCGGATCAGAACTAATTTGTCCGAATGATACCAGTGGGGGCACTCCTAGTGCACCCACTAGAAGTAGTCCCCGAGAGTAATTTTACTCAGGTCGGGTAGTAGTAGCCTCATAGGCTTGTTTTTGTTATGTAGCTCAATAGGGCGGACCTGTTCGAGCTTCATGCCAGTGGGGTCACTCTTAGTGAACACACTGGGTGTAGTCCCCGAGACCGCTGTCGACTGCTTGCGTCGGCAGGGGTCTGAAGAATTTTGAACTTTTATTGTTTTGCTTGTTGAATGTGTCTGATCTCTTCTTCGCACTGATTTGCAGAAGACTTGCGAAATGGGATCAGCGTACAATGCTCTGAGGGCTAAAAAGATTCAGCTTGCTGAGGAATTTGAGGCAGCTGTGAATGACTTAGCTGGTGTGAAGGTGGCACTTGCTGACCGAGAGAAGTCTTTGGAGGAGTCCCGAGAGACCAACAAGGCATTGGTGGCCGAAATTGAGAAAATGGGCAAGCAAAGAAGTGAACTGATGGGTCAAATGCAGGTGATGAACCGTCGATGCATTTCGCAGGAGAAGTATGTCAATGACTGGGCGAGGAAGATGATTGCACTGCTCGGTGGTAAGCTTCTTGCCGAGTGCTTCTTGACTTTGTAATTCATTCTGCGCTTACTTTCTGCTCTTCGTTTCTTTGCAGATTTTTGTCTAGACGCTGAGGCTGAAGCAGCCGACATTGAACGGTCGGTTGTTCCGAACGTTCCACTCGGCGACGAAGCGAATCGGGACATGCTTCGAGCACATATTCGCCTTGGTAGAGTGGGGCCCTTCATCAGCCGTCTGAGAGAAGTCATCGGCCAGATAGACAAGGAGCTGTGGCCCGAAGACGATTCCCAACAGGAGATAGAAGGGCTGATGACTCGGCTGGAGGACGTCCCGAACCGACTGCAGGCGTGGAAGAAATCTGCCGCTCACTGTGGTGCGGACGTGGCGCTATCGCTGGTCCGAGTGCACTGCAAGGAAGCTCGCGAAGAGAAGCGGAAGGCGTTGCAGGTCGCCAACACCAAGAAGCTTCGATTCGAAGATTTCATGGAGACCTTCCTTGAGACCGCCACTCGCATCGTAGACGGGATCGACCTTGACACTTTTGTGGAGCCTGCCAGTCCCGGTGCCAGTCCTGACGATGCTTGAAAAACTTTACCTCGGTATGCCGAGTGGTATCTGTATCAAACTTTGTCCACTCCTGTTGGCCGTCACATTCGTGGTTCGCTGTGGATAAGCTTGATCTACCCCGAGCCGCCTATCGTTAAACCTACTTTGAATTTGAATCTAATATTTCGCTCTTCTTTCGCTCTTTTTTTGAGACGATTTTGGCTCGTGGTTTCTGTTTGGCGTTTCTTGGTGAAGCCAATGGCAAACATGCGGAGCATGTAATTGTTAATTGTCTTCACATCCACATGAGCCTCAATGAGGGTCTGCTAAGCCTCCGAGTGGATGTCGAGGATACACTCGAAGCAAGCTTTTTACTTAGGCGATTCTAGATCGCAGCTAAGTCCCCGAGCGCGGCATCTCGTGCGCACTCGGAGCGAGTTGATACTCATGTAGTTGTCAGTTGTCTCGACATCCACATGAGCCTCAATGAGGGTCTGCTAAGCCTCCGAGTGGATCTCGAGGATACACTTGAAGGAAGCTTTTTACTTAGGCAATTCTGGATCGCAGCTAAGTCCCCAAGTGCGGCATCTCGTGCGCACTCGGAGCGAGTTGATACTCATGTAGTTGTCATTTGTCTTGACATCCACATGAGTCTCAATGAGGGTCTGCTAAGCCTCCGAGTGGATCTCGAGGATACACTCGAAGGAAGATTTTTACTTAGGCGATTCTGGATCGCAGCTAAGTCCCCGAGTGCGGCATCTCGTGCGCACTCAGAGCGAGTTGATACTCATGTAGTTGTCAGTTGTCTCGACATCCACATGAGCCTCAATGAGGGTCTGCTAAGCCTCGAAGTGGATCTCTAGGATACACTCGAAGGAAGCTTTTTACTTAGGCGGTTCTTGATCACAGCTAAGCCCTCGAGTGTGACGTTTAGTGCGCACTCGGAGACAATTTTTGTACTTAGGCAATTCTGGATCGCAGCTAAGTCCCCGGGTGCGACATTTAGTGCACACTCGGAGAAAGTTTGTACTTAGGCGATTCTGGATCGCAGCTAAGTCCCCGGGTGCGACGTTTAGTGCACACTCGGAGAAAGTTTGTACTTAGGCGATTCTGGATCGCAGCTAAGTCCCCGAGTGTGACGTTTAGTGCACACTCGGAGAAAGTCTGTACTTAGGCGATTCTGGATCGCAGCTAAGTCCCCGAGTGTGACGTTTAGTGCACACTTGGAGAAAGTTTGTACTTAGGCGATTCTGGATCGCAGCTAAGTCCCCGAGTGTGATGTTTAGTGCACACTCGGAGAAAGTTTGTACTTAGGCGATTCTGGATCGCAGCTAAGTCCCCGAGTGTGACGTTTAGTGCACACTCGGAGAAAGTCTGTACTTAGGCGATTCTAGATCGCAGCTAAGTCCCCGAGTGTGACGTTTAGTGCACACTCGGAGAAAGTTTGTACTTAGGCGATTCTAGATCGCAGCTAAGGTTTTTTTTTGAGACCGGAGTCTGCCAACGCGGAAGAATTTTGAATCTGCAAAAAATCAATCTGCTTTGTATTACTTCAATGATACTTGTTCTTTACATTGCCCCATTCGGCGGTCACGTGTAGAAGCACTTCAAGAGATCTCCGTTCCATGCTCGCGGCTCATCCGTTTCCCTGTCGAGGTTGTAGAGTCGATATGCTCCGTTGTTCAGCACCTTGGAGATGATGAAGGGTCCTTCCCAAGCGGGAGCCAACTTGTGAGGTATGTGCTCATCCACTCGGAGCACCAGGTCGCCTGCTTGGAATGTACGACTCCTGACGTGCCGCGCATGAAATCGCCGCAGATCTTGTTGATAAATGGTTGAGCGAGTCAGTGCCATCTCGCGCTCCTCTTCTAGAAGATCCACTCCATCTTGCCTGGCTTGCTCTGCTTCGGCTTCGGAGAAGAGTTCGACTTGTGAAGCGTTGTGAAGCAAGTCACTCGGAAGGACTGCCTCTGCTCCGTAAACGAGGAAGAACGGGGATCGCCATGTAGATCTATTTGGAGTTGTGCGAAGGCCCCACAACACCGAAGGCAGCTCGAGCTTCCTCACTGCGTTGCAGACCTTCAAACTTTTTCTCGAGCTTCCTCATTGTGTTGCAGTATGTAGTCATGATGGGGTTCCTTACGTCCCACTCCTTCATCACTTGATTAACCACCAAATCTGAATCGCCATAGACCATCACGCGACGGACGCCGAGTGTGATGGCCATGCGCAATCCATAAAGGAGAGCTTCATACTCTGCCTCGTTGTTGGAGGAATCGAAATGTATCTGCAACACATACTTGAGTTTGTCACCTTTTGGCGATATGATCACAACGCCAGCGCCGGAGCCATTCAACATCTTGGACCCATCGAAGAACATTGTCCAATGAGCCGAGTAGATGTGGGTCGGTTGCTATTGTTCTACACATTCTGCTATCAAGTCAGCCAGGGCTTGACACTTTATAGCTTTCTTGGCCTCGAACTTGATGTCGCAGTATAACATCTCCATTGCCCACTTCGCCACTGGGCCTGATGCGTCCCGATTGTGGAGGATTTCCGACAACGGAGCATCGGAAACGACAGTCACCGAGTGGTCTTGGAAATAATGAGCCACCTTCTTCGCAGTCATGTAAATCCCGTAAATAAGCTTTTGATAATGGGGATACCTCTGCTTGGAAGGAGTCAGGACTTCGGAGACATAATACACTGGCCGCTAAACCTTGTATGCCTTGCCTTCTTCTTCGCGTTCGACCGTGAGAACAGTGCTAACGACTTGATTTGTAGCCGCGATGTACAGAAGAAGGGGTTCTTTACTAAGCGGAGCAGTAAGAACCGGCTGGGTGGAAAGCAGGGCTTTGAGGTCGTCGAATGCAATTTGGGCTTCGTCTGTCCACTCAAAAGTATCTGATTTCTTCATGAGTCGGTACAGAGGTAGCGCTTTCTCGCTGAGTCGACTGATAAACCTGCTCAAAGCCGCTAGGCAACCTGTGAGTCTTTGAACATCGTGTATTTTGACCGGCCGCTCCATTCGGACGATGGTCCCGATCTTTTCGGGGTTGACATCGATCCCTCGTTCGGAAACGAAGAAACCGAGTAACTTTCCGTTGGGAACACCGAATGAACACTTGGCAGGGTTGAGCTTGATATCGTACCTACGAAGGTTGGCGAATGTTTCTGCCAAGTCAGTCAGTAGGTCAGAGCCTTTGCATGACTTGACTACGATATCGTCCATATACGCTTCCACATTTCGACCGATCTGGTCAAGGAGGCATTTTTGGATCATGCGCATAAAAGTTGCTCCTGCATTCTTCAAACTGAACGACATAGTGATGTAGCAGAAGCACCCGAATGGGGTGATGAAGGTTGTTTTTAATTCATCGGGGCCATACAGACGGATCTGATGATAGCCCGAGTAGGCATCAAGGAATGACAAACGCTCGCAACCCGCAGTCGAATCGACAATTTGATCAATGTGGGGGAGCGGGAAATGGTCTTTTGGGCAGACCTTATTGAGATGCTTGAAGTCGATGCACATTCGGAGAGACTTGTCCTTCTTGGGCACCATAACAACATTGGCGAGCCACTCGGAGTGGTGTACCTCGCGAATGAAGTTGGCTGCCAAAAGTTTAGCCACCTCCTCTCTGATTGCCTTCCTCTTGTGCACGGCGGACCGACGCAGGCATTCTCGGACAGGCCGAGCAGCAGGATCCACATGCAGTCGGTGCTCAGCCAACTCCCTGGGTACACATGGCATGTCAGCGGGTTTCCATGCGAAGACGTCCCAGTTCTCATGGAGGAATTGGATGAGCTCGGCTTCCTATTTTGGATTGAGGGTGGTGGAGATGTTCGTCGGGGCAGCGGTGTCATCCGTCGGGTGGATGCTGACCTTCTTCGTGTCTCCTGCCGACTGGAATGCGGACTCCGAAGCTGGCTTCTTCGAACGCATCAAATGAGTGGGGTCGGCTGTCTTCTTGTACTCGTCGAGCTCGAGGATAGCCATCTGCTGATCGGCGATCCTCGACCCCTGCTGCAGACACTCCTCGGCCCGCTGCCGATTGCCTGTGACAGTGATCACACCTTTGGGACCTGGCATCTTCAGCTTCAGGTACACGTAACATGGACGGGCCATGAAACGCGCATACGCCGGACGGCCCAGAATCGCGTGGTATGCACTCTGGAAGTCCACCACCTCGAATGTCAGCTTTTCCTTGCGGAAGTTCTTGTCAGAGCCGAAAACGACGTCCAATGAGATCTGGCCGAGTGACTTGGCCTTTCGTCCAGGGACGACTCCGTGGAACTGCATGCTGCTCTCGCTAAGTTTGGACATCGGAATGCCCATCCCCTTGAGAGTGTCGGCGTACATGATGTTCAAGCCGCTGCCGCCGTCCATGAGGACTTTACACAGTCGAACTACTTCCACCACTGGGTCGACGACCAGAGCCTGCCTCCCTGGGGTGGGCACGTGTGCTACGAATGCGGTCCTCTTCTTTGCCATTTGCATAGCATGCCACTATCTCCATCATCTTGCTCATGGAGATGTCGCCTGTCCGACCAAACTACAGGTAGAGATCTTTGTACCGCACGCCTGCCTTGAAGGCGCAGACTGCTTGGCGTTCTGTGACATTCTCCACCGTGTTGTAGAGGGTTGTCCAACGCTGGATGAAATCGCGCACGGGCTCATTCTGCTTCTCGACACAGTGTTGGAGCTCCACGAGACCAGCAGGGCATTTGCACGTCCCCTCGAACGTCCTGATGAAGACTCGGGCCAGATCTGCCCAGCTATAGATGCTTGAAGGAGCTAACTGGTTCAGCCACGCTCGTGCCGAGCCGTCGAGCATCAGGGGGAGATGTTTCATGGCGACCTGGTCATCACCACCACCGATCTGGACCGCCACCCGGTAGTCGTCCAACCACGTTTTTGCCTTGGATTCTCTTGTAAACTTGCTGATCCCCGTCGCCAATCGGAAGTTGGGAGGGATGTCAGCCGAACGGATGGCCCGACTGAAACACTCGGGGCCAGAGACGATGGTCCTGCTTCCACTCGGACGGTCTCTATCGTGACCATCGCGGTGGGCTCGACTCCTGTCGACCTTCCTATGGGCGATGTACCCTCTTGCCTCGGGCCTTGGATCATAAGTGTCACCGGCCGAACGCAAATCATCATGATGTCGGGGCCCGTAGGGCCCACCCCACGGAGGGGTGCGTGAACGATGACGATCTTCGGGGTTCATGGAACGGTTGCCTCCTCTGTGTCGCTGATGAGAATCGGGGCTGAAAATTGACCGATGCGTGTTCGCATGAACAGAACTATTGTGGATCCTGTTGTGCGACTGGGAGACCGCTGAGTTCTGTTGTTGCGTCGTGTGCTACAGGGCACGGATCTGCTCAATCCCTCTGCCAGCCTCTGAATCAGTCGGCTGGAGGGTATCGGCTATCTTGGCGGCGGCAGCCAGGTTGAGGACGGGTGTGCGGAACACCTCCACGTTGCTCTGACGAGTGCTTCGACTGGCAGAACGACGGGGCTGACGGCGAGCGCCGGATGACTCGCCGACCTCGTGCTCGTTCCGATCAGTTTGGCGGGGACTTTCATGGGAATTGGCCATGTGAACTTCGGCTGCAGGCCCGCGACCCAAGTACTCGGAAGGCAACTCAGTCGGAACTGAGTCCGAGCGCTGGGACGACGTCGCAACCACAACCGACTCGAGGACCTCCACTTGAGAGAACGCGTTCTGGCGCGCCTGGGCGTGTCGCACCCAACGCTAGAGCCGCGGACGGCAAGACCGCTTGTTGCGGCGCGTGACGGGGGCGAAGATCGACACCGGAGCCGACTCCTGGAGAAGAAGGACGCCGCGGGCGCCGGCACGGAAGTGCGTAGCCCCACGACTGGGGAGCGCCTCGACGTCGAGAGGCGTATCCCGAAGCCATGCCGAATCGTCGACGATGAAGGAGAGTGCTCCGAAGAGGATCTCATGACCCATGCACCAATCTCCATCGGACGACATGATGAAAAGATGTAGTCGCAAACTCGCCAGAAGTCGCTTAGACGCCTGCCCCACGGTGGGCGCCAACTGTCGTGGGTATAAGTCTGACAGTAGATGTGTAGGGTACGAGAGGATGGGCAGAGCCTTAGCTACGGCGAGGTTGTATGAGTTCAGGCCCCTCTACGGTGGAGGTAAAATCCCTACGTCTCAGTGCTCTTGGGAGCTTAATGTCGAGTGAAATATGGATTACAGTGAAAATGCTAACCCCTGCACCAGTGGGGAGGGGCGGCTTATATAGAGTACGCTGCCCTTCACAACGGTCCAGTGCGCAGGGGTGGAGTAGTGGCGAATAAATGCCTACGTTACAGGTAACGTATGCCTTAAATGCTAATAATGGTGTATGAAAATGTACGACTGTTGCCCTCTAGGGAGGTTACGAGATACAGAGTGGAATCCAGTCGGCAGTTTAATACGCTCTGAATTCTCATCTCCGACTGGATGATGGTGGGAATCATTACCGACTGGATGACGGGAAGTCCTTAATTCAGTCGGAATTGACTAAGGGCCTTGTCCCTTAAGAAGGGTAGTCCTTGGGTAGGACCTATAGGGCAGGCCTATGACCCTACCCTGGGACTATGACCCCATCATCGACCAACCCAGATCAAACACCCAAATCCATTAACATTTTAATTAGGCCATCAACACAATCTCGCGGGAATCCACCCATCTTACAACTAATCACCATTGCTCCCAGTAACATGGTCGAGTAAATGTGTGGTTGTAACATCGAGGGGGGGGATCCGAGGTATCACCCTTGTTGGATTCCGAACGATGTATCCGTCAAGGTGGGCTTAGAGGATTCACCCTCGAGGGTCCCACACTTGAGGGGTTGCACGGCAGAGGCATCATCGGGAATGGTGAAAGAGGAATCACCCTTGATAACCACGACCGACTAGCTATACTACAGGGATATCATTAGGAGTACTTAGCGAGGTGTCACCCTCGGTACCCGATAGTATCTTTGTATCGTCGTACAACTAAGGGGGGTGTATGTGATGTGTCTGGTCTGGCTCGTCGATCAGGGATCTAGATTTGAAAACAAGCGGGGCAATTGGACTATGGGGTCAGAGGGGATGACTGTACAGTACTGAAAGTAGCAGTTCATCAAGAATGGGCTATGCATCAGATATAGGAGCTAACTACAACAGTAGCAAAATACTAATGCAAGCAGTAGGAAGGAAGACATAGGCAATATAGGAATGGTCAAGGGGGGTTTGCTTGCCTTGCTGCTCTGCGGCAAAGGACTGATCTACAGGGTCGTAGATGTACCCGGCATCAGCGTCAGTCTGGGGGTCTACCAATAATAAGAGGGGGAAGAAACAATAAATAATAGCAACGGTGCAACACAATGCATGACATGACAAGATGCAGGCTAGACATGAGCTAACACAGCAACATCCGTCATAGACGGGCCGGAAGAATATCTGACGATATTTTCCGGGTCTCTGGCAAATACCGGCGAGACTGAAAACGATGGAAATGTTCCATGTTTGCTATGCTAAGGACGCGTGACAAACGAATGGACCGTGTATCCGGGTCCGTCTCATTCTGCTAATCAACTTTCATGTTGAAAATATTTTGATCTGACTTACGGATTATTTTATATTAATCTTTAAAGTTTTATTCAATAATAAGGAATTAAAAACAGATTTAAATAATATAATAAAATGCTCTTATGACATCAGCATGATGTCATGCTGACATCAACAGTTGACTCGTCAACTCACTAGTGGGTCCCGAACGTCATAGGCACAAGTTTTAATTAAGATTAAATATTAATTAATGAGATTAATTTAGTGGGGGACCCACATGTCATACTCTAATTATTCTAATTATCCAATTAATTAATTAACTGATATATCTATTTATTTATTTAGTAAAAGCATTATTTTTATTTCTATATTTTAATTTTCACCTAACTTAAAGAGAGGGTGTGGGGCCTCCCTGTCATAGACAGCTGGGTGCGTTGGCCCCACCGGTAAGTGGCTTTAGGTCAAATACACATTTTTACTCACAGATACATAACCAAACAATTAACGTATTCTCCATATACCTATATACACAAATACATACATCGTGCATCTCATACATACAAAATACGTACGGCATCTAATACATACATACATACACAAATACATAGTTTTATTTTTATTTCTCTCAGAAATTCTCATCTCCCTCTCTGTGTTAACATAGAGTCTTCTTCTCTGCTTCTTCTCTTCTCAATAGAGAAGAAACACTAACTTCAATCTCTCCTACGCGAACATCACGTCGTCGGAACGGAACGCCGTCTGCCGGAACGGAACCGGGACGGCGCGAGGAAGACGATGGTGGGAGGAGCCCAAGGAGGGGCTCACCGATGTTGACAAGAGGGCCCGGTGAAGCCGGAGTTTGCGGGAAGGGGCGGAGGAGACGGCGTGGAGGCGTTCCCGGAGGCGGTGATAACGGATCCGGCGAGATGGGTCGCCGGAGAAAACCTCCCGGAGGTCGGGGCCGGCCGGATGGCCGGCGTGGTGAGGAGAAGGGGTCTCCCTGCCCGGTCCCTCGTGGACCGAGCGGGAGGAAGGGGTGGTCGGCCGACGGGGCAACCGGTAGGGCTCAGTCGGCCGACGGGTTGGTGCTAGTCGGGCGGGGGGGGGGGGGGGGGGTGGGTGTGAGAGGGGAAAGAGGCTCGAGCGTGGGGGTTCCTCTTCCTTTTTTTTCTACTATTTCTAATTCTTTTTAGCACCTAATTTTATTTACTATCTTTTATAATTTATTTTATATACTTTTATTATTTATTTATTTTTGTTTTTTCCTTTTACATTTTTTTTTCTCTATTTCATTTAAAGCTTCATTTTAAAAATTATTGGGATTATCAATAATTCCAAAAGTGCCTGATTCATTTTAATACTTCGCTAGGGAATTTTTATAACTCCCCTAACATTATCATTTCAACAACCAAATTATTTCCTCGTTTGACTTCATATTAAAGTATCGAATTTTGATTCGGTTTCAACCAACATGAGATCGTTGATATCATTAACGATGACGTGGCATCATTAGCGCGGGATCAGTGTCTCTTAATTACAATCATTACTGAAACAAAAGTTGAGGATGTCATAGCCGGTTGTAGCAAAAATTAACACGGTTGTAGCAAAGAATAAAAAACATCGATTGTAACAAAAAATCCGATGAACTAGAGTTGCAACCAAACGTATATGCAGCTTTTTTACTGAGACAAAATATAGTAAAAAAACGCTTGTAGCAAAAATGACGCAGGTTGCAACATATTTAGACGTAAAATGTTGCATCCATTGACCGAAGAAGGGCGCGGATGGCAAAAATATTGCAAGGGCCCGCGCGCGCCAGGGGGCGACCGGCGCGTCGGTTCGGCCGGCGCGCGGGTGGGAAACGATTCCCTTTATGGAAAGATGAAAAATCAGCATTGAACTTCGGCCCATCGGTTCAGCGCCGCCACATTGGATCCTTGCCGGAGCTCGGCGCTCCGTCACAGCACGATGTCGTCGTGCCATCCGTTGCTGCTGCCCCCACATCGACGGTCACCACGTGCCCTTGTCGCGCCCGCTGTCATCGACGGCCACCACTGGTTGGCGAGCCCTAAGATGAAAGTAATAGTTTAACTAATTTTGTATACTAAAATTAAATTAGAAAAATATTTTGGGAAAGAAATTTACGGGAACTAACAAAAGTTGCTCCAAAACAACTTTCCTAGAAGTTACTGGTTTTAAGGGAAGATTTTTAGAGGAACAGTTGGAGTTGCTCTTACTTCTCGTACCCCGGGTAAAGACATTCTTGCAAGGGCGAGCACAACGTCAAGTAACTTCTAGTTCTATGGCTCTATGCAGATGACTATCCGCGCGAGTGAAAGCAAATATGCTTCTTTGGTGGTTTTGATAATTCATGATAATATACATTGTTTTTTGGACTAACACTTTTACCTAGTATATTTGAGGTATAGTCCATAGAGAGCATTGGCTAAAGAATTATGTGGAAAAGCTCCAAGGAAAGGAATAAGATTGGCCAATCATCAAGCAAGAGGACTCTATATTTTATATTTATGAGAAATCATTTTTTTGTCCATAGGAAAGCCAATACTATTAAAACGGGTGATGTATTTATGATGAATTGGTTGCTCAAGTGCTTAAAGATAGCCACCAAAAATACACAGTCATTTTCCCACAAAAATCTTTGTCCAAAGCCTAAACATAAAAAATCGGTGCCACCAAGAATTCCATTTCTTTTTTTTGTGGAGAACCAATAATTCCATTTCGGCCCTACCGATTTTCCAGAGACAGAACCTTTGCCAAACCCTAATCTTTCGATACCACCAACTTTCACATCGATGCCACCGAAAGTCAGTGACCAACTTTCTGGTCTGTCGATTTCAAGAGTCGAAATTTCTGAGTTCTAAAATCGGTCTCACAAAGATTTGGAAATTGGCCTAGGTCACCATATCTGTACCACCGAGAGTCATATATCGGTCTCACCGAGAATTCAAAAGTTGCCACATTTAATGCAACTCGGTACCACCGAGATTCATGTCGGTGTCATCGAGTTGGGAGATAATGTTGTAACGGTTGAATTTTGGGAGATGCCTATATATACCCCTCCACCACCTCTCATTCGTATAGGAAGCACTCAGAACACACACACACACACTTGACATATCCATATTTTTGAGAGAGAGCCACCTACTCATGTGTTGAGATCAAGAGATTCCAATCCATCCATTAGAAACTTGATCTCTAGCCTCCCCAAGTTTCTTTCCACCCAACAAATCTCTTCTACCCATGCCAAATCTGTGAGAGAGTGATTGAGTGTTTAGGAGACTATCTTTTGAAGCAGAAGAGCAAGGAGTTCATCATTCTGCCGCATCCATTACTTTTGGAGGGTGGTGCCTTCTAGATTGGTTAGGTGTCGCTTGGAAGCCTCCTACTTTGTGTTGTGGAGTTGAACCAAGAAGTTTGTACAGGCAAGGAGATCGCCTATTTCATGAAGATCTACCCCGAGTGGGGCTAGCCCTGTGTGGACTTAAGCCATGATGGAATAGACAAGGACGCTTCTTCGTAGGCCCCGTGGGTTAAGTCTCCACTAACGTGGACATACGATAGCACCACCTACCGAAACCATGCCAAAAAAATTCATGTCCATCTTTGCATTTGATCTTCTTAAACTCTAATCCTTACTTACATGTGCAATGTCTTTACTTTTCGCTGTCATATATGTTGACTAGCATGTGTATGATGCACTAGACTTGTTAGAATTGTAAAATATGCCAAGAATTAAAATTAGGAAAAGGCTAGGATTTAATTTATGCAATTAGTCTATTCACCCCCCCTCTAGACATCTCTTCTAACGATCCAACAATTGGTATAAGAGCTTTGGCCTCCATAGCCTTGGTTTAATCACCATTGGAGGAAGATGGATGTGTCTAGTTTGGAGAATCTTAGTTGTAGAGTGCTTGTTCTCAATGGGGAGTATTATAGACAATGGAAAAGTGAAATGCTTGATATATTTAATGAATTCCATTTGCACAAGTATTTTGGATATCCCTATGTGCCTCCCATTGATCCCTTACATCCTTCTCATGATGATGAACTTAATATGCTTAGTAATGTGAAAACTATTAATCTCATCATTAGAGGACTACCAAGAAATGTGCTTAATAAAATAAATAACTTTGAATGTGCTTATACCTTGTGGAAAGATTTGGAGGAAAGATATCCCAACTACTCACTAAAGAAGCTTGATATCATTTTCCAAAAATCTATTGCCTTCCACAAAATGAAGCCCAATGATCCTAACTTTGATAAATGTCTATTTGAGCTTCATGACCTCATGCGTCCTAAAGAAGATCACATTACCATAAATTATATCATTGTTGAAGCCATTCACATGCATAAACATGAACATTGTCATAGTCGAAATTTTGATGAAATTCTTGATTCTTATGACGAGGATATTCCATGTGACAATGACAATGTGGAGTATGGCTACTACGATGAAGACAAAGAGCTTGACATTGAGTATGAGAATACCATGAGGAGCCTAAGTCTTATGGCAAACCTTAGAGACTACATGGCCGGAGGAAAGGAGTGGATACTTGATAGTGGATGCACCGATCACATGACCGGAGATAAAGACATGTTTCATGAGATCACACTAAACCATGGACCACGAAGGTATGTGACCTTTTGTGACAACTCCAAGGATAAGGTACTTGGTCTTGGTAAGGTGGCCATATCTCATGATAGTTCCATTATTAATGTCATGCTTGTTGAATATTTTGGCTACAATCTTCTTTCCGTATCTAGATTAGCGGATTTTGGTTTCAATGTGCTATTTACGGAGGTTGATTGCCAAGTGCTTCATCGTGATAATCATACAATGGTCTTTACTGGTTTTCGTAGAGGCGGTCTATACATTGTCGATTTCACTAAAAATCCAAACCCCGTACATGTCTTATTGCAAAATCTTCCAAAGGTTGGTTATGGCATAGAAGGCTAGGACATGTTGGTATGCGTAATCTTGAGAGGCTTATCAAATGTGATCATATTCTTGGTGTTAAAGATGTTATCTTTGACAAAGATAGACTTTGTAGCGCTTGTCAAGCAGGAAAGCAAGTCGGTGGAAGTCATTTCGTAAAGAATATCATGACTACAAGAAGGCCACTCAAGTTGCTTCACCTGGATCTCTTTGTTCCCAATGCTTACAAGAGCCTTGGTGGAAATTCTTATGGTCTAGTCATTGATGATGATTTTTCCAGATTTACGTGGGTATTATTTCTTGATGATAAGTCGCTGGTACAAAATATCTTCAAGAACTTCGCTCGAAAAGGCCCAAATCAATTTGAAGTGAAGATCAAGAAAGTTCGGAGCGACAACAGATTGGAGCTCAAGAACACAATGTTGGAAATATGCCCTAGAGGCAATAATAAAGTCAATATTATTATATTTCCTTGTTCATGATAATCATTTATTATCCATGCTAGAATTGTATTGATTGGAAACTCAAATACATGTGTGGATACATAGACAACACACTGTCCCTAGTAAGCTTCTAAAGGACTAGCTCGTTGATAAAAGATGGTCAAGGTTTCCTCGCCATAGACATGAGTTGTCATTTGATATGGGGATCACATCATTAGGAGAATGATATGATGGACAAGACCCAAACTATGAACGTAGCATATGATCATGTCAGTTTATTGCTATTGTTTTCTACAAGTCAAGTATCCATTCCTATGACCATGAGATCATGCAACTCCCGGACACCGGAGGAATGCCTTGTGTGTATCAAACGTCACAACATAACTGGTGACTATAAAGGTGTTCTACAGGTATCTCCGAGGGTGTCTGTTGGGTTGGCATGGATCGAGACTGGGATATGTCACTCCGTATGATGGGGAGGTATCTCTAGGGCCCACTCGGTAATAAAACATCACAAGAAGCTTGCAAGCAATGTGACTAAGGAGTTAGTCACGTGATCTTGTATTACGAAACGAGTAAAGAGACTTGTCGGTAAGGAGATTGAAATAGGTATGCAGATACCGACGCTCGAATCTCAGGCAAGTAACATACTGATGGACAAAGGGAACATTATACGGGATTGATTGAATCAATGACATCGTGGTTCTACCGAGAAAGATCTTCGTAGAATATGTAGGAGCCAATATGAACATTCAGGTCCCCCTATTGGTTATTGACCGGAGAGTCTCTTGGTCATGTCTCCATAGTTCCCGAACCCGCAGGGTCTGCACACTTAAGGTTAGATGATGATTTGGTCTTAATGAGTTATCTGTGGTGATAGCCGAAAGTTGTATCCCGAACGTCCCGAGGAGCTCTGGAATGGTCCGGAGGTAAAGATTGATATATATGAAGTTGGTATTCAAGCTCCGGAAAAGTTCCGGGGTATACCGGTTTTGTGACGGGAGTGCCGAAAGTGTTCCGGGGGTCCATCGGGAGGGTCCACCTTCCCCGGAGGGCCCCATGGGATGTGAGAGGATTCGCACCAGATCCTGGCGGGCTGGCCGACCCTCCCAATAAGGCCCATGTGGCCGAAGGCAAGAAGGAGGGCGAGCCCAAGGGTGGCGCCAGCCTTTCCTTGGGTGGCAAGCCACCTTGGCCGCCGCCCCAAGCCCTAGGGAAACCCTAGGGCCGGCCTCCACCCCTCATCCTGTATATATGCCATGGTACTGCCTCTCCTTCTTCCTCTAGATCATCTCCACCTCTAGTTTTCTCGGTATAGCTTGGCGAAGCCCTGCCGGGACAGCTACTCCACCACCACCGTCGCCCTTCCGGGGAACTCGTCTACCACTCCGTCCTTGCTTGCTGGATCATGGAGGCGGAGATGTCATCAAGTTGCACGTGTGCTGAACGCGGAGGTGCCATCCGTTCGGTACTTGATCGGAAAGTTCGTGGGACGGCTTGCGATTTGGATCGCGAAGACGTTCGACTACATCAACCGCTTTTCTTAACGCTTCCCTCTTATCGATCTACAAGGGTATGTGGATCTGATCTCTCCTCTCATAGATGGTCATCACCATAGATAGATCTTGAATGTGCGTAGGAATTTTTTTGTTTCCCATGCAACGTTCCCCAACACACAAATGTGGATACTTTTCTTGACGAAGAAGGTATCTCACATGAGTTCTCAGCGACGTACACACCTCAACAAAAGGGAGTTGTTGAGAGGAAGAACTGAACTCTCATAGAGATGGCTAGAACGATGCTTGATGAATACAAGATGCCAAGACACTTTTGGGCAGAAGTCGTGGAAACAGCTTGTTATGCCACAAACCGACTCTACCTACACAAGCTTCTCGGTAAAACGTCATACGAGCTACTCACCGGTAACAAACCCCAAGTTGTATACTTTTGAGTATTCAGTTCTAAGTGTTATATTCTTGATAATCATCGTCGTTCTAAATTTGCTCCTAAATCTCATGAAGGCTTCCTACTTGGTCATGGATCAAACTCTCATACTTATCATGTCTACAACAACTTCACTTGAAAAGTTGAAGAGATGGTAGATGTGAAGTTAGATTAATCTAACGGTACGAAAGTCGAATAATTGCCAAATGATGTAGGAGATAAGGAACCTTCAGAAGTCGTCCAAGATCCACCTATCAGCAAGATTTGTCCCATGGAGGTGAAGGAAAGCACTTCATCAACTCAAGTGGAAGCCCCTATTTTGGGTCAAGGCGAACCAAAAAATGACATGGATGCATCCACAAGCGGTACATGACATGATGAATAGGAGGAAGAAGTACACCACGAAGATCCACATCCGCCTTCCTCACCACCACCTCAAGGAGATGACACCATCAACGACAAAGAATAAGAAGATGATGAGGAAGCTCCACCGTCCAACAAGAAGAAGTTGTCATGAGTTCGAGCAAGAGTGGAGAAGGATCATCTGCTGAATCAAATCTTAAGTGACATACAAACTGGGAGAATCACTCGCTCTAAAACTCGTTTAGCTAACTTTTGTGAGCATTACTCATTTATATCTAGCGTTGAGCCTATGAAGCTAGAAGAAGCACTTCATGACCCGGATTGGGTGAATGCCATGCACGAAGAGCTACACAACTTCGAGAGGAATGAAGTTTTGACACTTGTGGAAAAGCCCAATGACGAGCACAACATCATTGGTACAAAATGGGTGTTTCGGAACAAGGAAGATGGATATGGTCAAGTTGTACGCAACAAGGCGCGTCTCGTAGCCCAAGGATGCACACAAGTCAAAGGTATGGACTACTCTGAGATCTATGCCTGTGTTGCTAGACTTGAAGCCATTTGTATTCTTCTCACTTGTGCCAATCACCATGATATTACTCTTTACCAAATGGATATCATAGGTGCTTTTCTAAACGGTGAAATTGAGTAGGAATTTTATGTCAAACAACCTCTCAGCTTTGTGAACCCTAAGAAACCTAATCATGTTTATAAATTTCTTAAAGCTTTATATGGTCTTAAACAAGCCCCTAGAGCTTGGTAATAATGCCTAACGAAGTTTCTCATTGAAAAAAGGTTTTGAGATTGGTAAAATCGACACAACTTTATTCACAAAAAGAGTTTATGGTGAACTATTTGTGTGCCAAATATATGTGGATGATATTATCTTTGGTTCTACTAACCCACATTTTAGTGAGAAATTTGGAAGGTTGATGTCACAGAAGTATGAGATGTCTATGATATGTGAGCTAAAATTCTTCCTTAGTTTGCAAATCAAACAAATGAGAGACGGTACATTTATCTCTCAAACCAAGTACACCAAGGACTTAATCAAGAAGTTCAACAAGCAATAATGCAAAGGTATGAAAACTCCCATGCCTACTAGTGGACATGTTGACTTCACGAAGGAGGACAAACCAGTTGATCAAAAGGTTTATCGATCAATGATCGGTTCATTGCTATATCAATGTGCCTCCCCTCCCGATATCATGTTGAGTGTTTGCATGTGTGCTCGATATCAAGCGACACCTAAGGAGTGTCATCGAAAGGCCGTGAAAATAATTGTGAGATACTTCATACATACAACAAACTTTGGCATATGGTATCCCAAGGGATCTACTTTTAATCTTGTTGGCTATTCTGACTCAGACTATGCCGGAGACAAGGTTGATAGAAAATCCACCTCGGGTACATGTCAATTTCTTGGGAGATCTCTTGTGTCTTGGTCATCCAAGAAACAAAACTCGGTATCCTTATCTACCGCCGAAGCGGAATACATTTTCCTCGGATCATGTTGTGCGCAGTTACTATGGATGACACAAACTCTTAAGGATTATGGAATTCATGTGAAACATGTTCCATTGTGTTTTGACAATGAAAGTGCTATTAAAATTGCCCATAATCCCATGCAACATTCATGAACTAAACATATTGAAGTACGAGATCATTTCATTCATGATCATGTTGGTAAAGGAGATATTAATCTCAAGCATGTTCATCGTGACAAACAATTAGCTGATATCTTTACCAAACCACTTGATGAGAAAGTGTTTTGTCATTTGAGGAGTGAGTTGAACATCATTGATGCTTCAAACTTGAGGTAGACTCACTCGGATGCATGCAAGGGCACGAGCTTACTTGATTATTCCATGACGCTATTGATATGACACTATCTTATATATTGGAAAACTATGCTCCCTTGTATTGCATCTAACCTTTTTGTAGGTACTTGGAAGAACTACACTCCACAAGATTGCCATAAACTCACATAAAAAGCAGTGTTGTCATGGCTAAGTATCAACAACCCCTTCTTCGGAGATGAAGGAAGAAGATAACAAAATCATATCCTTGACAACTATTTGATGAATAAGTTCACTCTTGTCATTTGGATACATTATATTTTTCCTTGCTTGACTAACCTATGTAGGTGAAAATTGAACCAAAAACGACAAGGATAGCTCCAAACTCAAGATGTTCTTCATTAACATTGAGCATCCGCAACAAGTTCACATACATGCCATGTCATCAACATCATTCAAAGGTTTTACGCATATCCTTGATAAAGCTTTACACCAAGTCATGAGGTAAAGCAACTCAAGTGATATAAAGACATTAAAATTCTTAATCAAAAAATGGCAACCCCATTTTGCACTTAACGATGAGTATGAACTATGATCAATCAATCTTTCTTGACTCCTCAAATAAATATACCTAGTCACCGCCCAACATCTAGACGAAGATTCATGTATGGTTCACATTTTTCATTGCATGCTTTCTTGGAACCATTAACTTCACATCTATATGTATGTATATATTTCAATTTTTTTCCTAAAACCGTTCTCTATTTTTGAAAAATTATTGAATATTTTATTAATAAAAGTTATTGTCTATTTTCTCTCTATTTGAGTTGAGTAGTTGATATTTCACCGCAACTCGGTCTCTCTGATCTGGGAAACTCGGTTTAACCGAAATCTCCTAGAGTCCTACTATCATTCTTGATTCTGCCGAACCATATTGCCTCGGTGACTCTGAATTTTATCACTACCTATGATATTTGTGTATTTCTAGTCTTTTTCCAAAGGGGGAGAAACTTCTCAGTGATCCCAAATTATATTACCTCCTGAGCTCTTATAGATCGTTCCAGTTATGCCAAAGGGGGACATAATCTTGTTTTCCCATAATTCTCAAGGGGGAGAAAACCTTCAAGGGGGGATAAAACTTCAGTAATCCCACAATATAAGAGGGAGAAATGTCTAGGGTCCCTAACAAAAAGTGGGATATATTTCAAGGAACTCTTATCTATACTCAAGGGGGAGAAAAATTCAAGGAACCCTTATCAGAGAGAGAAGAATCCAGGATCCCTTACTCTCAATGAACCCTTACCTTTTGACCTTTTTGGAAATTAATGCCAAAGGGGGAGATATATCAAAGTTTCTAAATGCTTATACCAAATGGGGAGATCTACCAAAGGGAAGATCTACCATAGGGGGAGATATATCAACATTACACATTCAGGGGGAGAGATACCATTAAGGGGGAGAGATATAGAAAGTTTTACTTGAGTCTAATTGCCTACTTTGGATTGCACTTGACTCACCCTACCTACTCCCAATATCTACATGCTATGATTCAGGGGGATAGGAAATCCTATATATATATATTCATTCTTAAGGGAGAGAGTTCTAAATTCTCTTGGAAGACATATTGAAGTTCTAAATTCTACATAAACATATTGAAGTCTTAATGAAGTTCTTCCATATCTTAGTACTTTTGAAGCTCTTTGGATCTTTACAATAGAATACTCTTGTGTTATCTAACATTTGTTTTACCAAGTGTACTCCTACTCCTAAGAGGCTCAAGAACCTCAAGGTAAGTATATGCATCATATCCTTGTTCAAGATGATCTCTTGGCTGTTGCACATATTGTTTGCAAGAGTGAGTCTTGAACATGGAAACTTTTCATTCACATATGTTTGATGCATATAGCCAAGTTTCACATGAATTATCTTGTCCCTTCTACTATGTGTGTGCCCATGCATTCCAAAGCAACTATCCTTTAAAAGGGATTTCACACATTCAGGGGGAGCTTGTATTAGTCATGTATCTTTCAAAGGTATCATATTCTACTACTTATCTTTCACTACTAGGAGAAAGCCTAGTAGTAGCGCTTGATTTACCCATACGAGTAGAGTTGGTGGCAACGCTACTGCTAAGGCGCTACAACTAAGTTGTAGCAGTAGCGCTTTTCCAGACAGAAGTCGGTCTTATGGCTGAAAGCCGACGCTTGATTCCTGTACTTTTCACCTGGATATATCCATCAGTAAGGTTGAAGGTTAAAATGGCACTATCGAGAACACTCTTTATGTGCGTTTAATCTTTTTTCTTGATGTTCTTCGTTGTGTCCAAGTAAAAAAGCATGGGAGTATTGTGGGTACACACAGATAAGGACCCCCCCTGTGCTGTGCAAAATAAGTACACCTCAAATTAGTCTCCATGCTTGCAAAGGAATGATCAAAACTTACGAAAGGATATCCACGGATGACTTATGTGGGATGATAAGGTAGGAGAATCATTTCCTTGTCCTTATCAGCTATCATGAAATCGCTGATGTACTTGCTTGCATAGTCACGGTGCTCTTTGTAAACTGCCAAAAAGCTCTCGTGCATATAATACGGGTCGGCGACGCAGATATATTCTATGTTCTCGCGCGTGATGATGTAGTTGAGATACAGTGCATACAGGCGGATGAACTGAAAATCCATCTGGGTCATGTGGAACATGTCGTAGATGTAGTCAAATCGCATGATAAACTTATCCGCGGGCCATGTGTCGACATATGACATCGCACCCAGAACCTAAGCCGTGTAAAGTGGTATCCTGGTTTTTCCGTGCTGAGAAGTCTTTTATCTATGGACAACACATCATCATGAAGTCTCCTTAGATAATTGTTCAGTATGTTCTCTAGCGCTTTCTGGGGTAGGATCGGGTGGCCGGTGACATGGAAACGCTCCGCACCTACGACGGGTATTTTGTCTACCTCCTGGGGCTTCAGAGGAGGATGGTTGCTTGAAGCAGCTCTGCCGCCTTTAGAGCCTTTTTTTCTCCGGTCTCCTCCTTCGCTTCTTGGCGGGTGGCGGTAGTGAGCCCACCATATCTTCCCTAACCACAACCCCCAGCGTCGTCGGGCTAATTATCAGTGGACGACCCGTGTGTTGTTCTTGTTGGGTAGAGGCGGCATCTGGAGGCGTCTCCTGCAAGGATCGCATGAAGAGAGACTTTTTGCAATCAGCCATAGGACGTTTCGGCTCCGGCAAATCAGGCATCATCAAGTCATCCCCACACTCATAGCCTAAATCATAGTCCCGAGCATCGTCATAGCCGGTATTGATATACTGGTTAGGGTCATCAGCATCCTCCTTCATGTCATCATTAACATTTGCTTCTTCGACGGGGGCGACGTCGTCTCGCACTAATGGAGGCTCTCCATCGCCATGTTGTCCACTATCAACCACCACGATAAGTGCAGGTAATTGGGTAGGTGGGGTGGTGTTCATACCTTGTTGAGGAGTTGTCGTCGGTGTGCTACCGGGCGCCTCGACACGAAGGTTAGTCTTCGGCCAAGGCAAGATCTAGCTCTTGCATGCGGCAATCTGTTTAGGGGTCTCATCGTCATCTACTGGTGTCGGAAGAGGCAAATCCTTGAATCCCACTTTGACACTGGCCACACAAACTTTGAAGACGCCATGGGGCATCTATCGGTTGTGGAGCATGCGGTCCTTCGTCTTCATGATCATTGCCTTTCCCACGTCCACCTTCTGGCCGTTGATATCATACAGTAGGGTGCACGAGGTTTCGTCGGCATGCGAAGACATGACTACGATGTCAGACATCCGAAAGGCAACTGAAACAGAAGACTACATATATGCTGGTGAAGAGTGTATGACGCGTAATTACCGTGATGGCGTGAAGCTCAGCCAAAGACGAAGCCCCGTCGAGCACACCATATATGGAGGACAGGCTGCTATGAACCGGAGTGAGACCAGATACGGGAGCATGTGCGGTTGAGTGAGCAGGTGCTGGTGGTGCGATGATCACCAAATTGCTCGCGACAAAGCTGAGAAGGGGAAAGTCCTTTGGCCCTTTTCCTGGATTCCTCTTTGACCAATCAAAAACTGTCGGAACCAAGTTGACCAAGCTAGCTGCCACAACTGCATTGACCCTATCTTCGACTACCTTGACCAACTCTTCTTTGGTCTTAGCTTGCCTCTTATCAACCGCAAGCCCGGCCTTCTCATTGATGGTCAGTTGAGTAAGCATCCGTCTGTGCCTTTTTCCTCCGATTTCTCGTGGTAGCACTTCTTCCACGAGGCACCATCTCCGACACCATGCACACGTTCATACAACGGAGGTCTGTCCATCGAGACATTTTTCAGTATGTTCAGGGCTCGGTTAAACGGGTTGTCCCACTTGGGCCTCGACAATGACTGAGATGACTCGTCGCTTTCGGCTGCCTTTTGGTGCTACTCTTTCTGCAAAAGGAACGTGGATGGTTTACAAATGTGACAAAACTTGTTTTCTAATTGATTGGAAGCTAATTAATATAAGGTGGTAATACAACAATTACCAATAGTCTCATGAACTCCCTCGTGTTCGGGTCCATGTAAAAGTTCTTATTGACGGGGTCCCACTTGTGTTGGGCCCTGATCCAGTCACGCTCCTGCGGGTTAGTGAACTCCGCCAAGGGGTGTGGGATTCCGTGACTGATAACCCACAAGTATAGGGGATCGCAACAGTTTTCGAGGGTAGAGTATTCAACCCAAATTTATTGATTCGACTTAAGGGGAAGCGAAAGAATATTCTCAAGTATTAGCAGTTGAGTTGTCAATTCAACCACACCTGGAAGATTTAGTGTCTGCAGCAAATTATCAGTAGCAAGGTAGTATGATAGCAGCAGTAGCAACAGTAACCCGTAGCAGCAAAGTAACAGCAGTAGCAAGAGTAGTAGCGACAAAGTAACGTAGCAAGGACCAGTAGTAAAAGACTCGTAGGCATTGGATCGGTGATGGATGATTATGCCAGATGTGATTCATCATGTAACAGCTATAACACGGAGAGATAAGTAACTAGCTCCAGTTCGTCAATCTAATGTAGGCCTGTATTCCATATGTAGTCATACGTGTTTAGGGAAAAGAACTTGCATGATATCTATTTTCCATCCCTCCCGTGGCAGCGGGGTCCTAATGGAAACTACGTTATATTAAGGTTCTTCTTTTAATAAAGAACCGGACCAACGCATTAACACTTGGTGAATACATGAAGTCCTCATACTATGGTCATCTCCGGGAGTGGTTCCGGCTATTGTCACTCCGGGGTTGCCGGGTCATAACACATAGTAGGTGACAACAACTTGCAAGATAGGATCTAAAACACACATATATCGGCGACAACATAATAGGTTCAGATCTGAAATCATGGCACTCGGGCCCTAGTGACAAGCATTAAGCATGGCAAAGTAGTAGCAACATCAATCTCAGAACATAGTGGATACTAGGGATCATTCCCCATCAAAACTAACTCGATTACGTGATAGATCTTATCCAACTCATCACCGTCCAGCAAGCCTACGATAAGATTACTCATGAACGGTGAAGAGCATCATGGAATTGGCGATGAAGAAAGGTTGATGATGACGATGGCGACGATTTCCCCTCTCCGGAGCCGAGAACGGACTCCAGATTTGTCCTCCAGATGAAGAACACGAGGTGGCGGCGCCTCCGTACCATAAAACGCGATGAATCCTTCTCTCTGATTTTTTTTCCGGGCGAAACAGAATATATAGAGCTGAGATTGGAGGTGGTGGAGCCTCGTGGGCCTCACAAGCCTGCCAAGCGCGGCCAGGGGGGTGGCTGCACCACCTGGGCTTGTGGCCCACTCGCTCACCTCCTCCGGTGGATCTTTGCGCATGTATTTTTCATTAATTCCAGAAAAGTTCTCCGTAAATTTTCAGGTCATTCCGAGAACTTTTATTTCTGCACAAAAACAACACCATGGTAATTCTGCTGAAAACAGCGTTAGTCCGGGTTAGTTCCATTCAAATCATGCAAATTAGAGTCCGAAACAAGGGCAAAAGAGTTTGGAAAAGTAGATACGACGGAGGCGTATCAACTCCGCCAAGCTTAAAGCCTTGCTTGTCCTCAAGCAATTCAGTTGACAAACTGAAAGAGACAAAAGAAAAACTTTGACGAACTCTGTTTGATCTTGTTGTTGCAACTATGACTAACTCATATCCAGAGTTTCAGCAACATCACAAGCAAACCACATAAGCAAATGACATCTAGGTCTCACGGTAAACTCATATCAATGGCATAATTAACTAGCTAGCAAATAATAATAAGCCTCAAATGTCAACACTTCAATCAAAACAACATGAAGCAGTACGAACAGATGGTATCTCGCTAGCAGTTTTTGAGACCGCAAAACATAAATGCAGAGCATCTTCAAAGACCAAGGGCTGACTAAACATTGTAATTCATGGCAACGAAGATCCAGTCACAGTCATACTCAACACAGTTAAAAGCAAAGCATAAAAATGACAGAGGTTCTCTCTAATTGGTGCTTTTATAAGAGGAGGATGACTCAACAGGAACATAAATAGACAGGCCCTTCGCAGAGGGAAGCATTGATTTGTAGAGGTGCCACAACTCAAGCTTTGAAAACAGAGATAATAATTTTGGGTGGCATGCTTTAATTGTCAACGCAATGACTAAGAGTTCTCAACATCTTCCACGCTACACATGCTATAGGCGGTTCCCAAACAGAAAAGTAAAGTTTTGACTCCCCCACCACCAATCAATCACACTCCACGGCTAGCCGAATCCTCGGGTACCGTCCATACTAACATCAATCCTGGGGGAGTTTTGTTTGCAATTATCTTTTTGATTTGAGCATGGAACTGGGAATTCCAATTACCGGCCCCTTTCTCGTGAATGATAGTGAATAAACACATATCGAGGATAACACGCCTAGCATGGAAGATACTAATAGCCCCCTGACACCACATGAGCGGTTCGGGCATGCAAAACAGATTATTTCTTGAAGGTTTAGAGAGTGGGACATGCAAATTTACTTGGAACGGCACGTAGATACCGCACATAGGTAGGTATGGTGGACTCATATGGAATAACTTTGGGTTTATGGAAGTGGATGCACAAGCAGTATTCCCGCTTAGTACAAGTGAAGGCTAGCAAAAGACTGGGAAGCGACCAACTAGAGAGCGACAATAGTCATCAAAATGCATTGAGATTAACCAACATTGAGTGCAAGCATGAGTAGGACATAAATCACCATGAACATGAATATCATAGAGGCTATGTTGAATTTTTTAACTACATGCGTGAACATGCGCCAAGTCAAGCCACTTGAATCATTCAAAGGAGGATACCATCCTATCATACTACATCACAGTCATCTCAAAATTCATGTTGGCAACCAAGATAGACCATTATAAGCTCCTAGTTAATTAAGCATGGCATCAGCAACTATGATCTCTAAGTTGTCATTGCAAACATGTTTCTCTCACAACAAAGCTGAACTAGGAACAGTGAGCTAGTCATATTTACAAAAACAAAATAGATGGAGTTCATACCAGCTTTTCCAGGCTCAGTCACTTCATCATATATCATCATTATTGCCTTTCACTTGCACGACCGAACGATGTAAACAATAATAAGAGTGCTCGTGCATTGGACTAAGTTGGAATCTGCAGGCAAACACAAAGGAGAATACAAAATAATACGGCTCTATGACAGCTGAAGAGGTATGCATGCGAGAGCCAGTAAACATTGTAACCATGCTCTTCTACCTTGACCCCAAACAAAAAGAAAACTATTTACATGGGAAAGCTCCCAACAAGCAAAAAAAGAAAAAGAAAATCTTTTTGGGTTTTCTCAAACTAGACAGACACACGAAAAGAAAACGAGAAAAAGAAAATAAACTAGCATGGATGATACAGTGGCAAAGTGTGAACACCGACGAACAAACTGAAAGCATAAGCAAGAATGTAAAGTCGGTGAGAAACACGTACTCCCCCAAGCTTAGGCTTTTGGCCTAAGTTGGTCTACTCCCAAGGATGGTCTGGGCGATACCCAAAGTCATAATGAGGGTTGTACGGGAGCGCTGCAGCCACTGCCTGAATAGCTGCCTCACGGAGACGAGCAGCCTTTGCCTCCCTCTCATACTCTTCTGCCTCTCCTCTGGTTATGTAATATCTCCGTTTTACCTGAAAGTCAAAGAAGGCAGGAGCAAGAAGGGTAATATGGAAAACACGCTGCCAGTTAAATATCAAACGGTATAGGAGGGATTCATCATCCCTCTCAAGGAACTGATAGCGTGTCAAAGCGGTGCGATCAAGGAAAGCTGTATGGAGCGGGGGATCTCCTTCGCGGATGGGTACTCCAAGAAAATTTGCTATGCGGGTGGCATAGATCCCACCAAAGAAATCCCCTTTATTAGCATTCTTATTCAGCCTCCTTGCTACTATAGCTCCCATGTTGAAACTCTTGTCACCCGTCACTGCGCTCTTAAGGATACTGAGGTCTGGTGTGCAGAGGTGACAATGCTCAATCTTGCCATTAATGCATCTGCCTATGAAGAGGGCAAAGTAATGCAAGGCAGGAAAATGAATACTCCCCATGGTAGCTTGCGTAATGTCTCTAGTTTCTCCAACAGTAATACCAGAGAAAAAATCTCTAACCGAAGATTTAGGAGGATCATTGAGGCTACCCCAAATAGGTATTTTGCAAATTCTATTAAAATCCTTTAAATCCATGGTATACCATTTATCATAGAGATCAAACAGTACCGATGTGTCGCGGCCAACTCCAAATTTGAATCTACAAACAAAAGAGGCAGTGAGAGCAACATATTGTTCACATTTATCGAAGATGAATTCTTCGAGTCCGACGTTGCGAACAAGTGCATCAAACTCGTCTTTGAAACCTGCCTCAATCATAAATTCATCAGAAGGCCATTCACATGGTTGTACCTGCGCGTCCCTTTGTTGGTAAGGATGAGGCTCCGGAATCGCAAGAGGAGGACCTCTCCTGCTTGAGGAACCACCATGATAGTTTCTCCTGAACATCTTCCGTCTCTGAAATTTTCAGTGACCCAAAGGAAAAATGAACAGGGCTCAACTAAACTAGTAACAACTACTCCCACAAGTACCCAGAGGCCATATTACGCATCAAAACTACTTGGAACCAGCTAAAATTAGCATGCAAAGCTCAAGAACATGGTCACCAAGGCAGCAAAAATACGCGAAGTATAAGGCACTAGAGCAAAAACTAATTGGACCAATGGAGGAGTCACTTACCAAGGAGTAATTTCCTCAAAAAAGTTCGGAGAATGGTGCTTTGAGCAAAGAGATCGAAAATCCCGGCAAGAGGAGCAAGAACACGGGTTTGAGCTGTGAAACGATTTTCTGTGGAGGTAGGAGAACCATATGAGAGCAAGAATGAGTGGAGGGGGTGCTTGTGGGCCCTACAAGCCTGGGTGGCGCGTCCAGGGGGTGCCCGCGCCTCCAAGGCTTGTGGCCCACTGGTGCAGCCCCCAGGCTAGCTCTTCGTCTGAGTATTTTTCAAAAAATCCAGAAAAAACATACTTAATTTTTAGGACGTTCGGAGAACTTTTATTTTCGGGGTACTTTCCCACGGGACGCTAAGACAGAAAACAGGGAAAACTAAACTAAATCTATCATTTTTCTTCTAAGCAACCTAAAGTGAAAGCTTCAAACACAGGTTTGTGACACCTTGATTCATCCATCTCATGGTCACCGAAAGAAATCCGTCAATGGGGTTGATCAAATCCCCTCGACAAAACTTCTCGAATCGCAAAAGAAGACGGAGAATTTTTGAATAGTCACTAGGTCACCTCAATGGGGATGTGAATCTCCCGAACAAGCAAATCATACTTCATCTTAACAGGAGGAATAGGGCATTCAAAGCTCCCAATAAGAATCGATGAAGTCTTTTCGATAGCATTGATGCAATGTACTCGATATTGTTTCTTCGGAAAGTGCACCGTATGCTCATTACCGTTGACATGGAAAGTGACATTGCCTTTGTTGCAATCTATAACAGCCCCTGCGGTGTTTAAAAAGGGTCTTCCAAGGATGACCGCCATGGCATCGTCCTCAGGAATATCCAAGATAACGAAGTCTGTTAAGATAGTGACGCTAGCAACCACAACAGGCACATCCTCGCAAATGCCAATAGGGAAAGCAGTTGATTTGTCGGTCATTTGCAGAGAGATTTCAATGGGTGTCAACTTATCCAGTTCAAGTCTACGATAAAGAAAGAGAGGCATAACACTAACACCGGCTCCAAGGTCGCATAACGCAGTTTTAACGTAGTTGCCTTTAATGGAGCAAGGTATAGTGGGCACACCGGGATCACCTAGTTTCTTGGGAGTTCCACCCTTGAAGGTATAATTAGTAAGCATGGTGGAAATCTCAACCTCAGGTATCCTCCTCTTATTAGTCACAATATCTTTCATGTACTTAGCATACGGAGACATTTTGAGCATATCTGTCAAACGCATTTGCAGAAAGACAGGTCTAATCATTTCAATGAAGCGCTCAAAATCCTCATCATCCTTTTTGTTGAATGGTTTGGGAGGAAAGGGCATGGGTTTCTGAACCCATGGTTCCCTTTCTTTACCATGCTTCCTAGAAGCGAAGTCATTCGTATCGTATCTCTTATTCTTAGGCTGTTGGTTATCAAGATCAACAGGTTCAATCTCCACATCCTTTTCATTGCTAGGTTGAGCATCTTCATGAACATCATTATTGATATCATCATTAGGATCATGTTCATCACCAGATTGTGTTTCAGCATCAGAGATAGAGACATCGTTTGGACTCTTCGGTGTAGCAGCAACAAGGTTGCTAGCGTGTAGGTTCCTATCATATTTCTTCTTCTTTCTAGGATGACTAGGTGCATCAGTGCTAACTCCTTGAGAATCTTGTTCAATTCTCTTCGGATGACCCTCGGGATATAGAGGTTCCTGGGTCATTCTAATGCCTCTAGTAACGACTCTGACAGAATTGTCATTCAACTCATTGAGCAAGTCATTTTATGCCTTAAGTACTTTTTCTACCTGAGTAGTAACCATAGAAGCATATTTACTCAGATGTTTAAGATCATTGACATTTCTATCCACACAAGCACTTAAATGAGTAAGCATACGAGCATTCTGTTCCAATTGTCTGCTAACATAATCATTGAAACTCTGTTGTTTGGCAACAAAGTTATCAAATTCATCCAGGCATAAGCTAGCAAGTTTATCAAAAGGAAATCACTCTCATCGAACCTACGCAAAGAATTTACTTCTACTACCCGTATCGGGTTATCAAGACCATGGATCTCTTCGATAGGTGGTAGATTTTTGACATCTTCAAATTTAATGCCTTTCTCTCGCATAGATTTCTTAGCTTCTTGCATATCTTCGGCACTGAGGAATAGAATACCTCTTTTCTTTGGAGTTGGCTTAGGAGGTGGTTCGGGAATAGTCCAAGCATTCTCATTGCACAAGATGTTATTCAATAGAATCTCAGCTTGTTCTACGGTCCGTTCCCTAAAAACATTACCGGCACAACTATCTAGGTGGTCTTTGGAAGCATCGGTAAGTCCATTATAGAATATATCAAGTATTTCATTCTTCTCAAGAGGGTGATGAGGCAAAGCATTCAGTAGCTGGATGAGCCTCCCCCAAGCTTGTGGGAGACTCTCTTCTCCAGCTTCAGCAGAGTTGTATATTTCCTGCAAGGCAGCTTGCTTCTTATGGGCAGGTGAAAGGACGTGGATGTCGCCTAGAGGGGGGTGAATAGGCGCTTTAAAATAATTATGGTTTAGGCTTGAACAAATGCGGAATAAATCTAATGTTTAATTTGTCAAGGACAAAACCTACAACAACTAGGCTCACCTATGTGCACCAACTTATGCTAAGCAAGCTAAACAACTAAGTGATAGCAAGATATATGACAATAAACAATATGGCTATCACAAAGTAAAGTGCATAAGTAAAGGGTTCAGGTAAGAGATAACTGAGGCTCGCGGAGACGATGATGTATCCCGAAGTTCACACCCTTGCGGATGCTAAACTCCGTTGGAGCGGTGTGGAGGCACAATGCTCCCCAAGATGCCACTAAGGCCACCGTAATCTCCTAACTCTCTCGCACAACGCAAAATGCCGTGATTCCACTAAGGGACCCTTGAGGGCGGTCACCGAACCTGTACAAATGGAAAACCTTGGGGGCGGTCACTGATAACCCAGAAGTATAGGGGATCAATTGTAGCCTTTCTCGATAAGTAAGAGTGTCGAACCTAACGAGGATCTAAAGGTAGGACAAATATTCCCTCAAATTCTTTCGACCACCGATACAACTCTACGCACACTTTACGTTCGCTTTACCTAGAACAAGTATGAAACTAGAAGTACTTTGTAGGAGTGATAGGATAGGCATGCAAGAAAGTAAAGAACACGTAAATAAAACTAGGGGCTGGTTAGATAAGGAAACAACTACGAGTGTCTAACGAGTGTGGAAAAGTGGTGGTAGGAGTTGCAAAATTGTCCCTAAGCAATTGACTACGTTACTATATCGATAGCAAGTATCATGTGGGAGAGGCCTCTACTAGCATGTCATCCCTTACTTGGAATTCTATGCACTTATGATTGGAACTATTAGCAAGCGTCCGCAACTACTAACGTTCATTAAGGTAAACCCAACCATAGCAATAAGATATATTGGTCCCCCTTCAATCCCATATGCATCAATTTCTATGTTAGGTTTGAAGCTTCTGTCACTCTAGCCCGCCAATACATAGTCCTATCAACATACAACTAACCCTATGGTGTGATCCACGCGCGCGATCATATGATGGACACCAAAGGACAGCAACATAACCACAAGCAAATTAAACCAATCATAGCAATTCATCAATCACCGATAGAACAACGATAATCTACTCAGACATCATAGGATAGCAACACATCATTGGATAATAATACGTAGCATAAAGCACCATGTTCAAGTAGAGGGTACAACGGGTTGTGGGAGAGTGAACCGATGAATATAGATGGGGGAAGATGATGGAGATGTTGGTGAAGATGACGGAGGTGTTGGTGTAGATCGCCGTCACACGATGATATCCCGGGCGGCGTTCTGGCACCGCTGGGAGAGAGGGGGAGAGAGCCCCCCTCCTTATTATTCTTCCTTGACCTCCTCCCTAGATGGGAGAAGGGTTTCCCCTCTGGTCCATGGTCTCCATGGCGGCGGAGGGGCGAGAGCCCCTCCGAGATTGGATCTCTCTCTTTGTGTCCTTCTGTTTATGCGCTCCGAGATTCTGCGTTTAACCGTTTCTTAAATTACCGGAGATCCGTAACTCCGATTGGGCTGAAATTTTAACACGATTTTCTTCCGGATATTGTCTTTCTCGCGGCGAAAGAAGGGCTCCAACCGCCTTAAGGAGCGGCCACAAGCCTGCCTTCCACGGGCCCACCCCTGGCCGCGGCGACACGGCTTGTGGGCACTCTGTGCATCGCCTCGCGTTGATTCTTCTTTCGAAAAAACATAAATATTTCAAAAAAATCCCCGTTAGTTTTTATTACGTTTGGACTTCATTTGGTATGGATATTCTGCGAAACAAAAAACATGCAACAAACAGGAACTGGCACTGGGCACTGGATCAATATGTTAGTCCCAAAAAGAGTATAAAAAGTTGCCAAAAGTATATGAAAGTTGTAGAATATTGGCATGAAATAATCAAAAATTATAGATACGACGGAGACGTATCAGCATCCCCAAGCTTAATTCCTGCTCGTCCTCAAGTAGGTAAATGATAAAAAAGATAATTTTTGGTTTGGAATGCTACCTAGCATAATCTTGATCATATAATCTAATCATGGCATGAATACTAAAACACGAGTGATTCGAAGAAATAGTCTATCATTTGACATAAAGATAATAATATTTCAAGCATACTAACAAAGCAATCATGTCTTGTGAAAATATCATGGCTAAAGAAAGTTATCCCTACGAAATCATATAGTCTGGCTATGCTCCTTCTTCCCCACACAACATATTTAAATCATGCACAACCCCGGTTTTAGCTAAGCAATTGTTTCATACTTTAGTGTTCTCAAACTTTTTCAACTTTCACGCAATACATGAGCGTGAGCCATGGACATAGCACTATAGGTTGGAATAAAATATGGTGGTTGTGGAGAAGACAAAAAGGAGGAGATAGTCTCACATCAACTAGGTGTATCAACGGGCTATGGAGATGCCAATCAATAGATATCACTGTGAGTGAGTAGGGATTGCCATGCAATGGATGCACTAGAGCTTATAAGTGTATGAAAGCTCACAAAATAAACTAGTGGGTGTGCACCCAACTTGCTTGCTCACGAAGACCTAGGGTAATTTTGAGGAAGCCCATCATTGGAATATACAAGCCAAGTTATATAATGAAAATTTCCCACTAGTATATGGAAGTAACAACATAGGAGACTCTCTGTCATGAAGATCATAGTGCTATTTGAAGCACAAGTGTGGAAAGAGGATAGTAGCAATTGTCCCTTCTCTCTTTTCTCTCATTTTTTGTGGTCTCTTTGGCCTCTTTTTTTATTTTATTTTATTTTTTATTTTGATGGGCATCTTTGGCCTCTTTTTTATAAATGGGCTTCGCTGGCATCTTTTATTTCCTCGCATGGGACAATGCTCTATTAATAATGATCATCACATTTACAACTCAATACTTAGAGCAATGATGACTCTATATGAAATGCCTTCGGTAGTGTACCGTGACAATGACTAGCATAGCAATGACATCAAAAAACGGACAAGCCATGGAAACATCATGCTAGCTATCTTACGATCATGCAATGGCAATATGGAAGTGGTGGAACATGTCATGAGACGGAACGGTGGTAGTTGCATGGCAATATATCTCAGAATGGCTATGAAAATGCCATAATAGGTAGGTATGGTGGCTGTTTTGAGGGAGGCTATATGGTGGGTGTAATGCACCGGCGAAAGTTGCGCGGTACTAGAGAGGCTAGCAATGGTGGAAGGGTGAGAGTGCGTATAATCCATGGACTCAACATTAGTAAAAAATAACTCACATACTTATTGCAAAAGTCTATTAGTCATCGAAACAAGGTACTACACGCATGCTCCTAGGGGAAAGGTTGGTAAGAGTTAACCATCGCGCGATCCCGACCTCCACACAAAGGATGACAATCAATAAATAAATCATGCTCCGACTTCATCACAAAACGGTTCACCATACGTGCATGCTACGGGAATCACAAACCTTAACACAAGTATTTCTACGAATACACAATTACTCACTAGCATGACTCTAATATCACATATTCATGTCGCAAAACTATTGCAAGGAATCAAACATATCATATTCAGTGATCTACAAGTTTTATGTAGGATTTTATGACTAACCATGTTAATGGCCAACTCCTGTTAACTCTCTAAATAGGTATAAGTGAAGCATGAGAGTTTAATTCTTTCTACAAAAGATATGCCCCGCTCTAACAAATATAAGTGAAGCAAAAGAGCATTCTACAAATGGCGGTTTTTTATGTGTAGGGAAACACGCAATCCAAACTTCAAAAGATATAAGTGAAGCACATGAAGCATTCTATAAAGCCAACCAAGGACTATCTCATACCAGCATCGTGCATAAAAGAAAAAGGGAAAATAAACACAAAATACGCTCCAAGCATTTCCACGTATCATGTGACGAATTAAAATATAGCTAAAGTAAAATTACCGATAGATTGTAGACGAAAGAGGGGATGCCTTCCGGGGCATCCCCAAGCTTAGACGCTTGAGTCTTCCTTGAATATTACCTTGGGGTGCCTAGGGCATCCCCAAGCTTAGGCTCTTGCCTCTCCTTATTCCTTCATCCATCGTGCTCTCACCCAAAACTTGAAAACTTCAATCACACAAAACTCAACAAAACTTCGTGAGATCCGTTAGTATAATAAAATAAATCACCACTTCAAGTACTGTTGTGAACTCATTCCAAATTCATATTAGCATTATATCTACTGTAATCCAACTTCATCATGGTTCATACCCACCGATACTACCCATAGATTCATCAAAATAAGAGAACAATGCATAGGAAACACAATCTGTCAAAACAGTACAGTCTGTAACAATTTGTATATTCTGTATACTTCTGATATCTCCAAAAATCTGAAAAATTACGAATGTCTGGAAAATTTGCATATCAATCAGCAGCAAAAAGAATCAACTCAAAAGCTCTTCCAGAATAAAAATAAAAATAATTTCGTGAGCAGAAAGTTTCTGTCTTTTCTCAACGTGATCAAACAACTATCACCCAAACTAATCGTAAAGGCTTTGCTTGGCACATTATTTTTAAAATACAAAGGAATTTTACAAGGGGATAATTATTTTTGTGAGAAACTTCCATGAAAAATTCTACATTGTTTCCATGAGCATGAACACAAGTGTTCAAGGTCGACCCTCACTTCCACAATGCATCACCTTTCAATCACTTCTCTTTTTGAAAAAGTTTTAAGTTCCCCTCTACATTTTTTTGTTTTTAAACTAAATAAAAGAACTCAACAGAAATAAATGACTCTCTAAAACTTCCGGGTTGTCTCCCAGGCAGCGCTTTCTTTAAAGCCATTAAGCTAGGCATAAAGTGCTCAAGTAATGGATCCACCCGGATCCCAAGGTATATCAAAGCCAATTTCAATTAGCAATGATTTGAAATTTAGTAGCGAGCACAAGGTAACATATATCATGCAATGATGAAGTCTAACTGTCTTCCTATGCATTGGCATGTCATAAAATCATAATTCATGCACATCAAGTAAAGGCCAATACATATCATAAGCAGTTTCTTGCAATTTTATCGTATTGGAAACATAGAGAGGTGGAGATGTAGTTCCTCTCTCATAATAATTGCAAGTAGGAGCAGCAAGCACATGCATATTATATTCATTAAAATGATCATGTGTAACATAAGGAACTATAGCTAGCTCATCTTCATAAGCATCATTCATATTGGCATCATGGCCACAAGCATAGCAAGCATCAAGTTCATCAAAAAGGGATATTTCAAACGAATCCAAGGGATCATAGCATTCATCCTTCGGTAAGAACGAAGGGAAATTAAATAATGTATGAGTATAAGACTTACTCTCATTATAAGGTGGACACGGGTAGCTAGTCCGTTCTTCCTCCTTTTGTTCTTCGCTGTCCTCGTCATCTTTTTCATCTAATGAGCTCACAATTTCAGCATTTTCTTCTTCCGTAGTTACCTGCAAAATAATAGTCTCTTCTTGTGCAGCATAGAATTTCTCCTTAAATCGTTCAATATGGGCATTATATTCATAATTAGTATAACAATAACGAAGCATAGCCAAATTTTTAGATCGGTAAGGAGCATCATCATTATCATCACACCTTTTAAATAGAGCCTCAATTTCATAAGCACCCATAAAAGCAACAAACTCTTCTATTTGATCCACATCATAGTAATCATATATACCATTAGCATAAGAAGCCAAGGTTCTATGATCATTAAACTCACAAGAAAAGGGAAGGTGTGGAGCCTTCATCCTAGAGCAACAAGTAACAACATGTCTCTTGCATAGTTCCCAAGCATACCATTTCAACAAATGGATTTGATCCCATAAAAGTTTCCCTTTTTGAGTCAAGCGATAATCCCTAAAGTATTCACGTTTGAAAGGATCGATATGGTTGACTAGAGGGGGGGGGGTGAATAGGCAACGACCACTTTTTAATTAATCTTAGCAAGTAAGGGTAAACAACATACGGGTTCACAAGAATAACAACAATGAGGTGAACCGTAATGAAGCTAACAACAAGAGCTACTAAGACAAGTAAGAGATAGACAAAACATAAGCATACACAAATTAAAGATTAGAGATAACCACAAGTGGAACCAATGAAGACGAGGATGTGTTACCGAAGTTCCTTCCCTTTGACAGGAAGTACGTCTCCGTTGGAGCGGTGTGGAGGCACAATGCTCCCCAATAAGCCACTAAGGCCACCGTATTCTCCTCACGCCCTCACACGATGCAAGGTACCGTGATTTCACTATAGGTGCCCTTGAAGGCCGCGACCGAACCTTTACAAACAAGGTTGGGGCAAACTCCACACAAAGCTTGGAGGCTCCCAACAAGACCACGAAGCTTCACCACAATGGAATGTGGCTCGGAGGTGACCTCAACCATCTAGGATGCTCAAACACCCAAGAGTAACAAGATCCGCAAGGGATTGGTGGGGGAATCAACTTTTCTCTTGGTGGAAGTGTAGATCTAGGCCTTCTCAACCAATCCCTAAAAATCAACAAATTTGATTGGCTAGGGAGAGAGATCGAGCACTTTTGAGCTTAGGGAGCAACAATGGAGCTTCGGAGGGTAAGAGATAAGGTTCCACAGCTAGAAGAACCCCTTATATAGTGGGGGGGGAATCCACCCGTTTTCCCACTCACAACCCGTGCCTAGCGGTACTACCGCTGGATGCAGCGGTACTACCGCTGGGCCCATGGTAGTGCATAAGCACTACCGGGCCAACCACCGCCAAGAAAGTCTTCGCAAAAAGGTCCGTCGAAGTACGACCTCTAGGAAGGCGGTACTAAGGTCCTGGAGGGGTACTACCGCTGGCTGCAGCGGTACTACCGCTAGCACTCCAGCGGTAGTACCACTAGGGCTAGCGGTACTACCGCTAGGGCTAGCGATACTACCGCTAGGCACAGCGGTACTACCGCTAGGCACAGCGGTACTACCTCTAAGGGACCATTTGCTTAGATGAGAAAAACACAGAGGCGGGAGCCACTCCAAAGTTGCAGGTAAGGGGAAAGGAGATAAAGTGTGTGCGTGCAAAATTGATTCCACCCAAACCTTTTCACTACGGGTCCCCTCTTAATAGTACGACGTTCCTATGACTCAAGGAAAGAGAATCATAGAGTACACCGAGCTTCTGTTCCATGGAAAGAGGGGGCAAGTCGTCTTGTGCCGTTGACATGTGTTATCTGAAATCTTAACACACACGATTAGTCCTTTGCGGTACTGTCATCAATCACCAAAATTACTTAGGCATAAACTATGCCCTAACAATCTCCCCCTTTTTGGTGGATTGATGACACTACCGGATTTGCACAGTGAATAACATGTGAACATAAAGATAGAGATATAAAAATAAGGAGCATATGACTCACAACATATGATGGAAATAAATCTCACACTAGTTCAAGTCTCACATCACACAAAGCAAAGATAGCAAATAAAAGAAAACCAAGTTCAAAGCAAACACGAAAGATAAGCAAAGCTAAGAAAAGTTCAACTCTCAAATCCAGCTCCTAGACTCTCTCCCCCTTTGGCACAAGACACCAAAAAGGGGCACACCTAAAGACACAGGTGGTCACTCCTCATCCTCATCATCCCCAGACCCGTCCGTGGCATCCAGATCGTCCTGCCCCTCCTCATTGTCCTCCTCAAACGCCTCCTCCTCTACATCAGACCACTGATAACCTTGAGCCCTCATCCAAGCAGACTCTGGAGTGATGTTGTCCTCTAAGCCGCTGGAGATCTCAACATCAAGTGTCCTCAGGACACGCTTGTGTCTCTGACGGTTCTCCTTCTGGGCCACATGAGTCTGATACTGTCCCTTGGCCTGCATACAGAAGAGAGTCTTCATTTTATCCTGCAGTTTTACTGCCCAAGATGGCATAGCAGAAGAGCAGGACTGAGAAGCGGTGCCTCTGTCAGCAGCTATCTCTGTGTCAGTCTCCATGTGCTGAGATGAAGTTGATGGGTTGGCCCATTTGTCCTTGATGCGGAGCCTGATAGGATCGTGCACAAAGTAATCAGCCTGAAGGTGGAACTCCTCAAGCAAATAGGTGTCATGCCACTTCTGGCGAATATAGGCAAACAAGTAGGGCCCATAGATGGGAACCTTGCGCATCATGATGCAGTTCCAGAGCTCAGTGAACATCACGTCAGAAATATCGAGAGGGGCAGACTCCTTAGTCATAGCCTCCTCACAGAGCAGAAGCATCTCAGCCAGAGAACCATGCACCTCGTCGAAGTTTCCAATGCGAGGAAAGAGGGTGTTGCGGAAGATCCGATGCATGATATCCATATGCTTGGGGAGCACACCTTTCTTCACATAAAGTTGTTGCAGCCTGTCCTTGGCGGGGGCCCTATCAGTGGAAGCTGGAGCATGAGGACGCGACCCAAGAGGATTGTCAGCTCCTTGAAAGTCGACCTTGAGAAACTCCATGAATTCACGCTAGGAACATGTCATCTTCTGAGTACCAGTCATCCAAACCATGGTGCACTCGTCATCAGGCGAGAAGTGAATAGTGACATAGAATTGGGCGACAACATCTGGATCAAAGTCTTTCTTGAAGGAGATGATCTCCTTAATGCCAAGCTTGTCAATCAAAGAGAGAGCGTCACCAAAGTAATCCAGGTTCCGCTGAAGGTGAGCCAAGTCAATCCACTGAACTGGAACAAAGCTCTTCTTGAAGTGCTTGATGATGTCGCGATAGATCCTGCAGTGATCCTTTGACCAAACATGCTCGACATCCTTGATCACAGCCTTCTCTTGGAGATACTGATTTTTGGTGCGGAACCGCGGAAAGTTCTTAGGGGGCATAGTGCGAACGTTGACCCCCTTGTCCTTGTGAGCTGCCTTCTTGAAAGACTTCCTTTTGGGTTGCAGACTGGAAGTGGCGGATCCTTCTGGAGCCTCTGGATTGCGATAATGTTTCGACTGGATGTCCCATGGGGGGTTCGAGCGGCGAGCACCACCCGTGGCACACAAGACACACACCAAAAAAGAGCGACAGAAAGAGTCAAGGCAATGAATCAAAAAGAGGCATAAAAGTAAACTCACATTGCCAAGAAAATCAAATAAAATAAAATAAATAAAGTAAAAAAATATCCTCCTGGCGGTAGTACCGCTATGGGGTTGACTTTCAGATCTGAATATGAAAAAAGTACCCATAGAAACGGCTAGATTGGATTTACGAGGGCCATGGGTACTGTGTATAATCACTAAAAACACCACCATAGCCCTAAACACATGAGGATCTCAAGAATCATCTAAATAAACACATGCCTAGTCAAGAGGATTCAAGTTTTAGATCTAATCCAAAATAAGAGAAGAAGTGCTTGATCTAAAACATGAAGAACCTAGGGCATGGCAATATAAAGGCAATGAATCATAGGACCTACACTCCCCTAGAATAGCTCCTTCATGCCATCCAAGAACAAAGTACAATACCATAGGCATGGATCCAAATCACCAATGCTCCTAACCCTAGAACAAGAAAACATCAACCAAGAGAATAAAGGGAGGAGCTTTACCGGAGTCCATGGCACTTGGTGGAGGAAGGAGAAGTAGAGCAAACCCTCCAACTCAACGGAGAGAAGGGGCTCCACGGATAGAGATCCAAATAGGGGGAGTTGGGGGTTGGGGAGGGAAGAGCCACGAGGAAGAAGAAAGAGACAGGAAAAACGGGCTCCCCCTCCTTTATATAGCCCAAGGGGTACGGGCCAGCGGTAGTACCGCTAGGGTCCTGGCGGTAGTACCGCTGCCTGCAGCGGTAGTACCGCTGGGGTCCTGGCGGTAGTACCGCTCCCCCTTGAGACAGCCCTAAAATGTCCTAGTCAGGTCGTGGTAGACTGGGGTCCGGGCGGTAGTACCGCTATCCCTAGCGGTAGTACCGCTGGGGTCCTGGCGGTAATACCGCTACCCCTGGCGGTAGTACCGCTGGGGTCTTGGTGGTAGTACCGCTACCCCTGGTGGTAGTACCGTTGCAAACGACACAACGAGACATAGGATATGAGAAAGATGAGGGCAATACGACAAGTCAGTGAAAATAAGAAGATAGCACCAGCAAGATATACTGACTTGTCATTTTGTATCCTTTCTTCCATATGAGAGAAAGGTGGGGGCGGTGGCCGAGGCCACCTATGTTTCAGACAAAGGTATGACACCGCGAAGAATTATCCTTGGGTTCATGACCAACGCTCGTCTTTGAAGCACAAGTGCCATTTGGTAATGGCTAAAGTGAAAGACTAGATCAATTTATGCATAATGGGGGAGGAAGAGTTCATTAAGAGAACAACACTCCCCCTATGTCCATGCCTACATCTAGACCAAGATCGAATGTATAGTGATGGGGTTATAGTCCTAGGGTAGGGTCATAAGCCTACCTTATAGGTCCTACCCAAGGACCACCCTTCATAAGGGACAAGGCCCTTTGTCAGCTCCGACTGAACTAAGGAATTCCCATCATCCAGTCGGTAACAGGCATCCGACCATCCAGTCGAAGGCGAGCATTCGGAGCGTATCGATCGGACCGACTGGATTCCACTCTGTACATCGTAACCCCCCAGGAGGGAAACGGTCGTACGTTTCCTCACGCTTTTATTAGCATTTAGGCCGTACGTTACCTGTAACATAGGTATTTATTCACCATTATTGCACCCCTGCGCACCGACCGTTGTGAAGGGCAGCGCACTCTATATAAGCCACCCTTCCCCACTGGTGCAAGGGTTAGCAACTCATTGTATTCCATATTTCCACTCGACAACAAGCTCCCTGAGCACTGAGACGTAGGGCTATTACCTCCACCGCAGAGGGGCCTGAACTCATACAACCTCGTCGTAGCTAAGCCTCTGCCCATCCTTTTCGTACCCTACACATCTACTGTCAGGCTTATACCCACGACAGTTGGCGCCCACCGTGGGGCAGGCGTCTAAGCGACTTCCGCGAGTTTGCGACTACTTCCTTTCGTCATGTCGTCCGGTGGAGGTTCGAGCATGGGTCACCAGATCTTCTTCGGCGCTCTCTCCTTCATCATCGACGATTCGGCGTGGCTTCGGGATGCTCCTCTCGACGTCGAGGCGCTTCCCCATCGTGGGGCTACGCACTTCCGTGCCGGCGCCCGCGGCATTCTTCTTCTCCAATAGTCGGCTCCGGTGTCGACCTGCACCGCTATCACGCGCCGCAGCCAGCGGTCTCGCCGTCCGCGGCTCCAGCGTTGTGTGCAACACGCCCAGGCGCGCCAGAAAGCGTCTTCACAAGTGGAGGTTCTAGAGTCCGTTGTGGTTGCCCCGCTATCCCAGCACTCGGACTCGGTTCCGACTGAGTTTCCTTCCGAGTATGCGGGTCGCGGGCCTGCAGCAGAAGTCCACATGGCCAACTCCCATGAAGATCCCCATCAAGCTGGCCGGAGCGAGTGCGAGGTCGGCGAAACGTACGGCGCGCGCCGTCCACCTCGCTGTTCTGCCAGTCGGCACACTCGGCGGAGCAACGTAGAGTTGTTCCGCACACCCCTCCTCAACTTGGCTGCGGCTGCCAAGATAGCCGATTCCCTCCAGCCGACTGATTCAGAGGCTGGTAGAGGGATCGAGCAGATCCGAGCCCTGTTGCACACAGCGCAGCAGCAGAATTCGGCGGTCTCCCAGTCGCACAACAGGATCCATAATAGTTCTGTTCATGCGAATACGCATCGGTCGGTTCACAGCCTTGGTTCCCATTAGCGGCACAGGGGAGGCAGCCGTTCCATGAATCACGAAGATCGCCGTCGTTCACGCACCCCTCCGCGAGGTGGGCCCTATGGGTCCCGACATCATGATGATCGGTGTTCAGTCGGCGACACTTACGACCCAAGGCCCGACGCAAGAGGGCGTATCGCCCGGCGAAGGGTCGACAGGGGCCGAGCCCACCGCGATGGTCACGATATGGACCGTCCAAGTGGAAGCAGGACCATCGTGTCTGGTCCCGAGTGTTTTAGTCGAGCCATCTGCTCGGCTGACATCCCACCCAACTTCCGATTGGCGACGGGAATCAGCAAGTTTACAGGAGAGTCCAAGCCGGAAACATGGCTAGATGACTACCGAGTGGCGGTCCAGATCGGAGGAGGGGACGACCATGTCACCATGAAGCACCTCCCTCTGATGCTCGACGGCTCGGCGCGAGCGTGGCTGAATCAGTTGGCCCCCTCGAGCTTCTACAGTTGGGCAGATCTGGCCCGAGTGTTCATCAAGACCTTCGAAGGGACGTGCAAGTGCCCTGCAGGCCTCGTGGAGCTCTAGCATTGCGTCTAGAAGCAGAATTAGCCCCTGCGTGACTTCATTCAGCGTTGGACAACTCTCTACCACATGGTGGAGAACGTCACCGAGCATCAAGCAGTCTGCGCCTTCAAGGCAGGCGTGCGGTACAGAGATCTGTACCTAAAGTTCGGCCGAACAGGTGACATCTCCATGAGCAAGATGATGGAGATAGCAGGTCGCTACACAAATGGCGATGAAGAGGACCGCATCCGAAGCGGCAAGCACAAGACAGTCGGCAACGGAGATGGAAGCAACACTCGGAAGGAAAAGCAAAAAGCTCCATCCACTCCGCAGGCTGAAGCTGCAGTCGTGACCAATGCCAAGTTCAAGGGCAAAGGGAAGGCGCAGTTTACCCCCAAGAAAAAGCAGTTCAATAATCCCATCCTGGACCAGCAATGCCCGGTTCATACGAAGATGGACGAAGTGGGCAACCCCATATATCCAAAGCATACCACTCGACTGTGTCGCCTCCTGATCCAGGGGTTCGGCGAAGGGCAACCGAGTGAGAAGGTCAATGAACAAGATGAGGAGGATAAGGAGGATCCATTCCCCCAAGTCCATGCGACACTCATGATTTTTGCTGACGTCGAGAGCAAGAGTCGACTGAAGCTGGTGAACAGGGAGGTGAACATGGCCACCCCTACCAGCCCCAAGTTCCTCAAATGGTCTTAGACTACGATCACCTTTGACCAGTCGGATCATCCAGCACATGTACCCACCCCAGGAAGACAAGCTCTGGTCGTTGACCCGGTGGTAGAAGGAGTCCGACTGCGCAAAGTCCTCATGGACGGCGGCAGCGGTTTGAACATCATGTACGCCGACACTCTCAAGGGGATGGGCATTCCGATGTCCAAACTCAGCGAGAGCAGCATGCAGTTCCATGGAGTCGTCCCTGGACGGAAGGCCAAGTCACTGGGCCAGATCGCGTTGGACGTCGTTTTCGGCTCCGACAAGAACTTTCGCAAGGAAAAGCTCACGTTTGAGGTGGTGGATTTCCAGAGCGCTTACCACGCAATTCTGGGCCGCCCATCGTATGTGAGTTTCATGGCCCGTCCATGTTACGTATACTTGAAGCTGAAGATGCCAGGCCCAAAAGGCGTGATCACCATCACGGGCAATCGACAGCGAGCCGAAGAGTGCCTGCAGCAGGGATCAAGAATCGCCGACCAGCAGATGGCCGTCCTCGAGCTCGACGAATACAAGAAAACAGTCGACCCCGCCGACCTGATGCGCTCAAAGAAGCCAGCTTCAGAATCCGCATTCCAGTCGGCGGGAGAGACGAAGAAGGTCAGCATTCACCCGACGGACGACACTGCTGCCCCGACGAACATCTCCACCACCCTCGATCCCAAATAGGAAGCCGAGCTCACCCAATTCCTCCGTGAGAACTGGGACATCTTCGCATGGAAACCCTCTGACATGCCAGGTGTACCCAGGGAGTTGGCTGAGCACCGACTTCATGTGGACCCCGTCGGTCGACCCGTCCGAGAGTGCTTGCGCCGGTCCGCCGCGCACAAGAGGAAAGCAATCGGGGAGGAGGTGGCCAAGCTGCTGGCACCCAACTTCATTCGCGAGGTTCACCACTCCGAGTGGCTCGCCAATGTTGTCATGGTGCCCAAGAAGGACAAGTCGCTCCGAATGTGCATCGACTTCAAGCACCTCAATAAGGTCTGCCCGAAGGACCATTTTCCGCTCCCCCGCATCGATCAAATTGTCGATTCGACTGCGGGGTGCGAGCGTTTGTCATTTCTTGATGCCTACTCGGGCTATCATCAGATCCGTCTGTATGGCCCCGATGAATTAAAGACAGCCTTTATCACCCCATTCGGGTGCTTCTGCTACATCACTATGCCATTTGGTTTGAAGTATCAGGAGCTACCTTTATGCGCATGATCCAAAAATGCCTTCTCGACCAGATCGGTCGGAATGTGGAGGCATATATGGATGATATCGTAGTCAAGTCACGCAAAGGTTCCGACCTGCTGACTGACTTGGCAGAAACATTCGCCAACCTTCGTAGGTACGATATCAAGCTCAACCCCGCCAAATGTTCATTCGGCGTTCCCAGCGGAAAGTTACTCGGTTTCTTCGTTTCCGAACGAGGGATCGATGTCAACCCTGAAAAGATCGGGACCATCGTTCGAATGGAGAGGCCGGTCAGAATACACGATGTTCAACGGCTCACAGGTTGCCTAGCGGCTTTGAGCAGGTTCAACAGTCGACTCGGCGAGAAAGCACTTCCTCTGTACCGACTCATGAAGAAATCAGATACTTTCCAGTGGACAGACGAAGCCCAAGTCGCATTCGACGACCTCAAAGTCCTACTTTCCACCCAGCCGGTTCTTACTGCTCCGCTCAGTAAAGAGCCCCTTCTTCTGTATATCGCGGCTACAAATCAAGTCGTCAGTACTATTCTTACAGTCGAACGAGAAGAAGAAGGCAAAGCATACAAAGTTCAACGGCCAGTGTACTACGTCTCCGAGGTCCTGACTCCTTCCAAGCAGAGGTATCCCCACTATCAAAAACTTATCTACGGGATTTACATGACTGCGAAGAAGGTGGTTCATTATTTTCAAGACCACTCGGTGTCTGTCGTTTCTGATGCTCCGTTGTCGGAAATTCTCCACAGTCGGGACGCGTTAGGCCGAGTGGCGAAGTGGGCAATGGAGATGCTGTACTGCGATATCAAGTTCGAGGCCAAGAAAGCTATTAAGTCTCAAGCTCTGGCTGACTTCATAGCAGAATGGGTAGAACAACAGCAACCGACCCACATCTACTCGGCCCATTGGACAATGTTCTTTGATGGGTCCAAGATGTTGAATGGCTCCGGCGCTGGCGTTGTGATCATATCGCCAAAGGGCGACAAACTCAAGTACGTGCTGCAGATACACTTCGATTCCTCCAACAACGAGGCAGAGTATGAAGCTCTCCTCTACGGATTGCGCATGGACATCTCACTCGGCGTCCGTCGCCTGATGGTCTACGGCGATTCAGATTTGGTGGTCAATCAAGTGATGAAAGAGTGGGATGTCAGGAACCCCACCATGACCACATATTGCAATGCAGTGAGGAAGCTTGAGAAGAAGTTCGAAGGTCTAGAACTTCATCACGTTCCGAGACTGAAGAACCAAGCAGCTGATGAGTTGGCAAAACTTGGATCCACTCGGAAACCAGTCCCGAGTGACGCCTGCCTCGAGCACCTTCACCTCCCTTCAGTCAAAGAAGATCCTTTTACAGAAGAACCAGTACAACCAAAGAGTTCAACAGATCCGACTGAAGTCGATGTACCTGCTGTGGTTGATCTGGTCATGGAGATTCTTGCTGTCATCCCCGATTGGACCGTGCCGATCATTGCATATATCCTGAGATAGGAACTACCAGAAGACGAAGTCGAGGCTAGGCAGATAGTCCGCAGGTCTAAGTCATTCACTGTCATTGATGGCCAATTGTACAAGGAGAGCGTTTCAGGCGTTCTCCAACGATGCATCTCCCAAAAGGAGGGGCAGCTGATCCTGGAAGATATTCACTCGGGGACCTGCGGTCATCACGCCTCTTCAAGAGCAATCGTCGCGAAGGCATTCAGGGCTGGTTTTTTTTGGCTGCAGGCAAACGAGATGGCTAAAGATATGGTCGACCGATGTGAGGGCTATCAGTTCTACTCCAACAAGTCCCACAAGCCGACATCTGCGTTGAAGACAATCCCTCTTGTGTGGCCGTTCGCAGTTTGGGGATTAGATACAGTCGGACCATTCAAGACAGGCGAAGGGGGATACACACATGTGTTGGTGGCAGTCGACAAATTCACGAAATGGATCGAGGCCAAGCCCATCAAGAAACTCGACGCCTCAACAGCCGTCAAGTTTATCAGGGACATCATCTCCAGATTCGGTGTATCTCACAGCATAATCATGGACAACGGGACAATTTGACTAGGACAGATTCAAAGGTTTATGTGCAAGCCAAGGTATCCGAGTGGATTTTGCTTCCGTAGCACATCCCCAATCCAATGGACAAGCAGAGCGGGCGAATGGGCTTATTCTTCAAGGTTTGAAGCCCCGACTCCTGCGAGAGGTGGGACACGCCGCTGGCGCATGGGTCACCGAGTTACCTTCAGAACTTTGGGGTCTCCGCACAACCCTGAACAGATCTACAGGGCGATCACCGTTCTTCCTCGTTTATGGAGCAGAAGCGGTCCTTCCGAGTGACTTGCTTCATAATGCGCCACGATTCGAACTCTTCTCCGAAACTGAAGCAGAACAAGCAAGGCAAGATGGAGTGGACCTTCTGGAGGAGGAGCGCGAGATGGCACTGACTCGCTCAACCATTTATCAACAAGATCTACGGCGTTTTCATGCATGCCACGTCAGGAGTCGCACGTTCCAAGCAGGCGACCTGGTGCTCCGAGTGGATCAGCAAAGACCTCACAAGTTGGCTCCGACCTGGGAAGGACCTTTCATCATCTCCAAGGTGCTGAACAACGGAGCATACAGACTCTACAACATCGAGAGGGAGACAGACGAGCCGCGTGCATGGAACGGAGACCTCCTGAAGCGCTTCTACACGTGATCGTCGACTGAAGTAGTGTAAAGAACAAGTATTGATGAAATAATATATAGCAGATTCAGTTTTTGCAGATTCAAAATTCTTCCGCGGTCGCAGACTCCGGTCACACAAAAAAAACTTAGTTGCGATCCAGAATCGCCTAAGTTCTAACTTCCTCCGAGCGTGCACTAAACGTCGCACTCGAGGACTTAGCTGTGATCATGAATCACCTAAGTAATACATTTCTCCGAGTGTGCACTAAACGACGCACTCGGGGACTTAGCTGTGATCAAGAATCACCTAAGTAATACATTTCTCCGAGTGTGCACTAAACGTCGCACTTGGGGACTTAGCTCTGATCAAGAAGCACCTAAGTAATAAATTTCTCCGAGTATGCACTAAACGTCGCACTCGGAGACTTAGCTGTGATCAAGAATCACCTAAGTAATAAATTTCTCCGAGTGTGCACTAAACGACGCACTCGGGGACTTAGCTGTGATCAAGAATCACCTAAGTAATAACCTTCTCCGAGTGTGCACTAAAGGTCGCACTCGGAGACTTAGCTGTGATCAAGAATCACCTAAGTAATAAATTTGTTCGAGTATGCACTAAACGTCGCACTCGGGGACTTAGCTGTGATCAAGAATCACCTAAGTAATACATTTCTCCGAGTGTGCACTAAACGTCGCACTGGGGGACTTAGCTGTGATCAAGAATCACCTAAGTAATAAATTTCTCCGAGTATGCACTAAACGTCGCACTCGGGGACTTAGCTGTGATCAAGAATCACCTAAGTAATAAATTTCTCCGAGTGTGCACTAAATGACGCACTCGGGGACTTAGCTGTGATCAAGAATCACCTAAGTAATAACTTTCTCCGAGTGTGCACTAAACGTCGCACTCGGAGACTTAGCTGTGATCAAGAATCACCTGAGTAATAAATTTCTCCGAGTATGCACTAAACGTCACACTCGGGGACTTAGCTGTGATCAAAATTCACCTAAGTAATAACTTTCTCCGAATGTGCACTAAACGTCACACTCGGGGACTTCGCTATGATCAAGAATCACCTAAATAATAACCTTGTACGAGTGTGCACTAAACGTCGCACTCGGAGACTTAGCTGTGATTCAGAATCACCTAAGTATTAACTTCCTCCGAGTGTGCACTCAACGTCGCACTCGGAGCCTTAGCTGTGATCAAGAATCGCATAACTAGTAACTTTCTTCGACTGTGCACTTCACGCCACACTCGGGGACTTAGATGCGATCAAGAATCGCCTAAGTACCAACTTCCTCCGAGCGTCCACTTGAAGATTTAGATGCTCAAACACCCAAGAGTAACAAGATCCGCAAGGGATTGGTGGGGGAATCAACTTTTCTCTTGGTGGAAGTGTAGATCTAGGACTTCTCAACCAATCCCTAAAGAATCAACAAGTTTGATTGGCTAGGGAGAGAGATCGCGCACTTTTGAGCTTAGGGAGCAACAATGGAGCTTGGGAGGGTAAGAGATAAGGTTCCACAGCTAGAAGAACCCCTTATATAGTGGGGGGGGGAATCCAACCGCTTTCCCACTCACAGCCCATGCCTAGCGGTACTACCGCTGGGCCCATGGTAGTGCATAAGCACTACCGGGCCAACCACCGCCAAGAAAGTCTTTGCAAAAAGCTCCGTCGAAGTACAACCACTAGGAATGCGGTACTAAGCTCCTGGAGCGGTACTACCGCTGACCAGCGGTACTACCGCTGGCTGCAGCGGTACTACCGCTAGCACTCCAGCGTTACTACCGCTAGGGTTGGCGGTACTACCGCTAGGCACAGCGGTACTACCGCTGAGGGACCATTTGCTTAGATGAGAAAAACACAGAGGCGGGAGCCACTCCAAAGTTGCAGGTAAGGGGAAAGGAGATAAAGTGTGTGCGTGCAAAATTGATTCCACCCAAACCTTTCCACTACGGGTCCCCTCTTAATAGTACGGCGTTCCTATGACTCAAAGAAAGAGAATCGTAGAGTACACCGAGCTTCTGTTCCATGGTAAGAGGGGGCGAGTCGTCTTGTGCCGTTGACATGTGTTATCTGAAATCTTAACACACACGATTAGTCCTTTGCGGTACTGTCATCAATCACCAAAATTACTTAGGCATAAACTATGCCCTAACAACGTTGATCCAACGTGTATCCCATTATATAATTGAATGGGGATTTCTCAGGATTATTAAAGAAGTATATAATATTTTCCACGTAACGAGCATCGAGGGTTTTAGGAGGTTCCCCATCTCCATGAGTAGCAAGTACACCTAATTTTTTTGGTATTTCGTGTTCCATATCCATAACTAAAGATAAAGAACAGCTTAGAACAACAAATAAATCTACTTAGTGATAAAGCAAACAAGGACACACGAGAATAATCACCCCACGCTATTGCTCCCCAGCAACGGCGCCAGAAAAAGGTCTTGATAACCCACAAGTATAAGGCATCAATTGTAGCCTTTCTCGATAAGTAAGAGTGTCGAACCCAACGAGGAGCTAAAGATAGGACAAATATTCCCTCAAGTTCTATCGACCACCGATACAACTCTACGCATACTTTACGCTCGCTTTACCTAGAACAAGTATGAAAGTAGAAGTACTTTGTAGGAGTGATAGGATAGGCCTGCAAGAAAGTAAAGAACACGTAAATAAAACTAGGGGCTGGTTAGATAAAGAAACAACTACGAGTGTCTAACGAGTGTGGACAACTGGTGGTAGGAGTTGCGGAATTGTCCCTAAGCAATTGACTACATTACTAGATCGATAGCAAGTATCATGTGGGAGAGGCCTCTGCTAGCATCCCATCCCTTACTTGGAATTCTATGCACTTATGATTGGAACTATTAGCAAGCGTCTGCAACTACTAACGTTCATTAGGGTAAAACCCAACCATAGCAATAAGATATATTGGTCCCCCTTCAATCCCATATGCATCAATTTCTATCCTAGGTTTGAAGCTTCTGTCACACTAGTCTGCCAATACATAGTCCTAACAACATACAACTAACCCTATGGTGTGATCCACGCGCGCGATCATATGATGGGCACCAAAGGACAGCAACATAACCACAAGCAAATTGAACCAATCATAGAAATTCATCAATCACCGATAGGACAACGATAATCTACTCAGACATCATAGGATAGCAACACATCATTGGATAATAATATGTAGCATAAAGCACCATGTTCAAGTAGAGGGTACAGCGGGTTGCGGGAGAGTGAACCGCTGAATATAGATGGGGAAGATGATGGAGATTGATGGGGTTATAGTCCTAGGGTAGGGTCATAGGCCTGCCCTATAAGTACTACCCAAGGGCTACCCTTCATAAGGGATAAGACCCTTAGTCAGTTCCGACTGTCTTATGGACTTCCCATCATCCAGTCGGTAACAAATCCTCCACCATCCAGTAGGAGATGCGCATTCGGAGTGTAACAAACTAACCGACTGGATTCCACTCTGTGCATCGTAACCCCTCTGGAGGGAAACGGTCGTACGTTTCCATGTGCCTTTATTAGCATTTAAGACATACGTTACCTGTAACGTAGGCAATTATTCGCCACTACTCCACCCCTGTGCACCGAACCGTTGTGGAGGGTAGCGCACTCTATATAAGTCGCCCTCCCCCACTGGTGCAGGGGTTAGCAATTCACTGTAATCCATATTCCACTCGACAACAAGCTCCCAGAGCACTGAGACGTAGGGCTATTACCTCCACCGTAGAGGGGCCTGAACTCATACAACCTCGCCGTAGCTAAGGCTCTGCCCATCCTTTTGTACCCTACACATCTACTGTCGGACTTATACCCACGACAGTTGGCGCCCACCGTGGGGCAGGCGTCTAAGCGACTTCCGGCGAGTTTGCGACTACATCTTTTCGTCATGTCATCTGGTGGAGATTCGAGCATGGGTCACGAGATCCTCTTCGGTGCTCTCTCCTTCATCGTCGATGATTCGGCATGGCTTTGGGACGCCCCTCTCGACGTCGAGGCGCTTCCCCGTCGCGGAGCTACGCACTTCCGTGCCGGTGCCCACGGCATTCTTCTTCTCGAGCAGTCGGCTCCGGTGTCGACCTACACCTCCGTCACGCACCGTAACAAGCGGTCCCGTCGTCCGCGGCTCCAGCGTTGGGTGCAACACGCCCAGGCGTGCCAGAACGCGTCTTCACAAGTGGCAGTCCTAGAGTCGGTTGTGGTTGCCCCGCGTCCCAGCGCTCGGACTCGGTTCCGACTGAGTTTCCTTCCGAGTACTTGGGTCGCGGGCCTGCAGCAGAAGTACACATGGCCAACTCCCACGAATGTCCCCGCCAAACTGGCCGAAACGAGCACGAGATCGGCGAAACATCCGGCGCTCGCCGTCCACCTCGCCGTTCTGCCAGTCGGCACACTCGGCGGAGCAACGTGGAGTTGTTCCGCACACCCATTCTCAACTTGGCTCCCACTGCCAAGATAGCCGATTCCCTTCAGCCGACTGATTCAGAGGCTGGCACGGGGATCGAGCAAATCCGCGCCCTGCTGCACACGGCGTAGCAGCAAAACTCGGCGGTCTCCCAGTCGCACAACAGGATCCACAATAGTTATGTCCATGCGAACACGCATCGGTCAGTTCACAGCCCTGGTTCTCATCAGCGACCCAGGGGAGGCAGCCGTTCCATGAACCCCGAAGATCGTCGCCGTTCACGCACCCCTCCGCGGGGTGGGCCCTACGGGCCCCGACATCATGATGATCGGCGTTCAGTCGGTGACACTTACGATCCAAGGCCCGACGCGAGAGGGCATATCGCCCAGCGGAGGGTCGACACGGGCCGAGCCCACCGCGATGGTCACTGATATTGACCGTCCGAGTGGAAGCAGGACCATCGTTTCTGGCCCCGAGTGTTTCAGTCGAGCCATCCGTTCGGCTGACATCCCTCCCAACTTTTGATTGGCGACGGGGATCAGCAAGTTTACAGGAGAGTCCAAGCCAGAAACGTGGCTGGATGACTACCGAGTGGCAGTCCAGATCGGAGGAGGGGACGACCACGTCGCCATGAAGCACCTCCCTCTGATGCTCGACGGCTCGGCGCGAGCGTGGCTGAACCAATTGGCCCCCTCAAGCATCTACAGCTGGGCAGATCGGACCCGATTGTTCATGAGGACCTTCGAAGGGACGTGCAAGCGCCCTGCTGGCCTCGTGGAGCTCCAGCACTGTGTCCAGAAGCAGAATGAGCCCCTGCGCGATTTCATTCAGCGTTGGACGACCCTCTACCATACGGTGGAGAACATCACAGAACACCAAGCAGTCTGCGCCTTCAAGGCAGGTGTGCGGTACCGGGATCTGTACCTGAAGTTCGGTCGAACATGCGACATCTCCATGAGCAAGATGATGGAGATAGCGGCACGCTATGCAAATGGCGAAGAAGAGGACCGCATCCGTAGCGGCAAGCACAAAACGGTCGCTGATGGAGATGGGAATAACACTCGGAAGCAGAAGCAGAAAGCTCCGCCCACTCCGCAGGCAGAAGCCGCAGCTGTTACCAATGCCAAGTTCAAGGGCAATAGGAAGGCTCAGTTCACCCCCAAGAAGAAGCAGTTCAACAACCCCATCCTGGACCAGCCATGTCCGATCCACACGAAGATGGATGAAGAGGGCAACGCCATATATCCGAAGCATACCACTCGGCAATGTCGCCTCCTGCTTCAGGGGTTTGGCGAAGGGCAACCGAGTGAAAAAGGCAATGAACATGATGAGGAGGATAAGGAGGATCCGTTCCCCCAAGTCCATGCAACACTGATGATTTTTGCTGATGTTGAGAGCAAGAGTTGACTGAAGCTGGTGAACAGGAAGGTGAACATGGCCACGCCGACCAACCCCACGTTCCTCAAATGGTCTCAGACTGCGATCACCTTTGACCAGTCGGATCATCCAGCACACGTGCCCACCCCAGGGAGGCAAGCTCTGGTCGTCGACCCGGTGGTGGAAGGAGTCTGACTGCGCAAAGTCCTCATGGACGGCGGCAGTGGTTTGAACATCATGTACGCTGACACTCTCAAGGGGATGGGCATTCCGATGTCCAAACTCAGCGAGAGCAGCATGCAGTTCCACGGAGTCGTCCCTGGACGAAAGGCCAAGTCACTCGGCCAGATCGCGTTGGACGTCGTTTTTGGCTCCGACAAGAACTTCCGCAAGGAAAAGCTGACGTTCGAGGTGGTGGACTTCCAGAGCACATACCACGCAATTCTGGGCCGCCCGGCGTATGCGCGTTTCATGGCCCGCCCATGTTACGTGTACCTGAAGCTGAAGATGCCAGGCCCGAAAGGTGTGATCACTATCACAGGCAATCGACAGCGGGCCAAGGAGTGTCTGCAGCAGGGATCAAGAATCGCCGATCAGCAGATGGCAGTCCTCGAGCTTGACGAGTACAAGAAAACGGTCGACCCCGCTGACTTGATGCGTTCGAAGAAGCCAGCTTCGGAGTCCGCATTCCAGTCGGCGGGAGAGACGAAGAAGGTCAGCATCCACCCGATCGACGACACCGCTGCCCCGACGAACATCTCCACCACCCTCGATCCTAAATAGGAAGCCGAGCTCATCCAATTCCTCCGTGAGAACTGGGACATCTTCGCATGGAAGCCTTCTGACATGCCAGGTGTACCCAGGGAGTTGGCTGAGCACCGACTGCATGTGGATCCCACCGCTCGGCCTGTCCGAGAACGCCTGCGACGGTCCGCCGCGCACAAGAGGACGGCAATCGGAGAAGAAATGGTCAAGCTTTTGGCAGCCAACTTCATTCGCGAGGTACACCACTCCGAGTGGCTCGCCAATGTTGTCATGGTGCCCAAGAAGGACAAGTCGCTCCGAATGTGCAATCTACTTCAAGCATCTCAATAAGGTCTGCCCGAAAGACCATTTTCCGCTCCCCCGCATCGATCAAATTCTCGATTCGACTGTGGGTTGCGAGCGTTTGTCATTTCTTGATGCCTACTCGGGCTATCATCAGATCCGTCTGTATGGCCCCGATGAATTAAAAACCGCCTTCATCACCCCATTTGGGTGCTTCTGCTACATCACTATGCCATTTGGTTTGAAGAATGCAGGAGCAACCTTTATGCGCATGATCCAAAAATGCCTCCTCGTCGAGATCGGTCGGAATGTGGAGGCGTATATGGATGATATCGTAGTCAAGTCATGCAAAGGTTCCGACCAGCTGACTGACTTGGCAGAAACATTCGCCAACCTTCGTAGGTACGATATCAAGCTCAACCCCGCCAAGTGTTCATTCGGCGTTCCCAGCAGAAAGTTACTCGGTTTCTTCGTTTCCGAACGAGGGATCGATGTCAACCCCGAAAAGATCGGGACCATCGTACGAATGGAGCGGCCGGTCACAATACACAATGTTCAACGGCTCACAGGTTGCCTAGCGGCTTTGAACAGGTTTATCAGTTGACTCGGCGAGAAAGCACTTCCTCTGTACCGACTCATGAAGAAATCAGATACTTTCGAGTGGACAGATGAAGCCCAAGTTGCATTCGACGACCTCAAAGTCCTACTTTCCACCCAGCCGGTTCTTACTGCTCCGCTCAGTATAGAGCCCCTTCTTCTGTACATCGCGGCTACAAATCAAGTCGTCAGCACTGTTCTCATAGTCGAACGAGAAGAAGAAGGCAAAGCATACAAAGTTCAGCGGCCAGTGTATTACGCCTCCGAAGTCCTGACTCCTTCCAAGCAGAGGTATCCCCACTATCTAAAACTTATCTACGGGATTTACATGACTGCGAAGAAGGTGGCTCACTATTTCCAAGACCACTCGGTGTCCGTCGTTTCTGATGCTCCGTTGTCAGAAATCCTCCACAATCGGGACACATCAGGCCGAGTGGCAAAGTGGGCAATGGAGATGTTGTACTGCGACATCAAGTTCGAGGCCAAGAAAGCTATAAAGTCTCAAGCTCTGGCTGACTTCATAGCAGAATGGGTAGAACAACAGCAACCGACCCACATCTACTCGGCTCATTGGACAATGTTCTTCGATGTGTCCAAGATGTTGAATGGCTCCGGCGCTGGCGTTGTGATCATATCGCCAAAGGGCAACAAACTCAAGTATGTGCTGCAGATACACTTTGATTCCTCCAACAATGAGGCAGAGTATGAAGCTCTCCTTTATTGACTGCGCATGGCCATCGCACTCGGCGTCCGTCGCCTAATGGTCTATGGCGATTCGGATTTGGTGGTTAATCAAGTGATGAAAGAGTGGGACGTCAGGAACCCCACCATGACCACATACTGCAATGCAGTGAGGAAGCTTGAGAAGAAGTTTGAAGGTCTAGAACTCCACCATGTTCCGCGACTGAAGAACCAAGAAGCTGATGAGTTGGCAAAACTCGGGTCCACTCGGAGACCAGTCCCGAGTGACATCTGCCTCGAGCACCTCCACCTCCCCTCAGTTAAAGAAGATGCTTTCACAGAGGAACCAGTACAACCAAAGAGCTTGACAGATCCGACTGAAGTCGACGTACCTGCTGTGGTTGATTTGATCATGGAGATTCTTGCTGTCATCCCCGATCAGACTGTGCCAATCATTGCATACATCCTGAGGCAGGAATTACCAGAAGACGAAGTCCAAGCCAGGCAGATCGTCCGCAGGTCAAAGTCGTTCACTGTCATTGATGGCCAGTTGTACATGGAAAGCGTTTCAGGTGTTCTTCAACGATGCATCTCTCGTGAGGAAGGACAATTAATCCTGGAAGAAATTCACTCGGGAACCTGCGGTCATCACGCCTCTTCAAGAGCAATCGTCGCGAAAGCATTCAGAGCTGGCTTCTTCTGGCTGCAGGCGAACGAAATGGCTAAAGATATGGTCGACCGATGTGAAGGCTGTCAGTTCTATTCCAACAAGTCCCACAATCCAACATCTGCGTTGAAGACAATCCCTCTTGTTTGGCCGTTTGCAGTATGGGCATTAGATACAGTCGGTCCATTCAGGACAGGCCAAGGGGGATACACACATCTGTTGGTGGCAGTCGACAAGTTCACAAAATGGATTGAAGCCAAGCCCATGAAGAAGCTCGACGCCCTAACGGCCATCAAGTTTGTCAGGGACATCATCTCCAGATTCGGAGTACCTCACAGCATAATCACGGACAAACGGGACAAACTTTGACTCGGACAGATTCAAAGGTTTCTGTGCAAGCCAAGGTATCCGAGTGGATTTTGCATCTGTGGCGCATCCTCAAACAAACGGACAAGCAGAGCGGGCGAATGGACTTATTCTGCAAGGTTTGAAGCCCCGGCTCCTACAAGAGGTGGGACATGCCGCTGGCGCATGGGTCACCGAGCTACCTTCAGTGCTTTGGGGTCTCCGCATAACCCCGAATAGATCTACGGGGCGATCCCTGTTCTTCCTCGTTTACGGAGCAGAAGTGGTCCTTCCGAGTGACTTGCTTCACAATGCTCCACGAGTCGAACTCTTCTCCGAAGCTGAAGCAGAACAAGCAAGGCAAGACGGAGTGGACCTTCTAGAGGAGGAGCGCGAGATGGCGCTGACTCACTCAACTATTTATCAGCAAGATCTGCGGCGCTTTCACGTGCGACACGTCAGGAGTCGTACATTCCAAGCAAGCGACCTGGTGCTCCGAGTGGATCAGCAAAGACCTCACAAGTTGGCTCCCGCCTGGGAAGGACCCTTCATCATCTCCAAGGTGCTGAACAACGGAGCATACAGACTCTACAACATCGACAGGGAAACAGACGAGCCACGAGCATGGAACGGAGATCTCCTGGAGCGCTTCTACATGTGACCGTCGACTGAAGTAATGTAAAGAACAAGTATTGGTGAAATAATACAAAGCAGATCGAGTTTTTGCAGATTCAAAATTCTTTCGCGGTCGCAGACTCCGGTCTCAAAAAAAAACTTAGCTGCGATCAAGAATCGCTTAAGTACTAACTTTCTCCGAGTGTGCACTAAACGTTGCACTCGGAGACTTAGCTGCGATCAAGAATCGCCTAAGTATTGACTTTCTCCGAGTGTGCACTAAACGTCGCACTCGGGGACTTAGCTGCGATTAAGAATCGCCTAAGTATTGACTTTCTCCGAGTGTGCACTAAACGTCGCACTCAGGGACTTAGCAGCGATCAAGAATCGCCTAAGTACTAAATATCTCCGAGTGTGCACTTCACGTCGCACTCGGGGACTTAGCTGCGATCAAGAATCGCCTAAGTACAAACTATCTCCGAGTGAGCACTTCACGTCGCACTCGGAGACTTAGTCGCGATCAAGAATCGCCTAAGTATTGACTTTCTCCGAGTGTGCACTAAACGTCGCACTCGGGGACTTAGCTGCGATCAAGAATCGCCTAAGTATTGACTTTCTCCGCGTGTGCACTAAACGGCGCACTCGGGGACTTAGCTGCAATTAAGAATCGCCTAAGTACTAAATATCTCCGAGTCTGCACTTTACGTCGCACTCGGGGACTTAACTGCGATCAAGAATCGCCTAAGTACAAACTATCTCCGAGTGTGCACTTCACGTCGCACTCGGGGACTTAGCTGCGATCAAGAATCGCCTAAGTACAAACTATCTCCGAGTGTGCACTTCACGTCGCACTCGGGGACTTAGCTGCGATCAAGAATCGCCTAAGTACTAACTTTCTCCGAATGTGCACTTCACGTCGCACTCGGGGACTTAGCTGCAATCAAGAATCGCCTAAGTATTAACTTTCTCCGAGTGTGCACTTCACGTCGCACTCGGGGACTTAGCTGCGATCAAGAATCGCCTAAGTATTAACTTTCTCCGAGTGTGCACTTCACGTCGCACTCGGGGACTTAGCTACGATCAAGAATCGCCTAAGTATTAAGTTTCTCCGAGTGTGCACTTCACGTCGCACTCGGGGACTTTGTTGCGATCAAGAATCGCCTAAGTATTAACTTTCTCCGAGTGTGCACTTCACGTCGCACTCGGGGACTTAGCTGCGATCAAGAATCGCCTAAGTAGTAACTTTCTCCGAGTGTGCAGTGCACGTCGCACTCGGAGACTTAGCTGCGATCACGAATCGCCTAAGTACAAATTTTCTCCATGCGTGCACTAACCGTCGCACTCGAGGACTTAACTGCGATTGAGAATCGCTTAAAAAGAAAGCTTCCTTCGAGTGTATCTCACAGATCCACTCGGAGGCTTAGAATACCCTCATTGAGGCTGATGTGGATGTCAAGACCACTGACAATTACATGAGTAGGAGACCCTCACTGAGGCACATGTAGATGTCAAGGCCACTGACAATTACATGAGTAACAACTCGCTCCGAGTACGACCTCAGAGTCGCACTCGAAGACTTAGCCGCGATCCCGAATCGCCTAAGTACTCTATTGCCTTCGAGTGTATCCTACAAATCCACTCGGACACTCAGCAGACCCTCAGTGAGGCTCATGCAGATGTCAAGACAACTGACAATTACATGCTCCGCATGTTTGCCATTGGCTTCACCAAGAAACGCCAAACAAACACCACGAGCCAAAATCGTATCAACAACTCTTTGGCAAAAGAAGAGAAAAAGATTCGATTCAAATTCAATGTTCACCTAAGGATAGTTGGCTCGGTGTAGATCAAGCTTATCCACACCGAACCAAGAATGTGACGGCCAATAGAAGTGGCCAAAGTTTCTTACAACCAACACTTGGCATACCGAGGTAAAAGTTTTGTCAAACGTCGTTAGGACTGGCGCTGGGACTGGCAGGCTCTACGAATGTGTCGAGGTCGATCCCGTCGGCGATGCGGGTGGCGCTCTCAAGGAAGGTCTCCATGAAGTCTTCGAATCGAAGATTTTCATGTTGGCGACCTGCAACGCCTTCAGCTTCTCTTCGTGCACTTCCTTGCAGTGCACTCGGACCAGAGACAGAGCGACGTCCGTACCACAGCGAGCCGCAGACTTCTTCCATGACTGCACTCGGTTCGGGACCTCCTCCAGCCGAGTCATCAAGCCTTCCATCTCGTGCCGAGACTCGTCTTCAGGCCAAAGCTACTTGTCGATTCGGCCGACGACTTCTCTCAGTCGACCGATGAAAGGTCCAACTTTGCCTAGACGAATGTACGCTCGGAGCAGGTCTCGATTGGCGTCCTCGCCGAGTGGAATGTTCTCAAGAATCGACCGCTCAACGTCAGTTGCTTCAACCTCAACGTCCATGCAAAAATCTGCAAAGACAGGATGAGCAACCACTAAGCGCCGAATGAAATGCACAGTCCACAAGCACTCGGAAAAACAGAACTTACCACCCAGAAGCGCTATCATCTTCCTGGCCCAGTCACTGACGTAATTTTCCTATGCTATGCACCGCCTGTTCAACATTTTCATCTGCCCCATCAGCTCCGTCCTTTGCTTCCCCATTTTCTCCACTTCAGCAGTCAATGCCTTGTTTTCCTCACGGGCCTACTCCAAGGACTTTTCTCGTTCCGCCAGAACATCCTTCATACCAGCCATTGCAACCATCGCTGCATCCAGTTCCCCAGCGAACTGAACCTTTTCAGCCCTCAGAGTCTCGTACATTGTTCCCATCTCGCAAGTCAGTGCCAAGAGACGGTCAGACAAATTCAACAAGGACAACAATAAAAATTCTAAGTTCTTCAGACCCCTGCCGACGCAAGCAGTCGACAGCGGTCTCGGGGACTACACCCAGTGGGTTCACTAAGAGTGATCCCACTGGCATGAAACTCAAACAGGTCCGCCCTATTGAGCTACATGACGACAAATAAGCCTATGAGGCTACTACTACCCGACCTGAGTAAAATTACTCTCGGGGACTCATCCAGTAGGTGCACTCCGAGTGCCCCAACTGTTAACATTCGAACAGATTAATTTTTGATCTGGTCAAGTTAAAGAAAATGTGTATAAAGACAACTGCCGGTGCAAGCACTCGACAGAAGTCTCGGGGACTACACCCACTGGGTTCACTACGAGTGAACCCATTGCAAAAAATCATACGCTATCCGAGCACACCCAGTGGGTTACAAGAGGAAAGTAAATACTTACTAGCCCACTTACTCGGATATCGTCTCGCAGTTCCAAGCTTCGCTTGTACAAGGACGCGATGGAGTCGTACGCCTTCTTGGCCTCTCCAGCCATCAGCTCCGCCTGCACCATGGCCCCCTTGGCAGCTCCCACCTGATCTTCTAGGAGGCGCTGGAGGTTGTACTCGACAGTCGATGGGCCCGACATCGTAGGAGGCTCCTGGGGCATCCCAAGGCCTGCTCCAGTCGGTTCAGCAGCAACCAGCGCTGTTTCAGTCGACGGCATCACCTCAGTCGGCGGCGCGTCCATGGCGAGAGTAGTAACCGGCGGAACAACCTCAAGGACAGGCACCGCAGCTTGCTCAGACCTCCCCCGGTCGCCCTCCTCCACATAAATCACCCCTGAGGGAAACCCGACCGAACGGCGTAAGATCACAGGAAAAAAGGCAAGACCAAAGACAGAATTCGTGATGCAATAATGTAAACTCTCGGAATTGCTAGACGCACCTGGCTGGGATGTGACAACGTTGTCCATGTCCATGGGATCGTCCCCCTGGCGTGCCGGAGAGGTGGCAGAGGTGGCAACTCTGTCGAGTGAAATTCATTCGACCAATAAGCAGGAGTTCAATCAAATACCGGAAGAAGTTAGAAGAACAATGCACTTACGTTGAGGTGACGGGAACTGTGACCCTCATCCGCGGCAAAGCCTTCCGAGGTTTAGATCCACTCGGTTTGGTCACCTTGGAGGGCTGACCCGCAGGCTCAGCAGCAGCGTCCCTGGTCCTCTTGGTGCTCCGAGCACTCGGAACCACGGGAACAGTTGGCGGGGCGCTCGGAACCACAGGAGCGGCTGGCGGGGCATTCAAGGATGCTGGAGGGGCCGAAGGAGCCGCGGGTTCATGTCGGCGTTTGGTTCGAAGCTCTGGCGGCGGGGGTGGCGAGTTCTGCTCTTCATCTTCCTCCTCCTCTTCTTCGGACTCCTCCTCCGTCTCCCCACTGTCGGAGACGTACTCGACACTCTCCACGCTGCCCTCCTGGTTGCCTTCCTCCTCCTCGGCCGGATTCCCGTTCGAGACAGGAGATAACTAGTTGGTCCACGTCTGCACAAGATACAGTCGACGACATCAGACATCAGACAGTGATTCAAGAAAGCGATAAACCTAAGACAGTTGTGTGCACTCGACAAGTTGTACTCACCTCGTTCGGAGGAGGGTTGTCCGCACGGAAGGCCTTCACTCGTCGGGCCCCTCTGGGGTTTTCGCAGGCGCCTGTGATGTTGAGCATCCACGACGCCACCGTCTCCCCTGTCACGCACTCGACGTTGGTCCGAGTGGAGTCCTCAGGCCCCGTGTAGTGCCACATGGCATGGTGTCGAGCCTGCAGAGGCTGGATGCGCCGGCCCAGGAAAACCTCCAGCAAATCTATGCCGATGACTCCCCTTCGGACGACATCTACGAGTGCGTTGACCAGAGGCTGGATATGGATCTTCTCCGCCTTCGTGAGCGCGAGCTGCTTAGGCGGAGCCGGTCGATCTAAGCTAAAAGGAGGCAATCCTGTCGTGGCATTCGGGCAAGCAACATCCTGGCAGTAGAACCATGTCGACTGCCAGTTCCTAACAGATTCACTCAGCTGAAGAGCGGGATGACTACTTTTACTCTTCTTTTGGAAGCCTAAGCCTCCGCAGAGCTGGAGAAGGTGAGTTTTATCATCCGACTAGTTAAGTCGTTTGATGGTTTGGATCTAGCAGAGAAGATGTGTTTGAAAAGCCCCCAATGGGGAGGACAGCCGATGAAACACTCGCACAAGACTACTGACGGGGTTATAGTCCTAGGGTAGGGTCATAGGCCTGCCCTGTAGGTCCTACCCAAGGACTACCCCTCATAAGGGACATGGCCCTTAGTCAGTTCCGACTGAACTAAGGAGTTCCCATCGTCCAGTCGGTAATAGGTCCTCGACCATCCAGTCGGAGACTAGCATTCGGAGTATATCAAACTAACCGACTAGATTCCACTTTGTGCATCATAACCCCCCTGGAGGGAAATGGTCATACATTTCCATGTGCCTTTATTAGCATTTAAGGCGTACGTTACCTATAACGTAGGCATTTAATCGCCACTACTCCACCCCTGTACACTGGGCCGTTGTGGAGGGTAGCGCACTCTATATAAGCCACCCTCCCCCACTGGTGCAGGGGTTAGCAAATCACTGTAATCCATATTCCACTCGACAACAAGCTCCCTGAGCACTGAGACGTAGGGCTATTACCTCTACCGCAGAGGGGTCTGAACTCATACATCCTCGCCGTAGCTAAGGCTCTACCCATCCTTTCGTACCCTACACATCTACTGTCAGGCTTATACCCACGACAGTTGGCGCCCACCGTGGGGCAGGTGTCTAAGCGACTTCCGGCGAGTTTGCGACTACTTCACTTCGTCTTGTCGTCCGGTGGAGATTCGAGCACGGGTCCCGAGATCTTCTTCGGCGCTCTCTCCTTCATCATCGACGATTCAGCATGGCTTCGGGACGCCCCTCTCGACGTCGAGGCGCTGCCCGCCGCGGGGCTACGCACTTCCGTGCCGGCGCCCGCGGCATTCTTCTTCTCCAGCAGTCGGCTCCGGTGTCGACCTACACCCCCGTCACGCGCCGCAACAAGCGGTCCCGCCGTCCGCGGCTCCAGCGTTGGGTGCAACACGCCCAGGCGCGCCAGAACGCGTCTTCACAAGTGGCGGTTCTAGAGTCAGTTGTGGTTGCCCCGCCGTCCCAGTGCTCGGACTCGGTTCCGACTGAGTTTCCTTCCAAGTACGCGGGTCGCGGGCCTGCAGCAGAAGTACACATGGCCAACTCCCACGAAGATCCCCGTCAAGCTGGCCGGAACGAGCACGAGATCGGCAAAACGTCCGGCGCGCGTCGTCCGCCTCGCCGTTCTGCCAGTCGGCACACTCGGCGGAGCAACGTGGAGCTGTTCCGCACACCCCTCCTCAACTCGGCTGCGGCTGCCAAGATAGTCGATTCCCTTCAGCCGACTAATTCAGAGGCTGGCAAGGGGATCGAGCAAATCCGCGCCCTGTTGCACACGGCGCAGCAGCAAAATTCGGCGGTCTCCCAGTCGCACAACAGGATCTACAATAGTTATGTTCATGCGAATACGCATCGGTCAGTTCATAGCCCTGGTTCTCATCAGCGACAAAGAGGAGGCAGTCGTTCCATAAACCCCGAAGATCGTCGCCGTTCATGCACCCCTCCGCGGGGTGGGCCCTACGGGCCCCGACATCATGATGATCGCCGTTTAGTCGGTGGCACTTACGACCCAAGGCCCGACGCGAGAGGGCATATCGCCCAGCGGAGGGTCGACAGGGGCCGAGCCCACCGCGATGGTTTCGATATTGACCGTCCGAGTGGAAGCAGGACCATCGTTTCTGGTCCCGAGTGTTTCAGTCGAGCCATCCGTTCGGCTGACATCCCTCCCAACTTCCGATTGGCGACGAGAATTAGCAAGTTTACAGGAGAGTCCAAGCCAGAAACGTGGTTGGATGATTACCGAGTGGCAGTCCAGATCGGAGGAGGAGACTACCATGTCGCCATGAAGCACCTCCCTCTGATGCTCGAAGGCTCGGCGCAAGCGTGGCTGAACCAGTTGGCCCCCTCAAGCATCTACAGCTGGGCAGATCTTGCCCGAGTGTTCATCAGGACCTTCGAAGGGACGTGCAAGCGCCCTGCTGGCCTCGTGGAGCTCCAGCACTGCGTCCAGAAGCAGAATGAGCCCCTGCGTGATTTCATTCAGCGTTGGACAACTCTCTACCACACGGTGGAGAACGTCACAGAGCATCAAGCAGTCTGCGCCTTCAAGGCAGGCGTGCGGTACAGGGATCTGTACCTGAAGTTTGGCCGAACAGGCGACATCTCCATGAGCAAGATGTTGCAGATAGCAACACGCTATGCAAATGGCGAAGAAGAGGACCGCATCCGAAGCGGCAAGCACAAAACAGTCGCCGATGGAGATGGGAGTAACACTCGGAAGAAGAAGCAGAAAGCTCCGTCCACTCCATAGGCTGAAGTTGCAGCCGTAACCAATGCCAAGTTCAAGGGCAAAGGAAAGGCTCAGTTCACCCCCAAGAAGAAGCAGTTCAATAACCCATCCTGGACCAGCCATGTCCGGTTCATACGAAGATGGATGAAGAGGGCAACCCCATATATGCGCAGCATACCACTCGACAATGTCGCCTCTTGATCCAGGGGTTCAGCGAAGGGCAACCGAGTGAAAAGGATAATGAACAGGATGAGGAGGAGAAGGAGGATCCGTTCCCCCAAGTCCATGCAACACTGATGATTTTTGCTGACGTTGAGAGCAAGAGTCGACTGAAGCTGGTGAACAGGGAGGTGAACACGGCCACCCCTACCAACCCCAAGTTCCTCAAATGGTCTCAGACTACAATCACCTTTGACCAGTCGGATCATCCAGCACACGTACCCACCCTAGGGAGACAGGCTCTGGTCGTCGACCCGGTGGTGGAGGGAGTCCGACTGCGCAAAGTCCTCATGGACGGCGGCAGTGGCTTGAACATCATGTACGCCGACACTCTCAAGGGGATGGGCATTCCGATGTCCAAACTCAGCGAGAGCAGCATGCAGTTCCATGGAGTCGTCCCTGGACGAAAGGCCAAGTCACTCGGCCAGATCGCGTTGGACGTCGTTTTCGGCTCCGACAAGAACTTCCGCTAGGAAAAGCTTACGTTCGAAGTGGTGGACTTCCAGAGCGCTTACCACGCAATTCTGGGCCGCCAAGCGTATGCGCGTTTCATGGCCCGTCCATGTTACGTATACCTGAAGCTGAAGATTCCAGGCCCGAAAGGTGTGATCACCATCACGAGCAATCGACAGCGGGCCGAAGAGTGTCTGCAGCAGGGATCAAGAATCGCCGACCAGCAGATGGCCGTCCTCGAGCTTGACGAGTACAAGAAAATAGTCGACCCCGCTGACTTGATGCGTTCGAAGAAGCCAGATTCGGAGTCTGCATTCCAGTCGGCAGGAGAGACGAAGAAGGTCAGCATCCACCCGACGGACGCCACTTGTGCCCCGACGAACATCTCCACCACCCTCGATCCTAAATAGGAAGCCGAGCTCACCCAATTCCTCCGTGAGAACTGGGACATCTTCGCATGGAAACCCTCTGACATGCCAGGTGTACCCAGGGAGTTGGCTGAGCACCGACTGCATGTGGATCCCACCGCTCGGCCTGTCCGAGAAAGCCTGCGTCGGTCCGCCGCGCATAAGAGGAAGGCAATCGGAGAAGAAGTGGCCAAGTTGTTGGCAGCCAACTTCATTCGCGAGGTTCACCACTCCGAGTGGCTCACCAATGTCGTCATGGTGCCCAAGAAGGACAAGTCGCTCCGAATGTGCATCAACTTCAAGCATCTCTATGTGCATCTCAAATTGTCGATTCAACTGCGGGCTGCGAGCGTTTGTCATTTCTTGATGCCTACTCGGGCTATCATCAGATCCGTCTGTATGGCCCCGATGAATTAAAAACAGCCTTCATCACCCCATTCGGGTGCTTCTGCTACATCACTATGCCATTTGGTTTGAAGAATGCATGAGCAACATTTATGCGCATGATCCAAAAATGCCTCCTTGACCAGATCGGTCGAAATGTGGAGGCATATATGGATGATATCGTAGTCAAGTCACGCAAAGGTTCCGACCTGCTGACTGACATGGGAGAAACATTCGCGAACCTTCGTAGGTACGATATCAAGCTCAACCCCGCCAAATGTTCATTCGGCGTTCCCAGCGGAAAGTTACTCGGTTTCTTCATTTCCGAACGAGGGATCGATGTCAACCCCGAAAAGATCGGGACCATCGTCCGAATGGAGAGGCCGGTCAGAATACACGATGTTCAACGGCTCACAGGTTGCCTAGCGGCTTTGAGCAGGTTCATCAGTCGACTCGGCGAGAAAGCACTTCCTCTGTACCGACTCATGAAGAAATCAGATACTTTCGAGTGGACAGACGAAGCCCAAGTCGCATTTGACGACCTCAAAGTCTTACTTTCCACCCAGCCGGTTCTTACTGCTCCGCTCAGTAAAGAGCCCCTTCTTCTGTACATCGCGGCTACAAATCAAGTCGTCAGCACTGTTCTTACAGTCGAACAAGAAGAAGAAGGCAAAGCATACAAAGTTCAGCGGCCAGTGTATTACGTCTCCGAAGTCCTGACTCCTTCCAAGCAGAGGTATCCCCACTATCAAAAACTTATCTACGGGATTTACATGACTGCGAAGAAGGTAGCCCATTATTTCCAAGACCACTCGGTGTTTGTCATTTCTGATGCTCCGTTGGCGGAAATCCTCCACAATCGGGATGCATCAGGCCGAGTGGCGAAGTGGGCAATGGAGATGTTGTACTGCGATATCAAGTTCGAGGCCAAGAAAGCTATAAAGTCTCAAGCCCTGGCTGACCTCATAGCAGAATGGGTAGAACAGCAGCAACCGACCCACATCTACTCGGCTCATTGGACAATGTTCTTCGATGGGTCCAAGATGTTGAATGGCTCCGGCGCTGGCGTTGTGATCGTATCGCCAAAGGGCGAAAAACTCAAATATGTGCTGCAGATACACTTTGATTCCTCCAACAATGAGGCAGAGTATGAAGCTCTCCTTTATGGACTGCGTATGGCCATCACACTCGGCGTCCGTCGCCTGATGGTCTATGGCGATTCGGATTTGGTGGTTAATCAAGTGATGAAAGAGTGGGACGTCAGGAACCCCACCATGACCACATACTGCAATGCAGTGAGGAAGCTCGAGAACAAGTTTGAAGGTCTTGAACTCCACCATGTTCCGCGACTCAAGAACCAAGCAGCTGATGAGTTGGCAAAACTCGGATCCACTCGGAAACTAGTCCAGAGTGACGTCTGCCTCGAGCACCTCCACCTTTCCTCACTCAAAGAAGATCCTTTCACAGAGGAACCAGTACAACCAAAGAGTTCGACAGATCCGACTGAAGTCGACGTGCCAGCTGTGGTTGATCTGATCATGGAGATTCTTGCTGTCATCCCCGATTGGACTGTGCCCATCATTGCATATATCCTGAGGCAGGAATTACCAGAAGACGAAGTCCAGGCCAGGCAGATAGTCCGCAGGTCGAAGTCGTTCACTGTCATTGATGGTCAGTTGTACAAGGAAAGCGTTTCAGGCGTTCTTCAATGATGCATCTCCCCAGAGGAGGGACAGTTAATCCTGGAAGATATTCACTCGGGAACCTGCGGTCATCACGCCTCTTCGAGAGCGATCGTCGCCAAAGCATTCAGAGATGGTTTCTTCTGGTTGCAGGCAAACGAAATGGCTAAAGATATGGTCGGTCGATGTGAAGGCTGTCAGTTCTACTCCAACAAGTCCCACAAGCCAACATCTGCGTTGAAGACAATCCCTCTTGTGTGGCCGTTTGCGGTATGGGGATTAGATATAGTCGGTCCGTTCAGGCCAGGCCAAGGAGGATACACACATTTGTTGGTGGTAGTCGACAAGTTCATAAAATGGATTGAAGCCAAGCCCATCAAGAAGCTCGACGCCCTAACAGCCTTCAAGTTTGTCAGGGACATCATCTCCAGATTCGGTGTACCTCACAGCATAATCACGGACAACGGGACAAACTTTGACTCGGACAGGTTCAAAGGTTTTTGTGCAAGCCAAGGAATCCAAGTGGATTTTGCATCCGTGGCGCATCCTCAATCCAATGGACAAGCAGAGAGGGCGAATGGACTTAGTCTGCCAGGTTTGAAGCCCCGACTCTTGCGAGAGGTGGGACATGCCGCTGGCGCATGGGTCACCGAACTACCTTCAGTGCTTTGGAGTCTTCGCACAACCCCGAACAGATCTACAGGGCGATCATCGTTCTTCCTCGTTTACGGAGCAGAAGCAGTCCTTCCGAGTGACTTGCTTCATAATGCTCCACGAGTCGAACTCTTCTCCGAAGCTGAAGCAGAGCAAGCAAGGCAAGACGGAGTGGACCTTCTGGAGGAGGAGCGCGAGATGGCACTGACTCGCTCAACCATTTATCAACAAGATCTACGGTGTTTTCACGCACGACACGTCAGGAGTCGCACGTTCCAAGCAGGCGACCTGGTGCTCCGAGTGGATCCGCAAAGACCTCACAAGTTGGCTCCTGCCTGGGAAGGACCCTTCATCATCTCCAAGGTGCTGAAGAATGGAGCATACAGACTCTACAACATCGACAGGGAGACAGACGAGCCGCGAGCATGGAGTCAAGATCTCCAGAAGCGCTTCTACACGTGACCGTCGACTGAAGCAATGTAAAGAACAAGTATTGGTGAAATAATATAAAGCATACTGAGCTTTTGCAGATCCAAAATTCTTCCGCGGTCGCAGACTCCGGTCTCAAAAAAAACTTAGTTGCGATCCAGAATCTCCTAAGTACTAACTTTCTCCGAGTGTGCACTAAACGTCGCACTCGGGGACTTAGCTGCGATCCAGAATCGCCTAAGTACTAACTTTCTCCGAGTGTGCACTAAAGGTCGCACTCGGGGACTTAGCTGCGATCAAGAATCGCCTAAGTACTCACTTTCTCCGAGTGTGCACTAAACGTCTCACTCGGGGACTTAGCTGCGATCAAGAATCGCCTAAGTACTCACTTTCTCCGAGTGTGCACTAAACGTCGCACTCGGAGACTTAGCTGTGATCAAGAATCGCCTAAGTAATAACTTTCTCCGAGTGTGCACTAAACGTCGCACTCGGGGACTTAGTTGCGATCAAGAATCGCCTAAGTAATAACTTTTCTCCGAGCGTGCACTGAACGTCGCACTCGGGGACTTAACTGCGATCAAGAATCGCCTAAGTAATAACTTTCTCCGAGCATGCACTACTCGTCACACTCGAAGACTTAACTGCGGTCAAGAAGCGCTGAAATGGGAAAGCTTCCCGCGACTGTATCCTACAGATACACTGGGGAACTCCGTAGACCCTCATTGAGGCTCATGTGGATGTCAAGACAACTGACAATTACATGAGTAACAACTCGCTCCGGGTGCAGCATGTCCGTCGCACTCGAAGACTTAGCCGCGATGATGAATCGCCTAAGTACTCTATTACCTTCGAGTGTATCCTACAGATCCACTCGGGGACTCAGCAGACCCTCATTGAGGTTCATGTGGATGTCAAGACAACTGACAATTACATGAGTAGCAGACCCTCATTGAGGCTCATGTGGATGTCCAGACAACTGACAATTACATGAGTAACAACTGGCTCCGGGTGCAGCATGTCCGTCGCACTCGAAGAATTAGCCACGATCATGAATCGCCTAAGTACTCTATTACCCTCGAGTGTATCCTACAGATCCACTCGAGGACTCAGCAGACCCTCATTGAGGCTCATGTGGATGTCAAGACAACTGACAATTACATGAGTAGCAGACCCTCATTGAGGCTCATGTGGATGTCAAGACAACTGACAATTACATGAGTAACAACTCGCTCCGAGTGCGGCATATCCGTCGCACTCGAAGACTTAGCCGCGATCATGAATCGCCTAAGTACTCTATTTACCCTTGAGTGTATCCTACAGATCCACTCGGTGACTTGGCAGACCCTGAGAGAGGTTCACACAGATGTCATGGAAACTGACAATTACATGCTCCGCATGTTTGCCATTGGCTTCAACAAGAAAAGCCAAATAAAAACTCGAGCCAAAATGGTGTCAACAACTCTTTAGCAACAGAAGAGCAAAAGATTTGATTTAAATTCGAAGTTCACCTAAGGATAGTTGACTCGGTGCGGATCAAGCTTACCCGCACCGAACCAAGAATGTGACGGCCAACAGAAGTGGCCAAGGCTTCTTACAACCAACACTCGGCATACCGAGGTAAAAGTTTTCTTAAGCATCGTCCGGATTGGCGCCAGGACTGGAGGGCTCCACGAATGTGTCCAGGTCGATCCCGTCGGCGATGCGGGTGGCACTCTCAAGGAAGGTTTCCATGAAGTCTTCGAATCGAAGTTTCTTCGTGTTGGCGACCTTCAACGCTTTCAGCTTCTCCTCGCGCACCTCCTTGCAATGCACTCGGACCAGGGACAGCGCAACGTCTGCACCACAGCGAGCCGCAGACTTCTTCCATGACTGCACTCGGTTTGGGACCTCCTCCAGCCGAGTCATCAAGCCTTCCATCTCATGTTGAGACTCGTCTTCAGGCCAAAGCTCCTTGTCGATCCGGCAGACGACTTCTCTCAGTCGACCGATGAAAGGCCCAACTTTGCCCAGGCGAATGTGCGCTCGGAGCAGATCTCGATTGGCGTCCTCACCGAGTGGAATGTTCTCACGAATCGACCGCTCCATGTCAGCTGCTTCAGCCTCCGCGTCCATGCAAAAATCTGCAAACACAGGACAAGCAAACAATAAGCGCCGAGTGTAACGCACATACCACAAGCACTCGGAAAAACAGGACTTACCACCCAGACGCGTTATCATCTGCCGGGCCCAGTCACTGACGTATTTTTCCTGCGCTATACACCGCTTGTTCAGCACATTCATTTGCCCCATCAGATCAGACCTTTGCGCCTTCATCTTCTCAACTTCAGCAGTCAGTGCTTTGTTCGCTTCACGGGCCTGCTCCAACGACTTCTCTTGTTCCATTAGAACATCCTTCATACCAGCCATGGCAACTAGTGCCGCATCCAGCTCACCAGCAAACTGAACCTTTTCAGCCCTGAGAGTCTCGTACACCGTCCCCATCTCGCAAGTTTTCTGCCAGCCAGCGCCAAGAGACGATCAGCCAAATCCAACAATAAAAAGTCTAAGTTCTTCAGACCCGTGCCGACGCAAGCAGTCGACAGCGGTCTCGGGGACTACACCTAGTGGGTTCACTGAGAGTGACCCCACCGGCATGAAACTCAAACAGGTCCGCCCTATTGAGCTACATGACAACACCTAAGCCTGTGAGGCTACTACTACCCGACCTGAGTAAAATTACTCTCGGGGACTCATCCAGTAGGTACACTCCGAGTGCCCCAACTGTCAGCATTCGAACATATTAATTTGTGATCTGATCAAGTCAAAGACAATGCGTATAAAGACAACTGCCGGTGCAAGCACTCGACAGAAGTCTTGGGGACTACACCCACTGGGTTCACTAAGAGTGAACCCATTGCAAAAATCATATGATATCCGAACACACCCAGTGGGTTACAAGAGAAAAGTAAATACTTACTAGCCCACTTACTCAGATATCGTCCCGCAGTTCCAAGCTTCGCTGGTACAGGGACGCTATTGAGTCGTACACCTTCTTGGCTTCTCCCGCCATTAGCTCCGCCTGCACCATGGCCCCCTTGGCTGCTCCCACCTAGTCTTCCAAGAGGTGCTGCACGTTGTACTCGACGTTCGACGGGCCTGGCATTGTTAAAGGCCCCTTCGGCATCCCAAGGCCCGCTCCAGTCGATTCAGCAGCAACCAGCGCCGTTTCAGTCGACGGCATCGCCTCAGTCGGCGACACGTCCGCGGCGAGAGCAGTAACTGGCGGAGCAGCCTCAAGGACAGACACCGCAGCTTGCTCAGACCTTCCCTGGTCACCCTCATCCGCATAAATCGCCCCTGAGAGAAACCCGACCAAACAGCGTGAGATCACAGAAAAAGGGCAAGACCGAAGATAGAATTCGCGATGCAATAATATAAACTCTCGGGATCGCTATGACGCACCTGGCTGGGACGAGACAACATTGTCCGTGTCCATGGGATCATCCCCCTGGCGCGCTGGAGAGGTGGCAGAGGTGGCAACCCTGTCGAGTGAAATTCATTCGACCATCAAACACGAGTTTAATCGAATATCAGAAGAAGTTAGAAGAACAATGCACTTACGTTGAGGTGACGGGAACGATGACCCTCATCCGCGGCAAAGCCTTCCGAGGTTTAGATCCGCTCGGCTTGGCCACCTTGGAAGGCTGACCCGCAGGTTCGGCAGCAGCGTCCCTGGTCCTCTTGGCGCTCCGAGCACTCAGGACCACGGGAGCAGTTGGCGGAGCACTCGAGGATGCTGGAAGGGCCGAGGGAGCTGCAGGTTCATGTCGGCGCTTGGTTCGGTGCTCTCGCGGCAGGGGTGGCGAGTCCTGCTCTTCGTCTTCCTCCTCTTCTTCACCAGACTCCTCCTCCGTCTCCCCACTGTTGGAGACGTACTCGACGCTCTCCACGCTGCCCTCCTGGCTGCCCTCTTCCTCCTCCTCGGTCGGGTTCCCGTTCGAGACAGGGGAGAACCAGTTGGTCCACTTCTGCATAAAATACAGTCGGTGACATCAGACATCAGATGGCGATTCAAGACAGCGATAAATCTAAGACAGTTATGTGCACTCGGCAAGTTGTACTCACCTCGTTCGGAGGAGGGTTGTCCGCGCGGAAAGCCTTCACTCGCCGGGACCCTCTGGGGTTCTCGCAGGCGCCTATGATCTGGAGCACCCACGACGCCACCGTATCCCCAGTCACGCACTCGGGGTTGGTCCGAGTGGAGTCTTCGGGTCCCGTGTAATGCCACATGGCATGGTCTCGAGCCTGCAGTGGTTGGATGCGCCGGCCGAGGAAAACCTCCAGCAAATCTATGCCGGTGACTCCCTTTCTGACGACATCTACGAGTGCGTCGACCAGGGGCTGGATACGGATCTTCTCCGCCTTTGTGAGCGCGAGCTGCTTAGGCGGAGCTGGTCGATCCAAGCTAAAAGGAGGTAGCCCTGTCGTGGCATTCGGGCAAGCGACGTCCTGGCAGTAGAACCATGTCGACTACCAGTTCCTAACCGATTCACTCAGCTGAAGAGCGGGATAATTACTTTTGCTCTTCTTTTGGAAGCCCAAACCCCCACAGAGCTGGAGAAGGTGAGTCTTATCATCCGACTGATGAAGTCGTTTGATGGTTTGGGACCTAGGAGAGAAGATATGTTTGAAAAGCCCCCAATGGGGAGGACAACCGATGAAGCACTCGCACAAGACTACGAAAGCAGAGAGATGGGCGATGGCATTCGGGGGAAAGTGGTGGAGCTGCGCCCCAAAGTGGTTCATTATGCCTTTGAAGAAAGGGTGCGGGGGCAGAGAGAAACCTCGATGCACTTGGCTGAGCAGCAGGACGCGCTCCCCCTCCCGGGGCACCGGCTCGGTCTCACCCTCCTCCAGCAACCTCCATGACTTGTGCGTGATCATCCCGTGCTCCACCAGCTCCAGCAAGCTCTCCTCCGTCACCGTGGAGGGGAGGAAGTCCCCCTGGATCCACCCCGCCGGTAGCGCTCGCTGCCGCCGCTGAGCAGGAGCCGTCGCCTTCCCCTTCTTCTTCTTTGCCTCCAGCTTGCTAGTCTGTCCCTTGGTCATGGCGGAAGCTGCGGGTCCGCGGAGGAGAAGGAAAGGGAAGGAGCTTGGGTGTGCAGGAGGAGGCGAGAGGAGCGGAGCAATCAAAGGCAAGAGATCCGGCGAGCGTAACGAGAAAACCCTCGCCGCTGAGGTTTAAGTAAGGTTCCGACTGCATCACCGGCAGGTGGCCCCGAAACCTTATCCCCCGACCAACCGCGGCGATATCAGTGGAGAAGATGAAGGCGCGGGAATCGAGGCGTCAGGCGCTACTCGAGCGCGATGTCTTCACCCCCGCTGAGCGCGCAGTAACCGAAATTTGAGGATCCCGAAAAATCCGCCGCTGTCAGTTGACTGGTCACGTCAGGAGATACCCTGGAAGCACTCGGTCTCCGACAGTTTGTTCCACAAATACTTCCACTCGGATCGTTGATCAGAAAAGATAAAATGGATCGAGGCAAGCAATGCCAAAGTCACATCCGTTCTAGTCGGATCCAAACTTCAAGCATCGCTTCGTCGTTCCAACCCCAATCCATTCGGGGACTAATGACGGGGTTATAGTCCTAGGGAAGGGTCATAGGCCTGCCCTGTAGGTCCTACCCAAGGACTACCCCTCATAAGGGACAAGGCCCTTAGTCAGTTCCGACTGAACTAAGGAGTTCCCATCGTCCAGTTGGTAACAGGTCCTCGACCATCCACTCGGAGACTAGCATTCGGAGTATATCAAACTAACCGACTGGATTCCACTCTGTGCATCGTAACCCCCCTGGAGGGAAACGGTCATATGTTTCCATGTGCCTTTATTAGCATTTAAGACGTACGTTACCTGTAACGTAGGCATTTAATCGCCACTACTCCACCCCTGTACACCGGGCCATTGTGGAGGGCAGCGCACTCTATATAAGCCAGCCTCCCCCACTGGTGCAGGGGTTAGCAAATCACTGTCATCCATATTCCACTCGACAACAAGCTCCCTGAGCACTAAGACGTAGGGCTATTACCTCCACCGCAGAGGGGCCTGAACTCATACAACCTCGCCGTAGCTAAGGCTCTGCCCATCCTTTCGTACCCTACACATCTACTGTCAGGCTTATACCCACGACAACTACGAAGGCAGAAAGATGAGCTATGGAATTTGGGGGAAAATGGTGGAGCTGCGCCCCAAAGTGGTTCATTATGCCTTTGAAGAAGGGATGTGGGGGCAGAGAGAAACCTCGGTGCACGTGGCTGAGCAGCAGGACACGCTCCCCCTCCCGGGGCGCCGGCTCGGTCTCGTCCTCCGCTGGCAACCTCCACGACTTGTGCGCAATCATCCCGTGTTCCACCAACTCCAGCAGGTTCTCCTCCATCACCGTGGAGGGGAGGAAATCCCCCTGGATCCACCCCGCCGGTAGCGTTCGCTGCCTCCACTGAGCAGGAGACACCGCCTTCCCCTTCTTCTTCCACGCCTCTAGCTTGCTAGTCTGCCCCTTTGTCATGGCGGAGGCTGCGGATTCGCGAGGGAGAAGGAGAGGGAAGGAGCTTGGGGTGCACAGAGGATGGCGAGGGAAGCGGAGCAAAGGCAAGTTATCCAGCGAGTGTAACGAAAAAACCCTCGCCGCTGAGGTTTAAATAAGGTTCCGACTGGGTCACTGGCAAGTGGCCCCGAAATCTTATCCCCCGACCGGTCACGACGATATCAGTGGATAAGATGAAGGCACGGGAAACGAGGCGTCAGGTACTACCCGAGCGCGATGTCGTCATCCCCGCTGAGCGCGCCGCAACCAAAATTTGAGGATCCCGGAAAATCCGCCGCTGTCGGTTGACTGGTCACATTAGAAGATACCACGGAAGCACTCGGTTCCCGACAGTTCGCTTCACAAATACTTCCACTCGGATCGTTGGACAAAGAAGACAAAATGGATCGAGGCAAGCAACGCCAAAGTCGCATCCGTACCAGTCAGATCCATACTTCAAACATCGCTTCGTCGTTCCAACCCCAATCTATTCGGGGACTAATGATGGGGTTATAGTCCTAGGGTAGGGTCATAGGCCTGCCCTATAAGTCCTACCCAAGGGCTACCCTTCATAAGGGATAAGACCCTTAGTCAGTTCCGACTGTCTTATGGACTTCCCATCATCCAGGCGGTAACAAATCCTCCACCATCCAGTCGGAGATGAGCATTCGAAGTGTAACAAACTAACCGACTGGATTCCACTCTGTGCATCGTAACCCCCCTGGAAGGAAACGGTCGTACGTTTCCATGTGCCTTTATTAGCATTTAAGACATACGTTACCTGTAACGTAGGCATTTATTCGCCACTACTCCACCCCTGTGCACCGAACCGTTGTGGAGGGTAGCGCACTCTATATAAGCCGCCCTCCCCCACTGGTGCAGGGGTTAGCAATTCACTGTAATCCATATTCCACTCGACAACAAGCTCCCAGAGCACCGAGACGTAGGGCTATTACCTCCATCGTAGAGGGGCCTGAACTCATACAACCTCGCCGTAGCTAAGGCTCTGCCTATCCTTTCGTACCCTACACATCTACTGTCGGACTTATACCCACGACAGAGATGTTGGTGAAGATGACGGAGGTGTTGGTGTAGATCGCCGTCACACGATGATGTCCCGGGCGGCGTTTCGGCACCCCCGGGAGAGAGGGGGAGAGAGCCCCCCTCCTTCTTCTTCTTTCTTGACCTCCTCCCTAGATGGGAGAAGGGTTTCCCCTCTGCTCCATGGTCTCCATGGCGGCGGAGGGGCCCCTCCGAGATTGGATCTCTCTCTCCGTGTCCTTATGTTTATGCGCTCCCAGATTCTGCATTTCACTGTTTCTTAAATTCCCGGAGATCCGTAACTCCAATTGGGCTGAAATTTTAACACGATTTTCTTCCGGATATTATCCTTCTTGCGGCGAAAGAAGGGCTCCAACCGCCTTAAGGAGTGGCCACAAGCCTGCCTGCCGCGGGCCCACCCCCTGGCCGCGGCGACAGGGCTTGTCGGCACTCCGTGCATCGCCTCGCGTTGATTCTTCTTCCGAAAAATCATAAATATTCCCAAAAAAATCCCCGTAAGTTTTTATTACGTTTGGACTTCGTTTGGTATGGATATTCTGCGAAACAAAAACATGCAAAAAACAGGAACTGGCACTGGGCACTGGCTCAATATGTTAGTCCCAAAAATAGTATAAAAAGTTGCCAAAAGTATATGAAAGTTGTAGAATATTGGCATGAAACAATCAAAAATTATAGATACGACGGAGACGTATCAGTCACCCATACCCGTACAAATTGCTCGGGGCAATCTCCACAACCTAATGGGAGACCCCGACGCTTGCCTGGAGCTTTACGCCACAATGATTGAGCTCCGAGACACCACCAAGCTTTTAGGACGCCAAAGCATCCACGAAGAACAATATCTAGGGTACTAAGTACCAAAGGTAATAAGCTTCTCGAACTTCACTTCCACGTATCACCGTGGAGAACTCAAACGATGCAACTAATGCAATGGCAAGGGCACACGGAGTGCCTAAGTCCTCCACAAAATCCCACCAAAGCAACTAATGCTAGGGAGGAAAATGGGAGGAAGAACGCAGAAGAACACGAAGAACTCCAAGATCTAGACCCAAGGGGTTCCCCTCATTTAGAGGAGAAAGTGATTGGTGGAAATGTGGGTCTAGATCTCCTCTCTCTTTTCCCTCAAGAACTAGTAAGAATCATTGGAGGGATTGAGAGTTAGCAAACTCGAAGAAGGTCAACAATGGGGGAAGAACACGAGCTAAAGAGATAAGGTTCAATGAAGAAGAAGACCCCCTTTTATAGGTGGGAAAAAATCCAACTGTGAAGCCTCACAGCCCGCACAGAGCGGTACTACCGCTCATGGGAGCGGTACTACCGCTCGGTAGGTTCACCAACAATGTCGAGGCCACGAAAAACAGTCTGACGAAGCGGTAGTAAAAAATTGCTACCGCTCCGGGGACGGTACTACCTCTCCGGGGGGCGGTACTACCGCTATACGAGCGGTACTACTGCTGGCACCAGGAGCGGTACTACCGCTGGATACTGAAATTGTTGTAACTTTCGCATACGGACTCCGAATTCAACGAAACCAAGTTTGTTGGAAAGCTAACGACATGGGATAACACAATATTGATAGAAATATCAATAATAAGCAAGTGAGAAAAGTCCCATCAGAAAATGGTGAGAACCCTTCTTCGAATAAGACCGGTAAAAACTCCCAACATCGAAAACATCATAGAAGATGCATATGGACTCCGTTTTCGATGAACTCGAGCGTGTCATGAAGATGACCATAATCTCTAAAACTCACAAAGAGAAATACCAAACAAGAACCAAGAAGTATGATGCAAGGATGCAAATGGTTTGAGCTCTCAACGAACGATACGATCAAGCTACTCACTTGATAGCCCCCCTTGATAGTACGACAATCTATCCTAAAACAAAAAACCTATCAAGGGAAAACCTATACCTTGCACCTCATCCTCTTGAGCTAGATGATGATGATCTTGGATTCCTCAAGATGGACCACATTTCTTGCTTGCGTTGGCTTGATGAAGACTTGTTGATTGCTCCCATTACACACTATGGGTGAGCCGCTCTTCGGCATATCTTCACAAGTCCATTGCCACCATCCTCCACCACTTGACGTCATCCTCCATGGGTTGTATGAGATCTTCCTCTTGACGCAAGCGCATGGAAACACACCTAACCCCACATAGAATTCTCAAGAAGACCATGGGTTAGTACACAAATACGTAGTGGACAATGCTTACCATACCATGGGATCACTTGATCCCTCTCGGTACATCTTGTACGCTTTGTGTGTTGATCATCTTGATTTACTCTTTGTCTGACGATCTTGATCAACCTTGTGTCTCTATGACCATTCTTTGGATAATACCTTGAATACCACCTTGGTCATCATACAGACTCCTTGAACCCAACAGATGGACCTCAAGAAGTGCCTATGGACAAATCCTATAAATATAACTTAAGGCAATCATTAGTCAATAGGAATTGTCATCAATTACCAAAACCACATATGGAGATATATGCTCTAAGAGCAGGGAAATATTTTTCAGAGAAGTAGTAGACCATATCCTGGGGGCTACGCACACAACCAGGAGCAAGAGAAGTGAACCAGGTCTTAGCATCATCCTTTACCGAGAAAGGAAACAACTTGGGGATATAGTAGTGGCGGATCTTTTCCTCACTAGTGAATAGGGTGGCTATATCGTGCAGTTTGGTAAGATGGGCTACAACCGTTTCAGACTCATAACTGTGAAAAGGGTCAGATTCGACCAGAGTGATTAACTCAGGGTCGACAGAGAATTCATAATCCTTATCGGTCACAAAGATAGGCGAAGTAGCAAACTTCCGGTCGTATTTCATCCTAGCGTTCAGAGATTTTTCTTTCCACTTGCGCAGTAGTTTCTCAACATCATAGCTATCCTTACACGTAAAAAAATCCTCAGCTATCTCTCCCTCCATAACATAACATTCAGGCATAACAGGCAATTCAGGCATATCAGGAGAGCTAGTTCTAGCATGCAAAATAGCAGGTTCTACTTCAATGGCATGAGCAGTTTCAGAAGTCTCATCACATCTAGCAGTAACTCTAGCAATTTGTGCATCAAGGAATGCACCTACTGGCAAAGAAGTATCAAGCATAGAATCATCAGGCATAGTATCAAGCATATCATCATCAGGCATAGTATCAAGCATAGCATCATCAGGCATAGTATCAAGCATAGCATCATCATAAGCATCATGGGCAGCAGAAGTAGCATCATCAAGCACATGCGACATATCAAGATTTCTAGCAGGAGGTGATGTCGCAAACTTACTCTAACTGAAGACGAATCAAGTGCAGAGCTAGATGGCAATTCCTTACCTGTCCTCATAGTGGAAGGCAAGACTTTAGTTCTTGGATCTTTCGGATTCTTCATTGTGACCAGCAGACGTTAATCCCAAGTGACTCAGAGAATATAGATGTGCCTCCCCGACAACGGCGCCAGAAAAAGGTCTTGATAACACACAAGTATAGGGGATCGCAACAGTTTTCGAGGGTAGAGTATTCAACCCAAATTTATTGATTCGACTCAAGGGGAAGCGAAAGAATATTCTCAAGTATTAGCAGTTGAGTTGTCAATTCAACCACACCTGAAAGATTTAGTGTCTGCAGCAAAGTATCAGTAGCAAGGTAGTATGATAGCAGCAGTAGCAACAGTAACCAGTAGCAGCAAAGTAACATCAGTAGCAACAGTAGTAGCGACAAAGTAATGTAGCAAGGACCAGTAGTAAAAGACTCGTAGGAATTGGATCGATGATGGATGATTATGCCAGATGTGATTCATCATGTAACAGCTAACACGGAGAGATAAGTAACTAGCTCGAGTTCGTCAATCTAATGTAGGCCTGTATTTCGTATGTAGTCATACGTGCTTAGGGAAAAGAACTTGCATGACATCTATTGTCCATCCCTCCCGTGGCAGCGGGGTCCTAATGGAAACTACGAGATATTAAGGTTCTCCTTTTAATAAAGAACAGGACCAACGCATTAACACTTGGTGAATACATGAACTCCTCATACTATGGTCATCTCCGGGAGTGGTTCCGGCTATTGTCACTCCGGGGTTGCCGGGTCATAACACATAGTAGGTGACTACAACTTGCAAGATAGGATCTAAAACACACATATATTGGCGACAACATAATAGGTTCAGATCTGAAATCATGGCACTCGGGCCCTAGTGACAAGCATTAAGCATGGCAAAGTAGTAGCAACATCAATCTCAGAACATAGTGGATACTAGGGATCAATCCCCATCAAAACTAACTCGATTACATGATAGATCTGATCCAACTCATCACCGTCCAGTAAGCCTACGATGAGATTACTCACGAACGGTGAAGAGCATCATGGAATTGGCGATGAAGGAAGGTTGATGATGACGATGGCGACGATTTCCCCTCTCCGGAGCCCAGAACGGACTCCAGATCTGTCCTCCATATGAAGAACAGGAGGTGGTGGCGCCTCCGTATCGTAAAACGCGATGAATCCTTCTCTCTGATTTTTTTCCGCGCGAAACGGAATATATAGAGCTGAGATTGGAGGCGGTGGAGCATCATGGGCCCCACAAGCCTGCCAGGCGCGGCTAGTGGGGGTGGCCGCGCCACCTGGGCTTGTGGCCCACTGTCTCACCTCCTCTGGTGGATCTTTGCGCAGGTATTTTTCATTAATTCCAGAAAAATTCTCCGTAAATTTTCAGGTCATTCCAGAACTTTTATTTCTGCACAAAAACAACACCATGGCAATTCTGCTGAAAACAGCGTTAGTCCGGGTTAGTTCCATTCAAATCATGCAAATTAGAGTCCAAAACAAGGGCAAAAGAGTTCGGAGAAGTAGATACGACGGAGGCGTATCACTGACTTTCACGTTCGACGTCCTCCTTGGCCCATACGTGACTTTTCCCCTCGTAACCACGACTTCCGAGGCGGTGGTCACGTTTTCCCCTCGTAACCACGACTTCCGAGGCGGTGGTCACGCGTGTTCCTGGCCTGGAGCTCCTTCATTTTGACCAACTTTTTCTGGACTTCTTTTGTAGCGCAAGTATCCTTGAATTTTTTTAAGTCCTCTTCCGTTAGTGTCGGATTGTCAGCATGAATCTTGGACAATGGTTCGTTCTTCACAATAGCTTTTTTCACCCTTACTTTCCAGGCGGGCAAGGCGTTGGTGAACGTCACCATTGCCTTGTTGTTTATCTTTATCATGCGTTCATCATCCCATGAAAGTTTTTTCAGTCCACCCGGGGAACAAGAACCTATTGTGCAACTTCGTTAGGAGCATGTGCTCCATATGTGGTATCTGCCTTAACTTTACGTCGTTGATGTTGGCGGTTTCCCTGAAAATGCATCCTAGCTGATTGTCGTAGCACTTGTGTGCTTGCTCCCATGCTGGTGGCTCGAATTTCGGGGGGTGCATCGCCATGACCACAAGTTTTAAGGTGCCGAGCTCGTTTGGTTTTCTTGGCCTCTTCGGCTTCGGTCCTTCACCGACTACCTCAATATCATCGCCGGTCTTGGTGCCGGTGCCACTGTCGCTACCGATGCCAGTGTAGGTGTCGGGGTTGGTTTCACTGCCACCCTGCATCTGCATGTGGTGTTTGTCCACGTAATTGAAATAAAGATTTGCTTCGTCAAAATGGTCTTGTTTGACGCAACCAGAATCCCCGGCTTCGTTGTGGCTAGACATATTAATTTTCTACGAGTATTTAAGTATAATAGTTTGATTCTAGGCTGAATAACATGAATAATAAAAAAGGGCCTATATTTGGTTGGAATGTTGATTCATTCCCCTTTCCGGCAATTCCCGGGCACTCGATATATCCTAGTTTCTAGCACAAGTCATGCTGAAATTCACGAAAATTTTTGGCATGACCTTTATTAAAAAAGTGGACATATGGAGCGCCTAAAATTTGCCGGAAGAAAAATGAATCAACATTCCGACAAAACATAGGCCACTCGGATACTCCGGCAAAACTTAGCACAAACTTAGCAAGCAAAAGTGAGAATTAACGCAAACTTAGCAAGCACAAATTACTTTTATTGCATTTGATAATCAATATATGATGAATTAACACAAACTTAGCAAGCAAAAATAGAACACATTGGATTAAGAGAAGGAAATGATGATTAACTCAGGATATTTTTAATTCTCGTGACCGTGGCTGAAACGACCAACATTACTGAATGGAGTACTTAATTAACAGCAATACCTTCCTCTTTACCCTAAAGAGATTCCACGGCATGTAGTGTCACTTGTGAGTCAAAACTGTTTGAGATGGGATATCTCTTGTTTAACTAACGGCAATACCTTCCTCAAAACAAAACAAAAACAAAATCAGTTCTTGGTTTCTCACCAAATTGTCATAAGTACCTACTTTGCAGCAATATTTCGAGAGAACTTCAACTCTTATTAAGCTTCCAAGGTCCAGAAAAATAAGATTTATGTTTTAAACCTAAATTATGCAAAAGGTGTTTCTTACTACTCCCCAAGTCTAAGTACTTAAAATCATTAACCTTTAGGTGAACAACACCAACAATTTTAGATGATCAGGGATCAATTGATTAGGATAACTTCTTCCCTGTTCAATCTTGTGGTAAAATAATTTAACATATGAAACATAGATCCTCGAGTTAAACTATCCTGGACTATTCGAAATTTGCTAGTACTCAATGCACCACTGCCCTAGGGTCTTTTTTTGTGAGAACTATGTTGACAAGGCAATACATGTCTGCAAGAGTATCCATATGTCTGTTCTCAATGTAATGATTTTGTATCTGAGCATATTCATGATTCATCTGTCGGTAGGTATCGAGCTTATCCTCAACACAGAAATTGTCAGAGCTGATCTTGCCTCCAAGACTCTGACTAGTTCACCTGGAGCAACCTACACATATGAGATTTTGCTAATTGCTACTAGCTCCTCGGTATGTGTCATTGACCTTTTCTTATTTAGATTTTAAATTGTCAGCGGTTTGTTTTATATATGATAGAACAAAATGGTTCCCTCGTACTTTATGAAAAAAAAAATTACTAGTTGCTGCCGTTGCTATTACTTATGATGTAAAACCTTTGTTTTGACTTGAATTTCAGGTCATTAAGCTCTCTGATTTTGGCACTCAAGGAGCTGATTCCAACAACATCCTGTACCTAAGGGAAGCTGACGACGCGGACAAGCTGTCATTCAGGATTATCTCTCTCAAAAAATACGAAAAAAATGAAACGCTGATGCTAGCGTGAAGACAGTTAAAAATAAACTTTGAAGATAAACAATGACGAGTGTAAACTTCAGAGTAGTCTGAATCTGAAGATATACTGAACCTTCCACTGTCTGCTCAAATATTTTGATTCAGAACTTTGATACGTTTTGTTTCAGTTTGGCTAGGAGAGATGGCGATAGAGTATCACATGCCTTAGCAAATCATGAGTGTTCATCGGTGTAAACCATGATTTCTACCGCAGACTACTTGAACTAGTGGAGAGCAGAGTTGGCTTGGACAAGCCATCACACCCAGAGTAGCATAACAAGGACGCTAATCATGATTTTACTAGAGAGCTCACCCTAGGGCATGAATGGCAACTCGAAGCCAGACCTGGAGTGGTGAGCCCGACAGGGGAGGGGAGAGGAGAGCAGGAGTAGCGAGGGACTAACCTGGAGGGGGGCCATCACGTGGAGGAGGCGGCGACACCTGGAGGGGGGCCGGAACATGGATGAAGCGGCGGCGCCTAGAGGACGGGCCAACGCGTGGAGGAGGCGGCGATGCCTCGAGGGGGGCCGACGCGTGGAGGAGGCGACGACGCATGGGGGAGGTCGAGGGCGCACGAGCAGAGCGGCGACGGCGATAGAGAGGAGTGGGGGAAGAGGGGGGAGAGATGGGGCGCGGTTAACTGCTATAGGGTAGTTAGCAGGTTTAGTACAAGCGCTACTACTAACTTAAGAGTAGCGCTGTCAATGATCCATTGCAACTGCTAACTGCTATAGGACATATAGTAGTAGCGCTGGTTTAGTATCAGCGCTACTGTTACTTTAGCAGTAGCGCAGATACTAATCCAGCGCTACTGCTAACTTTCTTTTCTGTATTTTTTAGATTATTTACTTTTTTTATTTACTTTTTTATTTTATTTTATTTTTATTATTTTCCTTTCCTTTGCTATTTATTTATCTTTTTCTTTTGTATTGCTTTCACCCTTTTGTTTTTGTTTTTGGTTTTTATACCGACGGCCTCGCATGTAGTCGACGAGAACGTCTCCCTCTCACACTGCGCGAATAATACTGGAACCATGTGTTGTTTCGTACACTATATATATATAGGACAGACATTAATATTATTTATTATATGGCAAGTCTTGCATGCCTAATAGTTAGGAAACAAAAAAAAATCATAAGTATGGAAATTCTTCCATGAAGAATAATTAGGAAACTAATCAAATATATCACAGTTTCCAAAACAATCAAGGTGCCCCAAACATTGACGCCCGTTTGGGGCACCTAGGTGCCCACGCACCTTGCCTAAAAACCGTTGAATTACATTGGGATATGTGCATGTGTAATTAGTATTAACCATAAGAGCATTGGTTAATAGTATAGCCAACTGCTAGCTATAAGCCATCTTATAGTGCATCTTATAGTTAGCTTGTACAATAATTAGCTATAAAAGAGTACTACTTTTATCATATATGGCTCACCTTTCATTCTCGTAAAGCACCTAGGAGCACGTGCTAGAGCTAGCTCTTCACGAAGAGCCCGCTTTTCTTCTCTCTCCTCTTCTCTCTCATCCAACTCAGTAAAAATATAGTATTTTAATCCTTACAGCATGTTGAGTGTACCTTATTGTACTTGCTCTAATGGGTCAACACATTAGCTCTTTATTAGGAAATAATTATTGCTTGATATGGATCCTTAATGCATAGATTAAACAAGGTAGAAAAAATGAGCAATTAATGGTCCGGCCATGCATGCTTCATGTACGTGCCTAACTTTATTTCTTATACATGCATTTTGTTTCCTTTTTTATATAATATAAGAAGTCATATACATAATTAAATACCTAGGTATATCATCATCTTGGGTATAAAAGGTATGGTTACCTTTTGTCCCCATGGGAAAATACTCATGTACGAGTATAGTTATGTAGCTGGTATATACGTAGTCATATTTTACGGAGCTGGGTATATACGTACCTACATATTTAAATAATTTCGTTAGTAGGTATCAGATACCGGTATTAGATAGTTAGGAAATAAACTATTGGTTATATACCTACCCGCGTATGTACATAATTTCATTAGTAGGTATTCCATACCTATATTAGATAGTTAGAAAACAGAAATAAAATGTAACAATTCAAAAAATATTAAGTATATATGTTAGTAGGTATAGGTATTATATACATGTATTAGGTATCTAGGAAACAAAAATACGCGCAATAGATAACCATATCAGATCAAATGAAAATCAGACATTAATATTATTTATTATATGGCAAGTCTTACATGCCTAATAGTTAGGAAACAAAAAAAAATCATAAGTATGGAAAGTCTTGGATGAAGAATAATTAGGAAACTAATCAAATATACCACAGTTTCCAAAACAATCAAGGTGCCGAGGCACCTAGGTGCCCTAAACATTTTATACTATATATATATATATATATATATATATATATATATATATATATATATATATATATATATATATATATATATGATTGTTTCTCAGCTGCGTCGAAGACGTTTCACATTGAGCTTCTTTCCTTTCTTGTTCGTTGTCTTGATTCTTCTTTTCCGGCACCATGGAGTATGATATTTCTTACGTAATGTAGTCTTGATTCTTCTTTTCACGTATGCTTCATCGTCATCGTCATCGTCATCTTCCCTCATCAGGTTGTCGCATTGGTCATAGTCTTCCTCATTGGCGACTCCATCCTTACCGACAATGTTACTTTTGCCTCTCCTCACGACAACACGGCTGGGATTGGTCGGGTCGGTTATGAAGAAGCATTGTGTCACGTGCTTAGGATGTATCCATGGCTCAGTTTTGGCGAAGACGTTAACGTTCACGGTAGCGCTCTTCGCGTCGGGTATATACATGTGTGACAGCCCGATGCCGACGTTCCAGAAGATCCCCTTTTCTTTCCGTTTCCGTCGTGTGGTTATTTTTCGTTTGTTGCATCCTCATTTAGTTTGCATCATCGCATCATGCATGGCATCATGTCAACTGTGTTTTGTTGGTGTTGCTTGGTGCTCCGTGATGTTGCTTGTGAGTGCTTGTGAGTGTGGTGTTGCTCGTTGGTGTGACGAGAGTGGGTGCGTGAGAGCCACCGCTAAGCCCTGTTGCACCGCGGACCTAAAACCTTCTCTCCCCTCTCATTTCCTTTTTGTGGTTTGGCTAAAGACTTTAGTTTTAACCCCTATTTTTTTAAATAAAGATTCGTCTTCTTTTAAAGAAAATCATTTTATTAAATGTGGGGGCAACCCTTGGGTTATTATTTTATTTCTCCTTGTGTGTTATTTTAAAACCCTCTCATTTTCTTTTCTCTTTTAAAGGGCTTTTGTTTTATTCTTTAAATAAAGAGGCTTTATTTAATTCTTCAAAGGGGTTTGATTTTTATTCTTTTATAACGGGTTTTAATTTTAATCCTTCAAAGGTTTTATTTTATTTCTTTTGAAAATGCCCAACTATTTATTATAGCTGGGAATATATTTTTCAAAGGAGTCAAAAGGCATTCTTTTCTATTTTGTTAAAAAACCTCTTTTTTTCTTTTGTTTGAGTTTTCTGTTTTTTTAAGTAAAAAAAACAGCAAAAAGAGAGAGGGAGTTCCCAGGCCCAAGGGAGCCAACCAGCCAGGCCCAGCAGGCCCAGCCGGCCCCCCAAACCCTAGCGCCCAGGATCCCTCTCGCTGCTCCCCTCGCGCCGTCGTTCCCCCGTGCGCGTAGCCACCCTTCGTCCTCCCCGTGCAACTCTGTCCCGATCCCCTTTCCTCCTCCTCGCCAACCCCCGCCTCCAGGTCGCCGCCTCCAAGCCCTGCGCTGCAGCTCCCCTGCCCGACCGCGCAGCCACCCGCCATGGCCCCCTGCCGTCCTGCCCTGCGCCGCCCACCTCACTGTTCCCCACGCGCCGCCTCTGCCCCCACATCACCCCTCGGCCTCGCCCTTGCCATGCCGAGTCCCTGCACCGCCCGTGCCCCGCCGTCTCCCGCGCGTGCGCCTTGCTGCTCGCCCCGCCATGCTCGTTAGTCGTGCCGCCGCCGGCCTCGTCTCATGCTCGCGCCGCCCCGCATGCTCGCCTCCATGCCGCGTGGCCGCCTCTGTCAGGTCCCGTGCCGACCTGCCGTCGCCGGAGGATCCCCGGTCGCTGCCATGGCCGTTCCCTCCAGGCCCCGGCCTCCTCCTCCGCTTGCCATCACCGAGCCGCCTTGGACCCGCGCGCCCCCGTGCTCGCCTTGTAGCTGCTGCTGCCATGTGTTGTTTTGCTGCTGCTGCATGCTGTTGCTGTTGCTTTTTGCTCGTAGCTGCCTGATGTGGCTGTCGCCGTAGCCGCTGCCGAGTTGCTGCTGCTGCGTTATACTAGCTGCTTGCTGCTGCCTCCGCTGCCTGCCGCGAGGCAGTGCTGTTGCTGTTGTTGCCTGAAGGTTGATGTTATTGCTGTCGACATGCCACCGGCTCCTGCTGCCTGCTTGTGCTGTGCTTTGCTTGCCTGTTGCCTGACTGCTATAGCTGCCGAGGCATGTTGTTCTTGCTGCGTAGCTTGCTTGCTAGCGTGCTGCCTGCTTGCTGCTTGGTTGCCGTAGCTTAGTGGTTGTTGCTCTTGCTGTAGGTAGCTAGCCGCTATAGCTAGTCTTAGTTGCTTTTGCTGTTACATGCTAGGTTGCTTAGTTCTGTTGCTGCTAGCCGATGCTAGGTGCGATAGCTGCATGCCGACGCCGAAGACCGTGTACCACGACGCCGAGTACGACTACCGTCGACGAGACCCGAGTTCCTCGATGACCACGATTTCCACGATGACCGTTGGTCCGCTACGACCCGAACCCCTCCGTTTGCACGCGTCGAAGGTATACCGATGAGACGTGTCGTGTACCGAACACATATGATGTATGAGTTGAATATATGTAAGCACCGTATGTTGCCCGTTGCCCGTTGTCTTCTTTCGTCGTGCCTCGACACATGGGAACCCGAGATACGGGATCACCCCATTCTTTATTTAACGTTTCCGCACGCGTTTCCAGTTCGTTGGCATGATATCTCGACGAGTATCGGGATAGGTACATTGCCGTGGCATCGTTTCCGACTTGCCGCCATGGTTCCCCCTCGCTCGCCGTGGCGACACCTGTTCCTTTCTCTTCTTGCCCGTGATGTTTGAAACTTGCATGCATGTCGCATTCATGGCATGTTATCTTGTGTTGCATGTTCTTGTGCCGTAGCTCGTTCTATGTTCCGCGAGTTAAACCGACTAGGATGACACGTAGGATCATCGCTTCACCCTTGCCATGTTAACAACATTTAATATTGTGTGTTAAATAAACGGGAGTGAATTAAATAATTAATCGTGGAGTTTCGTCGATATGCAACCCGTTGCATATCGAGCTTCACTTAATGTGTAGAGTTTGTGTGAGGTGAATTGCCATGCCATGTCTGCATCATTGAACTGATCATGCATCATATTAGGGTATGCATCATGTCTTGCTTTCGCTGTGGTGAATATTTGTGTTAATGTTTGTTTCCGGTTTGCCCATCTCGACAGAGTTCCGCAAGCGTGTCGGAATATGAGGACCCGTTCGACTACGATGGTTTGCCGACTCCACCGAGTTGTTCTTCTTCCAAGCGGGATCTCAGGCAAGATGATCATTTACCCAGATACCATTACTATCATTGCCATGCTAGTTTTACCGTTTCTATCGGTTATGTCTCGTTGCCTACCACCTGTTAAATATCAGCCTCTCAACAATGCCATGATCACCTTCAACCTGTACGACCTAGCAAACCACTGATTGGCTATGTTACTGCTTGCTTAACCCTGTGTTAGCGTTGCTAGTTGAAGGTGCAGATGCTTCCATGTGATAACATGGGTTCTTCGTTATATCACCATATTAAATGCTATTTAATTTAATGCACCTATATACTTGGTAAAAGGTGGAAGGCTCGGCCTTTCTAGCCTGGTGTTTTGTTCCACCTTTGCCCCCTTAGTTTCTGCTACCGGTGTTATGTTCCATAAACGAGCGCTCCTAACACGATCGGGGTTGTTATGGGGACCCCCTTGATAATTCGTTTTAGATTAAAGCTGGTCCGGCAAGGCCCAACATTGGTTTTAACTTTGCCCAACATAATAATTTTGTTAACACTGAAATGCATAGGGCGTCATGAACCCGAGGAGTAATTTTACATAAACAGGGGGGCCAGTGCTGATGGTGTTGGTCCCAAACGGTCTGCCTGCGGGGCCACCGCGAGGAAACTCGAGGTTTGGCACCCGTAGCTAGTTCCATCCGTCGTGTCCTGAGAACGAGATACGCGGCTCCTATCGGGGTCGTCGACACGCCGGGCGGCCTTGCTTGATTAGTTTTACCTTCGACGAGATATCTTGTGCATCGGGATTCCGGTGATGCTTTGGGTAATCTGAGAGTTGAGGTTTTCCACTAAGGAATCTGACGAGATCGCGAGTGTCGTGATTGTGGATTTCTATGCGGCTTGCGGTAATTTGTGATGGACTAGTTGGAGCGCCCCTGCAGGGTTAAATCTTTCGGAAAGCCGTGCCCGCGGTTATGTGGCAACGTGGAAACTTTGTTTAACACTGGTTCTAGATAACTTGAAGTTAACTTAATTAAAACTTGCCAACTGTGTGTGTAACCGTGACTGCCTCTTTCGTGAGTTCCTTCTCCGATCGAGGACATGGTGGGGTTATGTCTGACGTAGGTAGGTGTTCAGGATCATTCATTTGATCATCAGTAGTTCACGTCCGTTATGCGTAGATCTTCCCCCTCTTATTTCTTGTACTCGTAAGTTTAGCCACCAAATATATGCTTAGCCGTTGCTGCAACCTCACCACTTAACCATACCTCACCCATTAAGCTTTGCTAGTCTTGATACCTTTGGAAATGAGATTGCTGAGTCCCCTGTGGCTCACAGATTACTACAACACCAGTTGCAGGTGCAGGTAAAGGTTACCCGGCGCGAGCGCGTTGATTTTTCATTTGGAGTTAACTTCTTCTTCTTCTGCTTCATCGATCTAGGATGGGTTCCAGGCCGGCAGCCTAGGATAGCAAGGATGGAGTCGTTCTTATTTCTCGTTTGTTTTCGTCCGTAGTCGGACTCTGCTCTTACTCTTGATGGTTATGTAATGTATTGATGTGACTCTGATGTAGCTTGTGGCGAGTGTAAGCCAACTCTATATATATCTCTTCTTTTCAATACATGTACTTGTAACGATATCCATTCTTGCGACACGACGAGATGCGCTTCTATCCCTGACGAGGCCCTCATGCCAAATTGAGGATAGGGTCGCATCTTGGGCGTGACAACATGGTAGTGAAATACTTGTTCTCTCTTACGATAGCCTTAGCCCACCTGACACGGAACATCGTCACATCGTGCACTCCAGTGTAGTTAAGATCCAAGATCTCTTCGACCCTTCTAACCTTTCAGTTGTGCCGTTGGAGTCGGTAACGCATTCAATCATCACGCATGTGTTATGGTAATCACTTTCCATGTCTTTGGCCTTCATGTAGAATGTGTACCCGTTGGTATCGTATGCCTCATAGGACGCGAGTTTGGGCGCGGGGCCATGTGCCAAGACGTGTATGAGAAACCCGTCTGCACTCCCTCTTCTGGGGGATTAATACGAACTTGCTCTTTGAACCAATGCAAGAAAGTGGCGTTGTGCTCTACAGTAACTTCGTCATCCATCTTGCGCCTCCCCGTATCATGGTACTTCTTTGCGATGATTTCTTTGTGCAGTGTCACATAATCATCTACCACATCTAGGTGTTGTAGCACTACTAAGTTAGCATGTCAAAGTCGTCCCGTCGATCCGAGTAGTCCATGTGCAATTCCCTCCGGCCGTTGTTGTGACCTTCTCCTCCGAGCCTCCCATGGTGGTTGTTGACGGGCAAACTAATAACATGGTCTTCTTTGCCTATATAATTCTTGCAAAAGCAGATGCACCTTGGGCCAGATACCCCAGGATGATGCTCCCCTCAGCATGGGACATGTTATGAATGAATCCTTTGATGACCCCATTCATACTCTCGAACGACATCATGGTGTGAAGGAATGTCGGCCCAAGGTCGATGATGTCGTCCACGAGGTGGACACAGATGCACCATGACGTCAAAGAATGCGGGCGGGAAGTACAACTCAAGCTCACATAGTATGACAACGATCCCTTCCTGTAGCCTTCGGATCTGCTTCACGCTGATGGACTTTCGAGAGATAATGTCGTAGAAGTTACAGAGACTAGTAAGCGTCTCATGGACGTGATTGTCCATTATCCTTCTAATGGCAACCGGGAGTATCTGCAACATCATCACGTGACACTCATGAGACTTCATCCCGCTGAACCTTTTCTTCTTGGTGTCTACAAATCTGGTTATCTCCCCATAGTAATCGGAAGTGACTTTGATTCCCGTAAGGCACTTGATGAATTGATCGATCTCCTTTGGACTTAAGGTGTAACAAGATGGGGGCAATAATTCTCATCCTTCTTGTTGACTTTTCTTCCCCTTGGCCCCGCCACCGTCTCCGTCTCCGTCTCCTCCGTCGACTTTTTATGGGGCATGTGGAGATCCCTCTTGATCTCCAAATCTTCCAAGTCTTTCCTTGCCTTCGGCCCATCCTTGGTCTTCTCCGGCATGTTCATCAGTGTGCCAAGCAAATTCTAGAGGACATTCCTCGTGATATGAATTTGATCAAGGCAATGAGGCATGTCGTGATTGGGCCAGTACTCCAAGTCCCAGAAAACAAACCACGTTTTCCGTACCTTCAACAGCGACTCCGGCGCCTTTCCATCTTTCGCGGCGCGGGGCACTGTTCCTAGTTATTCAACAACTCGTTGATTTTGGCGTCGCTCCTCTTACGTGGAGGTCCTCGATGCTCAGCCAAACCATTGAATAGATCTCCACGTTTTCTCCACGGGTCATCCTTTTCGAGGCATCTACGATTCCCCATGTACACGATTTTCCCAGACCCGCCATCTTTCGTTGACGTAAGCTGCTGAGAAGTTGTATCGTACATGCACCTCGTGCATCCGCAGTATTCGTGGCACACCTGGCCTGAGGTGTACCCGTATCTAAGATAATCGTGCACCATCATCATCAGCGCAACTCTCATATAGAAATAATCTCTTGTGCTGGCGTCCCATGTTTTGACTGGCGATTTCCATAACGTGTCTAGCTCCTCTTTTAGAAGCCTCATATAGAGGATAATACTATTTACATATTTGAAGCTTTGATTTTATGTTGTCATCTATTACCAAAAAGGGGAGATTTAAAGCAAATATGCTCCCTTGGTGGTTTTGAAAATTCATGACAACATACATCGTCCCTTGGACTAACACTTTTACCTAGTATATTTCAGGTATAGTCAATAAAAAGCATTGACTAAAGGATTGTGCGGAGAAGCTCCAAGGAAAGGAATAGGATTGGCCAAGATTCAAGCAAGAGGACTATATTTTTTATTTCTGATAAATCACTTTTGAGTCCATATAGGAAAGCCAATACTATTAAAAGGGGGTGAGGTATTTATGATGAATTGGTTGATAAAGTGCTTAGAGATAGCCACCAAAAACACACACGCATTCTACCACAAAAATATTTGTCCAAAGCCTAAACACAAAAATCGGTGCCACCAATAATTCCATTTCGCCCCTATCGATTTTCTAGAGATAGATCGTTTGCCAAACACTAATCTATCGGTACTACGAACTTTCACATCGGTGCCACCAAAAGTCAGTGGCCAACTTTCTACTGTGTCGATTTCAAGAATCGGAATTTTCAAGTTTCAAAATCGGTCTCACTCAGATTTGGAAACTTCCCTAGGTCACCATATCGGTACCACCAAGATTCATATATCGGTCTCACCAAGAATTCAAAAGCTGCCACATTTAGTGCAACTCGGTACCACTGAGATTCATGTCGGTGCCACCGAGTTGGGCAATAATGTTGTAACGGTTGGATTTTGGGAGATGCCTATATATACCCCGCCACCACCTCTCATTCGTAGAGGAAGCACTGAGAACACACACACACACACACACACTTGCCATGTCCATATTTTTGAGAGAGAGCCACCTACTCATGTGTTGAGATCAATAGATTCCAATCCATCCATTAGAAACTTGATCTATAGCCTCCCCAAGTTGAGGAAAATCCTCAACCTGATGAAAATGCTCAGAATGAAGAAAATGTTCCTGCCCCAAACATTGAAACTCGTATTGTTGTGGTAAACACAGAAACAACAATGATAGTAGCTCCTCCTCAAGAATAGCAGCATAATCTTCAACCACAGCAGAATCAGCCTTTCTCCAAAAGGCCAAAGTTTCAAAAGGAGGCATTTTATGAAGAACACATGTACTTCACTGGCAAAAATCCTTATGATAAGCTTCGCATCAGGCACATGAAGTTTTCGACAAGGAACCAACTCAACTACTATGCTTCAGTGCTGTGTGGGAGGAACAAGACATTTCAGCACAAACATATTCCTCGTTGTGATATGGAGGAAATACCTTGCTTCACTCGAGTCCTCAACGTTCTTCATGAAGCTGGATTACTGTCTCTCTGCACTGACATTGGCGACTGGAACTGCGACATCATTCTTCAGTTCTACGTCACTCTGCACATCTCTGGCGACCCAAAGGATGTCAACACTTGGGTTTTGGATTGGATGACTCAGCACACACACTACAAAGCTCCTGCCACTGAATTGCTTCGAGCTCTTCCAGTCTCAATTCCTTCAGAGGATGCAGTGCTGATGTATGATGAACGTGAACTATCCAACAGACAAATGGAAGTCCTCATGAAGCCTTTGGCCAAGGACCAACCTCCACGGACTCGCTTTCTGGTTCAAGACTTGAGGTATGAACCAAGAAACGTCTACAGAATCCCGGCCAATGTCATCGCTCCTATCAAAGGGCACTGATACGTCTCCATCGTATCTACTTTTCCAAACTCGTTTGCCCTTGTTTTGGACTCTAATTTGCATGATTTGAATGGAACTAACCCGGACTAACGTTGTTTTCAGCAGAATTGCCATGGTGTTGTTTTTTGCGCAGAAATAAAAGTTTTCGGAATGACCTGGAAATTTACAAGGATTTTTTGTGGAACATATAAAAAATACTGGCGCAAGAATCACCTCGAGACACGGAGCGAGGAGCCCACAAGCCCAGGAGGCCCCCCTTGGAAATTTACGACGGCTTGTGAGGCCCTCATGGCTCCGCAGCCTCCAACTCCAGCTCTATATATTCTCTCTCGCCCGGAAAAAAAAGTAGAGAAGAGTTCATCGCATTTCACGACACGGAGCCGCCGCCACCACCTGTTCTTCCTCTGGAGGGCAGATCTGGAGTCCGTTCTCGGCTCCAGAGAGGGGAAATCGACGCCGTCGTCATCACCAACCATCCGTCATGTCCAATTCCATGATGCTCTTCATCGTTCTTGAGTAATCTCATCGTAGGCTTGCTGGACGGTGATGGGTTGGATGAGATCTATCTTGTAATCGACTTAGTTTTGATGGGGTTGATCGCTAGTATCCACTATGTTCTAAGATTGATGTTGCTACTACTTTGCTATGCTTAATGCTTGTCACTAGGGCCCGAGTGCCATGATTTCAGATCTGAACCTATTATGTTTTCATCAATATATGTGTGTTCTTGATCCTATATTGTAAGTTGTAGTCACCTACTATGTGTTATGACCCGGCAACCCCGGAGTGACAATAACCGGAACCACTCCCAGAGATGACCATAGTATGAGGAGTTCATGTATTCACTATGCGCTAATGCTTTGTTCCGGTTCTCTATTAAAAGGAGACCTTAATATCCCTTAGTTTCCATTAGGACCCCGCTGCCATGGGAGGGATGGACAATACATGTCATGCAAGTTCTTTTCCATAAGCACATATGACTAAATATGGAATACATGCATGCATTACATTGACGAACCGGAGCTAGTTACATATCTCCCCATGTTATAACTGTTACATGATGAATGTCATCCGACATAATTATCCATCACCAATCCAATGCCTACGAGTTTCTCCTACTGGTCCTTGGTAAGTTACTTTACCGCTACTGCTCGCACAATTGCTATACAAGTCACTACTGCTACTGTTACCGTTGCTACCGTTACTATCACACTACTCTGCTACTGAAACTTTGCTGCAGATACTAAATCTTTCAGGTGTGGTTGAATTGACAACTCAACTGCTAATACTCGAGAATATTCTTTGGCTTCCCCTTGTGTCGAATCAACAAATTTGGGTTGAATACTCTACCCTCGAAAACTGTTGCGATCCCCTATACTTGTGGGTCATCAAGACTATTTTCTGGCGCCGTTGCCAGGGAGGCATAGCTCAATTCTCTGAGTCACTTGGGATTTACGTCTGTTGATCACTATGAGGAATCCGAGAGATCCAAAAACTAAAGTCTTACCCTCAACTACGAGGACATGTAAGGAACTGCCATCTAGCTCTCCACTTGATTCACCTTCAGTTATGAGTAAGTTTGCGACACCACCGCCTACTAGAAATTCTGATATGTCGCTTGTGCTTGATGATGCTACTTCTGCTATCCATGATGCTTATGATGATGCTCTGCTTGATAATGATTTGCCAGTGGGTGCATTTCTTGATGCACAAATTGCTAGAGTTACTGCTGAATGTGATGATACTTCTGAAACTGATGAAATTATTGAAGTAGAACCTATTGTTCCACCTGTTAGGCCTAGCTCTCCTAGATATGAATTGCCTAATATACCTGAGGGTGATGTTATGGAGGGAGAGGTAGCTGAAGACTTTCTTGCTTGTAAGGATAGCTATGATCTTGAGAATTTATTGCGCAAGTGGAAAGAAAAATATCTGAATGCTAGAATGAAATACGATCCTAAGTTTGCTACTTCACCCATCTTTGTTACTGATAAGGATTATGAATTCTCTGTTGATCCTCAGTTGATCACTTTGGTTGAATCTGATCCTTTTCATGGTTATGAGTCTGAAACGGTTGTAGCACATCTTACTAAGCTGAATGATATAGCCACCCTATTCAAGAATGAGGAAAAAATTCGCCATTGCTATATCCTTAAGTTGTTTCCTTTCTCACTAAAGGGTGATGCTAAGACTTGGTTTACTTCTCTTGCTCCTGGTTGTATGCGTAGTCCCCAGGATATGATCTACTATTTCTTTGAGAAATATTTTCCTTCCCATAAGAAACAAGCTGCCTTGCAGGATATATATAACTTTGTGCAAGTTGAAGAAGAGAGTCTCCCACAAGCTTGGGGTAGGCTTGTCCAGTTACTAAATGCTTTGCCTGATCACCCTCTTGAGAAGAATGAAATACTTGATATCTTTTATAATGGACTAACCGATGCTTCTAGGGACCACCTAGATAGTTGTGCTAGTTGTGTTTTCAGGGAAAGAACTATGGAACAAGCTGAAATTCTATTGAATAATATCTTGAGCAATGGTAATGCTTGGACTATTCTCGAACCACCTCCGAAGCCAACTCCAAAGAAAAGAGGTATTCTATTCCTCAGTCCTGAAGATATGCAAGAAGCCAAGAAATCTATGCAAGAGAAAGGTATTAAATCTGAAGATGTTAAGAATCTACCACCTATTGAAGAAATACATGGTCTTGTTAACCCGACACAGGTAGTAGAGGTAAATTCTCTTCGTAGATTCAATGAGAGTCATATTCCTTATGATAAACCTGCTAGCTTATGCTTAGATGAATTTGATAACTTCGTTGCCAAACAACAAAGTTTCAATGATTATGTTAGCAGACAATTGGAACAAAATGCTTGCATGAGTAATCATATAAGTGCTTGCGTGGATAGAAATGTCAATGATCTTAAGCTTTTGAGTAAACATGCCTCTATGGTCACTACTCAAGTAGAACAAGTACTTAAGGTCCAAAATGACTTGCTCAATGAGTTGAATGACAATTTTGTTAGAGTTGTCACTAGAGGTGGTAGAATGACTCAGGAACCTTTGTATCCTGAGGGCCATCCTAGGAGAACTGAACAAAATTCTCAAGGAGTTAGCACTAATGCACCTAGTCATCCTGGTAATAGGAAGAAAAAGAAAGATGATAGGAACTTGCATGCTAACAAACCTACTGTTGTTACACCTGAGAATCCAAATGATGTCTTTGTTTCTGATGCCGAAACACAATCTGGTGATGAACATGAGCCTAGTGATAATATTGATAGTGGTGTTCATGATGATGCTCAACCTAGTAATGATAAGGATGTGGAGATTGAACCTGTTGTTGATCTTGATAACCCACAACCTAAGAACAAGAGATACGATAAAAACGACTTTATTGCTAGGAAGCATGGTAAAGAAAGAGAACCATGGGTTCAGAAACCCATGCCCTTTCCTCCCAAACCATCCAAGAAAAAGGATGATGAGGATTTTGAGCGCTTTGTTAAAATGATTAGACCTGTCTTTTTGCAAATGTGTTTGACAGATATGCTCAAAATGCCTTTTGCTTGATAATTACACGTTCAAGGCTGGGACTCCTAAGAAACTAGGTGATCTCGGAGTGCCCACTATACCTTGCTCCATTAAAGGACATTATGTTAGAACTGCTTTATGCGATCTTGGAGCTGGTGTTAGTGTTATGCCTCTCTCTTTATACCGTAGACTTGAATTGGATAAGTTGACGCCTACTGAAATGTCTTTGCAAATGGCCGACAAATCAACTGCTTTTCCTATCGGCATTTGCGAGGATGTGCCTATTGTGGTTGCTAACGTTACTATCTTAACGGACTTTGTTATTTTGGATATTCCGGAGGATGATTCCATGGCGGTCATCCTTGGAAGACCCTTTTTAAACACTACAGGGGCTGTTATTGATTGCAACAAAGGCAATGTCACTTTCCATGTTAATGGTAATGAGCATACGGTGCACTTTCCGAAGAAACAATATCGAGTTCATTGCATCAATGCTATTGAAAAATCTTCATCAATTCTTATTGGAAGCTTTGAATGCCATATACCTACTGTCAAGATGAAGTATGATTTACTTGTCGGGGATATGCACATCCCCGTTGAGGTAACTTAGTGATTATTCAAAAATTCTCCGGTTTTTTGCGATTCGAAAAAAGTTTGTCAAGGAGACTTGATCAAACTCATTGACGGAATTCTTTTGATGACCATGAGATGGATGAATCTAGGAGTCACAACCCTCTGTTCCCAACTTTTACTTTATGTTGCTTAGAAGACAAATGATAAATTTAGCTTTATTTTCCTGTTTTGTGCTTTTTCCGTCCCTTAGAGAAGTGTCCCAAAAATAAAAGTTCTTCAAATGCCCTGAAATTCAAGTATGATTTTTTCTAGAATTTTTGAATTTTTTTGAGATAGAAAGCTAGTCAGGGGGATGCACCAGTGGTCCACAAGCCCAGGAGGCCCGACCACCCCTCGCTGGCCGTGCTTGGCAGGCTTGTGGGTCCCACGTGGCCCCCCTGCACTTATTCCAGCTCCCATCTCCTTCTTCTACCGCCAAAAAAAATCATTCCACACCTCAAACCCGTGTTCTTGCTCTTCTTGCTGCATTTCTCGATCTCCTTGTGCAAAGCCCCATTCACCAAACTGTTTTGGGGAATTGTTCCTTGGTATGTGACTCCTCCATTGGTCCAATTAGTTTTTGCTCTAGTGCTTTATTCGTTGCGTATTTTTGCTGTCTTAGTGACCCTGTTCTTGAGCTTTGCATGTTAATTTTAGTTGGTCCCAAGTAGTTTTGATGCATGATTTGGCCTCTAGGCACTTGTAGGAGTAGTTGCTATGAGTTTTGTTGAGCCTTGTTCACTTTTCTTTTGAGTCACTCAAAAATTCAGAAAAAAGAAGAAGATGTTCAGGAGAAACTACTATGGTGGTTCCTCAAGCAAAAGGGGTCCCGGTCTCTCGATTCGGGAGCCTGATCCTTATCAGCCGAGGAACGCACAGGTACAACCATGTGAATGGCCTTCCGATGAATTCATGATTGATGTAGGTTTCAAGGACGAGTTTGATAATTTGTTCACAACGTCGGGCTCGAAGAATTCATCTCCAACAAATGCGAACAGTATACTACACTCACTGCCTCTTTTGTTCGTAGATTCAAATTTTCAATTGGCCGTGACTCATCCATACTGTTTAATCTTTATGACAAATCGTATACCATGGATTTAGAGGATTTTAATAGAATTTGCAAGATACCTTATTGGGGTAGTCCCAATGATCCTCTTAAGTCTTCGGTTAGAGATTTTATTTCTAGTATAACTGTTGGAGAAACTAGAGATATTACGCAGGCTACGAGGGGGAGCATTCATTTCCCTGCCTTACATTATTTTGCCCTCTTCATAGGTAGATTTATTAACGACAAGATTGATCATTGTCACCTGTGCGCACCTGACCTTAGTACTCTTAAGAGCGCAGTAACGAGTGATAGAAGTTTCAACATGGGAGCTATAATCGCGAGGAGGCTAAATAATAGTGCTAATGAAGGGGATTTCTTTGGTGGGATCTATGCCACTCGTATAGCGAATTTTTTTGGAATACCCATCCCCACAGGAGATCCCCCGCTCCATACAGCTTTCCTTGATCGCGCCGCTATGACACGTTATCAGTTCCTTGAGAGGGATAATGAATCCCTCCTATACCGGTTAATATTTAACCGACATCCTATTTTCCATATTACCCTTCCTGCTCCTGCCTTCTTTGACTTTCAGGTAAAACGAAGATATTACATAACCAGAGAAGTATGAGAGGGAGGCAAAGGTTGCTCGCCTCCTTGAGGCAGCTATTCAGGCGGTAGCTGCCGCGATCCCGTACAACCCCCATTGTGATTTTGGATATCGCCTGGACCAGCCGTGGGAGTAGACCAACTTAGGCCAAAAACCTAAGCTTGGGGGAGTATGTGTTTCTCACCGACTTTATATTCATGCTCACACATTCACTTTGATAGTCGGTGTTCACACCTTGCCATTGTATCATCCATGCTAGTTTATTTATTTTTCTCGCTTTCTTCTCGTGTGTTTGTTTAAATTGAGAAAAACAAAAAAAATTAGTTGTAAGTTTACTTTTCAGTTTGCTTAGTGGTTTTAAAAAAAGGAAAATGCAAAAAGATTTCCCGTTCTTCTTTTGCTTGTTGGGAGCTTTCCCGTGTAAATAGTTTTCTTTTTCTTTGGGCCAAGGTAGAAGACCATGGTTAAAATGTTTAGTGGCTCTCACATGCATAATTGTTTATCCGTCGAAGAGCCATATTACTTTGTCTTCTCCTCTGAGTTTTCTTGCAGATTCCAGCTTAGTCCAATGCACGAACACTCTTATTATTTTTCACATCATTCGGTCGTACAAGTGAAAGGCAATAATGATGATATATGATGAAGTGACTGAGCCTGGAAAAGCTGGTATGAGCTCGACCTATTTTGTTTTCATAAATATGACTAGCTCATCGTTCCCAATTTAGCATTGTTATGAGAGAAACATGTTTGCAATGACAACTTAGAGATCATAGTTTCTGATGCCATGCTTAATTAGCTAGGAGCTTATAATGGTTTGTCTTGGATGCCAACATGAATTTCAAGATGATTATGATGTAGTATGATAGGATGGTATCCTCCTTTGAGTGACTCAACTGGCTTGACTTGGCACATGTTCACGCATGTAGTTGAAACAAAATCAACATAGCCTCTATGATATTCATGTTTATGGTGATTTATATCCTACTCATGCTTGCACTCAATGTTGGTTAATTTCAATGCATATTGATGACTGTTGTTGCTCTCTAGTTGGTCGCTTCCTAGTCTTTTGCTAGCCTTCACTTGTACTAAGCGGGAATACTGCTTGTGCATCCAGTTCCATAAACCCAAAGTTGTTCCATATGAGTCCATCATACCTACCTATTTGCGGTATCTACGTGCCGTTCCAAGTAAATTTGCATGTGCCACTCTCTAAATCTTCAAGTGATAATCTGTTTTGTATGCCCAAACCGCTCATGTGGTGACAAGGGGCGGTCAGTATCTTCCATGCTAGGCGTGTTATCCTCGATATGTGTTTATTCACTATCACTCACGAGAAAGGGGGCCGGTAATTGGAATGCCCAGTTCCATTCCCAAATCGAAAATATAATTGTAAACAAAACTCCCCCTGGATTGTTGTTGGTATGGACGGCACCCGAGGATTCGGCTAGTCGTGGAGTGTGATTGATCGGTGGTGGGGGAGTCAAAACTTTACTTTTCTGTTTGGGAACCGCCTATAATTTGTGTAGCATGGAAGATGGTGAAAACTCTTGATCATCGCGTTGACAATGAAAGCATGCCACCCAAAATTATTTATCTCTGTTTTAAAAGCTTGAGCTCTGGCACCTCTGCAAATCAATACTTCCCTCTGTGAAGGGCCTATCTATTTACGTTTCTGTTGAGTCATCCTCTTCTTATAAAAGGCACCAGTTAGAGAGCACCTCCGTCATTTTTATGCTTTGCTATTAATTTATATTGAGTATGACTGTGACTGGATCTTCTTTGCCATGAATTACAATGTTCAGTCAGCCCTTGGTCTTTGAAGGTGCTCTGCATTTATGTTTTGCGGCCTCAGAAAGGGCTAGCGAGATACCATCTGTTCATATTGCTTCATGATTGTTTTGATTGAAGTGTTGACGTTTGAAACTTATTATTATTGCTCGCTAGTTGATTATGCCATTGATATGAGTACATCTTGAGACCTAAATGTCATTGCTTATGTGGTTAGCTTATTATCTTGCTGAAAATCTGAATAGGAGTTAGACATAATTACAACAGCAAGGTCAAACAGAGTTCGTAAAAGTTTTTCTTTTGTCTCTTTTAGTTTGTCAACTGAATTGCTTGAGGACAAGCAAGGCTTTAAGCTTGGGGGAGTTGATACGTCTCCATCATATCTACTTTTCCAAACTCTTTTGCCCTTGTTTTGGACTCTAATTTGCATGATTTGAATGGAAGTAACCCGGACTAACGCTGTTTTCAGCAGAATTGCCATGGTGTTGTTTTTTGCGCAGAAATAAAAGTTTTCGGAATGACCTGGAAATTTACGGGGATTTTTTGTGGAATATATAAAAAATACTGGCGCAAGAATTGCGTGGAGACATGGAGCCACGAGCCCACAAGCCCAGGAGGCCCCCCCTGGCCGGGCCTGGCAGGCTTGTGAGGCCCTCGTGGCTCCGCAACCTCCAACTCCAGCTCTATATATTCTCTCTCGCCCGGAAAAAATTTAGTAGAGAAGAGTTCATCGCGTTTCACGACACGCAGCCGCCGCCACCACCTGTTCTTCCTCTGGAGGGCAGATCTGGAGTCCGTTCTGGGCTCCGGAGAGGGAAAATCGACGCCAACGTCATTGATGTCAACTGTTCTTCCCCTTTGCAACGACACCAGAAGAATATTGATTGCAATCCTTGGCAACCGAAACTAGAAGAATGTTCCTGACACCCACCAGCGCGTGGGATCGTAGCAGTTTTCGAGGGTAGATTATTCGACCCAAACTTGTTGGTTAGCCAGACAGGAGGTGAGAGAATACTCTCAAGTATTAGTAGCTGAATGCGTCAGATTCAACCACACGTGAAAGATTAGTATCTTCAAGCAAAGTAGTAACAGCAAAGTAGTATGATAACAACGGTGTCAGAAATGGTCTATTGATGGCAGACTATTCCTAATTGTCGTATCAATGGCGCCAAGTTGCCTCGTTGACGGAAATTATCAGTTCCCGTCAACGACCAGCGAACCAAAATTGTAGCAGGTAGCAGCAGTGTAACGAGCAATAGCAGCGGCAAGGAAAAGCAGTAGTGACAGCAGTAGCAAGTAGCAACAGTAGCAAGCGACAATAGTAGCAACAGTAGCAGCAGAGCAAGACAAGTAACAACAGTAGCAACAGTAGTAACAGCAGCAGAGCAAAACAAGTAACAGCAGCAGCAACAGTAGTAACAGCAGCAGAGCAAAACAAGTAACAGCAGTAGTAGGACAAACTCGTAGGCAATGGGTCGGTGATTTGTTTGGATGATATTCATCATGCAACAGTTATAACACGGAGAGATATGTGGCTAGATCTCGTTCGTCAGTGTGATGTAGGCATGCATTCCGTGTATCGTCATACGTGCTTAGGGAAAAGAACTTGCATGACATCTATTGTCCATCCCTCTCGTGGCAGCGGGGTCCAAAAGGAAACTACAGGATATTAAGGTTCTCCTTTTAATAAAGAAGCGGACCAACGCATTAGCACTTGGTGAACACATGAACTCCTCAAACTATGGTCATCACCGGGAGTGGTTCCGGTTATTGTCACTCCGGGGTTGCCGGATCATAACACATAGTAGGTAACTACAACTTGCAAGATCGGATCTAAAACACACATATATTGGTGACAACATAATAATTTCAGATCTGAAATCATGGCACTCGGGCCCTAGTGACAAGCATTAAGCATGGCAAAGTAGTAGCAACATCAATCTCAGAACATAGTGGATACTAGGGATCAATCCCCATCAAAACTAACTCGATTACATGATAGATCTCATCCTACTCATCACCGCCCGGCGAGCCTACGAATAGATTACTCACGAACGACAAAGGAGCTTCATGGAATTGGAGAGGGAAGAAGGTTGATGATGACGATGGCGACGATTTCCCCTCTCCGGAGCTCAAGACGGACTCCAGATCTTCCCTCCAGATGAAGAACAGGTGGTGGCGGCGCCTCCATATCGTAAACGCGGCGAAAACTTCTCTTTTTATTTTTTCTGGGACGAAAGGGGACTTATAGACCTGAGGTTGGGGGCGGCAGAGTCGTGTGGGCCCCACAAGCCTGCACACTGCCACCAGGGGGGTGGTGGCGGATCCAAGGCTTGTGGCCCACTGGCCCACCCCCTCAGGTGGAACTTGGCGCAGATATTTTTTATATTTTCCAAAACTGCTCCCCGTAAATTTTCAGGACGTTTGGAGAACTTTGTTTTCTGCACAAAAATAACACCAAGGCAATTCTGCTGAAAACAACGTGTGTCCAGGTTAGTTCCATTCAAATCATGCAAATTAGAGTCCAAAACAAGGGCAAAAGAGTTTGGAAAAGTAGATACGATGGAGACGTATCAACTCCCCCAATCTTAAAACCTTGCTTGTCCTCAAGCAACTCAGTTGACAAACTGAGAGAGAAAGAAAAACTTTGACAAACTCTGTTTGATCTTGTTGTTGCAACTATGTCTAAATCATAACCAGAATTTCAGCAAGATCACAAGTTAACCACATAAGGAAATGACACAAAGGTCTCACATAAACTAATATCAATGGCATAATCAGTTAACGAGCAAATAATAATGAGTTTCAAATACCAACACTTCAATCAAAACAAGCATGAAGCAATATGAATAGATGGTATCTCGCTAGCTCTTTCTGAGACTGCAAAACATAAATGCAGAGCACTTTCAAAGATCAAGGGCTGACTAAACATTTTAATTCATAGCAACGAAGATCCAGTCATAGTCATACTCAATATCAATCAAAAGCAAAGCATAAAAATGACAGAGGTGCTCTCTAATTGGTGCTTGTTTAAGAGGAGGATGACTCGACAGGAAAATAAATAGACAGGCCCTTCGTAGAGGGAAGCATTGATTTGCACAGGTGCCAGAGCTCAAGCTTTGAAAACAGAGATAATAATTTTGGGTGGCATGCTTTCATTGTCAACGCAATGACCAAGAGTTCTCAATATCTTCCATGCTACTCATGCTATAGGCGGTTCCCAAACAGAAAAGTAAAGTTTTAACTCCCCCACCACCAATCAATCACACTCCACGGCTAGCCGAATCCTCGGGTACCGTCCATACTAGCATCAATCCGGGGGGAGTCTTGTTTTACAGTTATGTTTTCGATTTAAGCGTGGAACTGGGCATTCCAATTACCGGCCCCTTTCTCGTGAATGACAGTGAATAAACACATGTCGAGGATAACACTCCAAGCATGGAAGATACCAATAGCCCCCTGTCACCACATGAGCGGTTCAGGCATGCAAAACAGATTATTTCTTGAAGGTTTAGAGAATGGCACATGCAAATTTACTTGGAACGACAGGTAGATACCGCAAATAGGTAGGTATGGTGGACTCTCATGGAAAACTTTTGGGTTTATGGAAGTGGATGCACAAGCAGTATTCCGCTTAGTACAAGTGAAGGCTAGCAAAAGACTGGGAAGCGACCAACTAGAGAGCGACAACAGTCATCAATATGCAATGAGTTTGACTAACATTGAATGCAAGCATGAACAGGATATAAATCACCATGAACACGAACATCATAGAGGCTATGTTGATTTTGTTTCAACTACATGCATGAACATGCGCCAATACAAGCCACTTGAAACATTCAAAGGAGAATACCATCTTATCATACTACATCATAGTCATCTGAAAATCTATGTTGGCATTCAAGACAAACCATTATAAGCTCTCAGCTAAATAAGCATGGCATCAGAAACTATGATCTCTAAGTTGTCATCGCAAACATGGTTCTCTCACAACAAAGCTAAATCTGGGTCGACATGCTAGTCATATTTACAAAAACAAAATAGATAGAGTTCATACATGCTTTTCAGTCTCAGTCACTTCATCATATATCATCATTATTGCCTTTCATTTGCACGATCAAACGATGAAAATGATAATAAGCGCATTGGACTAAGCTGAATCTATAGGCAAACAAAAAGGAGAAGACAAAGTAATATGGCTCTTTTGAAAGCTAAACAGGTAAGCATGCAAGAACCAATAAACATTGTAACCAATATCTTCTACCTTGACCCAAAGAAAAAGAAAACTATTTACACGGGAAAGCTCCCAACAAGAAAAAGAAGAAAGAAAATCTTTTTGGGTTTTCTCAAAAGGACACAAAACAAGAAAACAAAAAAAAGTAAATAAACTAGCATGGATAATACAGTGGCAAAGTGTAAACACCGGCTAACAGAGTGAAGGCATAAGCATGAATGTAAAGTCGGTGAGAACACGTACTCCCCCAAGCTTAGGCTTTTGGCCTAGCTTAGTCTATTACCAAGGTGGGAAATAACCAGCTCGAGGATACTCCGGAGCAGACTGTGGATGCCACTGCTGTGTGAGCTCCTCTGGCTCCCACTGATAAACTAACGTCTGGTACTCGACTGGCGGCTCGGGCACGGGCGCCTGTGGTTGGGCCAAGCCCCAATATGCGTAGATGTCCCCGGGCATAATAGTGTACCTACGTGCATGAAGATCGAACATAGACGGAGCAGGCAAAGTAATAGTCTCTCGAGTACCCTGACTAAACACCAGGTTATAAATCATCCGTCTACTAGCATCTCTATCCAGAAAATCATGGCGAACCATGCTTTCATAATCTAGATATTTCTCAGGGAGAAGCATCTCTCCTTCCTCTCCCAGTCTAATGGGTATCTCAAAGTGTCTGGCAAGACGGGTAGCATAGATACCTCCATAAACAACACCTTTAGAACGGTTCAGGTTCAACCGTTGAGCTACTATAGCGCCCAAGCTATAAGTCTTAGCGTTATAAGGGCCCTCGCGCAAAACCGCAAGGTCTCAAGAACTAAGTGATCCAGCCTCCCCACGACCAATCAAACATTTTCCCACAAATAGTGAGAAGTACCGAAGCACAGGAAAATGTATGCTAGCAATTCTAGAGCGAGACACTCCTCTCTCCTCTCCAACAGCAATAGAACCAATGAAATCCTCCAAGTCCCGTGTACGAGGGTCACGGATATCCCCAACATAAGGTAATTTGCATACATTGCAAAAGTCCTGCAGCGTCATGCACTGGGGGACATCGTATATCATGAACTCAACCATGGGAGGATTCTTCCTCGGTAAAAAGTTGAAGCTTTCAACGAAAATATTGGTGAGGAGGAGGTATTGTGGGCACCTATCTTCAACGAACGCAGTAAGACCTGCGTTCTCCACCAAGTAATAGAAGTCTTCATAAAGTCCAGCGGCACGCAAAAATTCATCACTTGGCCACTCGCACGCTCGAAGTTCTGTGACTCGAGGGACTACATACTTGGGGTGGTTCTCCTCATCCTCCTTGGGGTTACGGCTTCAAGAGCCTCTCAAGAACTTCCTCATCTTTTCCTTTTTCTAGCTCTGAAAAATTCTGAAATTTTTAGAGACTTCGAAAGAAAAGTGAATAAGGATTAACCCAACTTGTAGCAACTACTCCAACTAGTGCCTAGAGACCGTATCACACGCTAAAACTACTTGGGACCAGCTAAAATCAACATTTCTAGCTCAAGAATAGGGTCACCAAGGTAGCAAGAATACGCGAAGGATAAAGCACTAGAGCAAAAAACTAATTGGACCAATGGAGGAGTCACTTACCAAGGAGTAATTTCCCCAAAACGGTTTGGAGAATGGTGCTTTGAGCAAGGAGATCGAAAATCACAGCCAAATGAGCAAGAACACGGGTTTGAGCTACGAAACAATTTTTTCTGGAGGTGGAAGAAGAGGTTGAGAGCTGGAATGAGTGGAGGGGGGTGCCTGTGGGCCCCACAAGCTTGCACCCCGCCACCAGGGGGGTAGGTGGCGGTGGCAGGGCTTGTGGCCCACTGGTCTGGCCCCCAGGCCAGCTCTCAAGCCCAGAAATTTTCAAAAATTCCGGAAAAAATCATACTAAATTTTCAGGACCATCGGAGAACTTTTATTTTCGAGGTATTTTTCTCTGGGACGCTAAAACAGGAAACAGGAAAAACTAAACTAATTCTATCATTTTTCTTCTAAGCAAAAGAAAATGAAAGCTCAAAACAGAGGTATGTGACTCTTTGATTCACCCGTTTCATGGTCATCGAAAGAAATCTGTCAATGGGATTGATCAAGTCCTTATGACAAAACTTTCTCGAATCGCAAGAGAGAACGGAGAATTTTTGAATAGCCACTAAGTCACCTCAATGGGGATATGTATCTCCCCAACAAGCAAATCATACTTCATCTTGACACGAGGAATAGGGCATTCAAAGCTCCCAATGAGAATCGATGAAGTCTTTTCGATAGCATTGATGCAATGTACTGGATATCGTTTCTTCGAAAAGTGCACTGTGTGCTCATTACCGTTGACGTGGAAAGTGACATTGCCTTTGTTGCAATTTATAACAGCCCCTGCAGTGTTTAAAAAGGGTCTTCCGAGGATGACAGCCATGGCATCGTCCTCGGGAATATCCAAGATAACAAAGTCTATTAAGATAGTGGTGTTAGCAACCACAACAGGCACATCCTCGCAAATGCTGATAGGGAAAGCAGTTGATTTGTCGGCCATTTGCAGAGAAATTTTAGTGGGTGTCAACTTATCCAATTCAAGTCTACGATAAAGAGAGAGCGGCATAACACTAACATCGGCTCCAAGGTCACATAAGACAGTTCTTACGTAGTTTCCTTTAATAGAGCAAGGTATAGTGGGCACTCCGGGATCACCAAGTTTCTTAGGAGTTCCACCTTTAAAAGTGTAATTGGCAAGCATGGTGGAGATCTCAAGATCTGGTATCTTCCGTTTATTAGTCACGATATCTTTCATGTACTTGGCATACGGAGACATCTTGAGCATATCAGTTAACCGCATCTGCAGAAAGACGGGTCTTATCATCTCAACAAAGCGCTCAAAATCCTCATCATCCTTTTTCTTGGATGGCTTATAAGGAAAGGGCATAGGTCTCTGAACCAATGGCTCTCTTTCTTTACCATGCTTCCTAGCAGTGAAGTCATTCTTGTCGTATCTCTTAGGTTGTGGGTTATCAGGATTAACCGTAGGTTCAATCTCCACATCCTCATCATTGCTAGGTTGAGCATTATTATGAACATCACTGTCCATATTGTCACCAGGTTCAGGTTCATCACGAGATTGTGTTTCTGCATCAGACACAGAAATATCATTAGGTTCTTCAAGTGTGACAGTACTTGGTGAACTGGCGTGCAGGTTTCTATCATCCTTCTTCTTCTCCTTAGGATGACTAGGTGTATCAGCATTGACTCCTTGAGAATCTTGATCAATTCTCTTAGGATGACCTTCAGGATACAAAGGTTCCTGGGTCATTTTGCCTCCTCTAGTAATGACTCTGACAGAGTTGTCATTTAGTTCATTGAGCAGGTCATTCTGAGCTTTAAGTACTTGTTCTACCTGAGTAGTAATCATAGAGGCATGTTTACTCAGAAGCTTCAGATCATTGACATTTCTGTCTACACAAGCACTTAAATGGCTAAGCATACGAGTACTTTGTTCCAAATTTCTGCTAACATAATCATTGAAACTCTGTTGTTTGGCAACAAGGTTGTCAAATTTATCAAAGCATAGGCTAGCAGGTTTATCAAAAGGAATATCACTCTCATCAAACCTACGCAGAGAATTCACTTCTACTACCTGTATCGAGTTATCGAGACCATGGATCTCTTCGATAGGTGGTAGATTTTTGACATCTTCAGATCTAATGCCTTTCTCTTGCATAGATTTCTTGGCTTCCTGCATATCTTCGGGACTGAGGAATAGAATACCTCTTTTCTTCAGAGTTGGCTTAGGAGGTGGTTTGGGACTAGTCCAAGCATTATCATTGATCAAGATGTTATTCAGTAGGGTCTCAGCTTGTTCTATAGTTCGTTCCCTAAAAACACAACCGGCACAACTATCTAGGTGGTCTCTATAGGCATCAGTAAGTCCTTTATAGAGGATATCAAGTATCTCGTTCTTCTTAAGAGGGTGATCAAGCAAAGCATTCTGTAGCTGGACGAGCCTCCCCCAAGCTTGTGGAAGACTCTCTTCTTGGAGTTGAGCAAAGTTGTATATTTCGTGCAAGGCAGCTTGCTTCTTATGGGCAGGGAAATATTTCTCACAGAAGTAATAGACCATCTCCTGGGGACTACGCACACATCCAGGAGCAAGAGAGGTGAACCAGACTTTAGCGTCATCCTTTAGAGAGAAAGGAAACAGCTTAAGAATATAGTAGTGGCGGATCTTCTCCTCATTAGTGAAAAGGTTGGCTATTTCGTCTAGTTTGGCAAGATGGGCTATGACCGTCTCAGACTCATAACCGTGAAAAGGATCAGATTCGACTAGAGAGATTATCTCAGGATCGACGGAGAATTCATAATCCTTATCGGTGATAAAGATAGGTGAAGTGGCAAACTTCGGGTCATATTTCATCCTAGCTTCCCGAGATTTTTCCTTCCACTTGAGAAGTAATTTCTCAGCGTCATAGGCATCCTTACACGCAAGAAAATTCCTGAGTTATCTCTCCCTCCATAACTTAACCCTCAGGTATATCAGGCAATTCATATCTAGGAGAGCTAGATCTAGGAGGAGCAAAAGCAGGTTCTATCTCAATAGTATCGGCAGTATCACGAGCATCACGAGCATTTGCAGTAACTCTAGCAATATGAGCATCAAGGAACACTCCTAGTGGAACATCAGGCAAAATAGTATCTCTAGCAGTATCAAGCATAGCATCATCAGGCAAAATAGCATCTCTAGCATCATCAGGAAAGCAGTATCAGGCATAGCATCTCTAGCAGTATCAACCATAGTATCATCAGGCATAGCATCTCTAGCAGTATCAAGCATGGCATCATCAGGCATAGTATCAGGCATAGTATCAAGCATAGCATCTCTAGTAGTAGCATCATAAGCATCATCAAGCACGGGCGACATATCAAGATTTCTAGCAGGAGGTGATGTCGCAAACTTACTCATAACTAAAGGTGAATCAAGTGCAGAGCTAGATGGCAATTCCTTACGTCCCCTCGTAGTTGAGGGCAAGACTTTGGTCTTCGTATCCTTCAGATTCTTCATAGTGATCAGCAGATATAAATCCCAAGTGACTCAAAGAATATAGTAATACCTCCCCGGCAACGACGCCAGAAAAATGCTTGATGTCAACTGTTCCTCCCCTCTGCAACGGCACCAGAAGAATGCTGATTGCAATCCTCGGCAACCGAAACTAGAAGAATGTTGTTGACGCCCACCAGCGCGTGGAATCGTAGCAGTTTTCGAGGGTAGAGTATTCGACCCAAACTTGTTGGTTAGCCAGACAGGAGGTGAGAGAATACTCTGAAGTATTAGTAGCTGAATGCGTCAGATTCAACCTTACCTAAAAGATTAGTATCTGCAAGCAAAGTAGTAACAGCAAAGTAGTATGATAACAATGGTGTCAGAAACGATCCGTTGACGGCAGACTATTCCTAACTGTCGTATCAATGGCGCCAAGTTGCCTCGTTGACGAAAATTGTCAGTTCCCGTCAACGACCAGCGAACCAAAATTGTAGCAGGTAGCAGCAGTGTAACGAGCAATAGCAGCGGCAAGGAAAAGCAGTAGTGACAGCAGTAGCAAATAGCAACAGTAGCAAGCGACAGTAGTAGCAACAATAGCAGCAGAGCAAGACAAGTAACAGCAGTAGCAACAGTAGTAACAGCAGCAGAGCAAAACAAGTAACATTAGCAGTAGGACAAACTCATAGGCAATGGGTCGGTGATTTGTTTGGATGATATTCATCATGCAACAGTTATAACACGGAGAGATATGTGGCTAGCTCCCGTTCGTCAATGTGATGTAGGCATGCATTCCGTGTATCGTCATACGTGCTTAGGGAAAAGAACTTGCATGACATCTATTGTCCATCCCTCCCGTGGCAACGGGGTCCAAAAGGAAACTACAGGATATTAAGTTTCTCCTTTTAATAAAGAACCGGACCAACGCGTTAGCACTTGGTGAACACATGAACTCCTCAAACTATGGTCATCACCGGGAGTGGTTCCGGTTATTGTCACTCCGGGGTTGTCGGATCATAACACATAGTAGGTAACTACAACTTGCAATATCGGATCTAAAACACACATATATTGGTGACAACATAATAATTTCGGATCTGAAATCATGGCACTCGGGCCCTAGTGACAAGCATTAAGCATGGCAAAGTAGTAGCAACATCAATCTCAGAACATAGTGGATACCAGGGATCAATCCCCATCAAAACTAACTCGATTACATGATAGATCTCATCCTACTCATCACCGCCCGGCGAGCCTACGAATAGATTACTCACGAACGACAAAGAGCTTCATGGAATTGGAGAGGGAAGAAGGTTGATGATGACGATGGCGACGATTTCCCCTCTCCGGAGCCCAAGACGGACTCCAGATCTTCCCTCCAGATGAAGAGCAGGTGGTGGCGGCGCCTCCGTATCGTAAACGCGGCGAAAACTTCTCTTTTTATTTTTTCTAGGACGAAAGGGAACTTATAGACCTGAGGTTGGGGGCGGCAGAGCCGTGTGGGCCCCACAAGCCTGCCCATTGCCACCAGGGGGGTGGTGGCGGAACCAGGGCTTGTGGCCCACTGGCCCACCCCCTGAGGTGGAACTTGGCGCAGATATTTTTTATATTTTCCAAAACTGCTCCCCGTAAATTTTCAGGATGTTTGGAGAACTTTGATTTCTGCACAAAAATAACACCAAGGCAATTCTGCTGAAAATAGCGCCAGTCCAGGTTAGTTCCATTCAAATCATCCAAATTAGAGTCCAAAACAAGGGCAAAAGAGTTTGGAAAAGTAGATACGATGGAGACGTATCAGTCATCACCAACCATCCTTCATCGCCAATTCCATGATGCTCTTCATCGTTCGTGAGTACTCTCATCATAGGCTTGCTGGACGGTAATGGGTTGGATGAGATCTATCATGTAATCGAGTTAGTCTTGATGGGGTTTGATCCCTAGTATCCACTATGTTCTAAGATTGATGTTGCTACTACTTTGCTATGCTTAATGCTTGTCATTAGGGCCGGAGTGCCATGATTTCAGATCTAAACCTATTATGTTTTCATCAATATATGTGTGTTCTTGATCCTATCTTCCAAGTTGTAGTCACCTACTATGTGTTATGACCCGGCATCCCCGGAGTGACAATAACCAGAACCACTCCCGGAGATGACCATAGTATGAGGAGTTCATGTATTCACTATGTGCTAATGCTTTGTTCCGGCTCTCTATTAAAAGTAGACCTTAATATCCCTTAGTTTCCATTAGGACCCCGCTGCCACGAAAGGGATGGACAATAGATGTCATGCAAGTTCTTCTCCATAAGCACGTATGACTAAATACGGAATACATGCCTGCATTACATTGACGAACTGGAGCTACTTAGATATCTCCCCATGTTATAACTGTTACATGATGAATGTCATCCGACATAATTATCCATCACCGATCCAATGCCTACGAGTTTTTCCTACTGGTCCTTGCTAAGTTACTTTACCACTACTGCTGTCACAATTGCTATACAAGTCACTACTGCTACTGTTACCGTTGCTACCGTTACTATGACACTACTCTGCTACTGAAACTTTGCTGCAAATACTAAGTCTTTTAGGTGTGGTTGAATTGACAACTCAACTGCTAATACTCGAGAATATTCTTTGGCTTCCCCTTGTGTCGAATCAACAAATTTGGGTTGAATACTCTACCCTCGAAAACTGTTGCGATTCCCTATACTTGTGGGTTATCAGGCACGACGATGAAGAAGATGTCGTAGGCATCATGAAGAATATCCTTTTCAATGTCATCCATGGCATACCAATGAATCTTCATGATTTCTTCCTCAGGACTTTGGCTGATAATGCACTGTCATCGTTTGAAATGAAGATTTATGCACCGTGGATCATGAGATTCATCAGAAGCAGCTCAGACATCAACTACCATGCCAATTTTCCTAATCACACCGGATATCTGCCGCCAATCAGAGTCATCAAGAAAACATTTGAGCATGTTGAAGGCAAAGGCAAATCTGTGATTGATGAAGGAAATCGGCCCATTGATGGCTAGTTTCGTCAAGCGGAGTCATATTCTTCATATGCTGACACTGCTACCCAAGATCCACCAAGCCCAACTAAGCTACTCCTCAGTCTTCATCAGAAGGTCGATCGCAATCACAAATGGGTCAAACGCCAATTCAGTGCTATTGTGAAAACCCTCAACGAGACTCGGAATGCAGTGAGGAAAAATCACTATTATCTTCATAAGGTGTTTGATCGTACCTGGGCCACCTTGGCTCATCTGAAGACTCAAGAGGAACTTGAGGAATTGGAGTTTACTCAGGACTTCGACTGGTCGTGGCCTCCCAAGAAGAAATTCAAGCCAATTCCAGTTATTGATCTTGAGGACAATTATTTTTCTTCATTCTGCACTTCTAAGTCAGATGAAGAACCAGAAGACACTGCAACTGGTCCAAGGAAGAAGCCTGTCACCAAGAATCCTCACGCCTCTTCATCAGCCAAGAAGTGAATTTCTCCAAAGGGCGTTAGCCCTCAGTTTTGTCCCTTTTCGTCACGTGATGACAAGGGGGGATCTGAGTTAGTATTCAAACGGGATCTATTTTGGGCCTTATAAACATTATTAAGTTACAAACTCTTGGCTCTTCAGCAGTGTTTTATGTAATGAGTTGTAACTTAAGCCCGATGGCGCTCTCACTCTTTTGAACGTTTTTCTTCGCATGCTTATTCCTCAAAGTATATTAATGCAGGCATGCTGAAATTCGTCAGACACCATTTCTCATCATGCATTCTCAAATTCCTCATTTTATATGTCAAATGTATGCATGATTTACAAGATACAGGGGGAGATCTCCATGATATAAATCATCAATGTGCATCTGCTGTGAAAAGCACATTCCTCAAAATATGCACATCTTTAGGGGGACTCTTTCAGTATCTTGATTTCAAATTCCTCAAACTCAGTATTTACACATCATATTTTTATCCCCGTTGAAAACTTACCCTAATTGGCATCAACCACCAAAAAGGGGGAGATTGTAAGTGCATCTAGTGCCCTTAGTGATTTTGGTGGTTTGAAGACTTATAGGTTAAGTAACTAATGTGTTTATAAGTGTACAGAGGCTCTATAAGTCGCTGAGGAGTTTGAGTTATACGATGAATATCGACCCCTAAAAATGAATATCTTCGGCTAAGGAAATTGGTCTAAACTTGAAGACTCTGATCGCGAGGAAATTGCGATGAAATTGATATTCCTCGTGAAAATATTGAAGATGAGGAATTTGGTGAGTCCTGAAGAAAAACTGCCTGAAGACTTCGAAGCGTGAAGACTTACTCTTTCTGTTTCGTTTTCTTTACACTTGAGTCTTAGGAACACCGTACTGTTAAAGGGGGTCGAAGTAATACTACGGAATGAATTTCCTCATGATGCTCAACCCAAGCCGAAACCTACCAAAGCCTCAAAGTGAGGAATATGAGAGACATGAGGACTTTCATAGTTGAAAGTTCCGACCGTTGCCGCGACACGCGCCACCTCACTGATCTTATCCACCCAACGGTCAAAATAGTTAAGGGCATTTATGTCAAATCATGTTGGGATGCTCCCAGGCTATAAATAGCCGCCCCCACAACCACTAGTTGGTTGGCTGCTCCGCAAGAAACTGACACTTGTCATTTAGAGCAACCCAAATTCCTTAGAGTCTTCGAGAGTAAATCATCAAGTGAGGAAATACCCCAAACACCAAACCACAAACCAAAAACCAAGTGATTGAGCATCACTGACGAATTTGTTCCTCTGTGGAACTGAAGCCTTTTACCTTTGAGGACCATGCATCCTCCAGACAGTTAGGCGTCATGGTCTAGTGCATTCAGCAGTCAATTGTGGATCGTCGGGTGACCGAGTTTGTGAGGGTTTGGAAGTATGCCATGAAGACTTACCACGAGTGTTGGGCGAGGAATGTGTGTCCTTAGCTCAAGGAGAATACGGTAAGGATTGTGTGTCCCGGGACTGTGTGTCCTTTAGTTTCAATACCAAGCCACTCCGAACCAGACGTACGACTGTCACAACAGTTGGAACTGGGTCATCAACAACTATCTTCATCGTGATACGAGTTCTGTTTCTTCAACTCTTTCAATTCCTCAATATTGTATGTTGAAGACTTTCATTGTCACTGTTTGAAGAATTTGCTGAAGACTTTCACTGAATTTCCTCAAGCTCAAATTATTCATACGAGTTAATCTTCACCTACTTATTCTGTGCCTGCATACTGTGCAAACCAATTCTCATAATCTTCATCAAGTAAACTGATGTTGTAATCTCTACACCTCTGATCATGTGCTATTTTCGCTGCACGTTATTCATAAGTGAGGAATTTCCTCAAAAGAAATTTCCTCAGTGATGAAATTTTAAAAATCGCCTATTCACCCCCCTCTAGTCGATATAACGCACTTTCAAATCCGATCCGACTAAAGTGGGAGAGACAAACACCCGCTAGCCACCTTATGCAACAAGTGCATGTCGGTCGGTGGAACCAGTCTCACGTAAGAGTACGTGTAAAGTCGGTCCGGGCCGCTTCATCCCACGATGTCGCCGAATCAAGATAAGACTAGTAACAAAAGCAATTGACAAATCAGCGCCCACAACTTTTGTGTTCTACTCGTGCATATAATCTATGCATAGAAACTTGGCTCTGATACCACTGTTGAGGAACGTAGTAATTTCAAAAAAAATCTTACGTCACACAAGGATCTATCAATGGAGAAACCAGCAACAAGCAAAGGAGTAGAGCATCTTCATACCTTTGAACATCTCTAAGCGGAAGCATTGCTAGAACGCGGTTGATGGAGTCATACTCGCAGAGATTCAGATCGTGGTGGATTCCGATCTATGCGCCGGACAACGACGTCTCCGCGTTCAACACACGTGCAGCTCGGTGACGTCTCCAACGCCTTGATCCAGCAAGGAGGGAGGAGAGGTTGAGGGAGAGCTTCGGCAGCACAATGGCATGGTGACGGTGGAGCTACGTGGCACTCCGACAAGGCTTCGCTAAGCACTACGGAGGACGAGGTGAAGGAGGAGGAGTAGGGCTGCGCCGAGAGAGCGAGAGACAGAAGTTGTCTCAAATCAGCCCCAAAACCCTCACTATATATAGGAGGAGAGGGAGGAGGGTGCCCACCCTTTAGGGTTTCCACCCGAAATGGTACGGTAGCCCTAGATGGGTGTGGGGCGGCGACCAAGGTGGAGGCGCCCAAGGGTGGGCCTTGAGGCCCAAGGTGGCCTCCCCACGCCTAGGGTTTTGCCTCCTCCACCCCTTGTTGCACCTTGGGCCCTTAGAGGTGGCACACCAGCCCACCTAGGGGCTGGTTCCCATCCACTTTTGTCCCATGTAGCAGCTTGCGCCTGGTGGCCCTTCCCGGTGGACCCCGGAACCCTTTCGGTGGTCCCTCTACATTATCGGTGTCGCCCAAAACACTTCCGGTGACCAAATCGTCACTTCCTATATATAAATCTTTACCTCCAGACCATTCTGAAACTCCTCGTGATGTCCGGGATTTCATCCGGGACTCCGAACAACCTTCGGTAACCACGTACACTATTCCCCTATAACCCTAGCGTCATCAAACCTTAAGTGTGTAGATCCTACGGGTTCGGGAAGCATGCATACATGACCGAGACACTTCTCCGATGAATAACCAACACCGGGGTCTGGATGTCCATGTTGGTTCCCGCATGTTCCATGATGATCTCATCGGATGAACCACGATGTCGGGGATTCGATCAATCTCGTATGCAATTCCCTTTGTCTACCAGTATGATACTTACCCGACATTCGATCGTTGGTATCCCTATACCTTGTTCAATCTCGTTACCGACAAGTTTTTTTACTCGTTTCGTAACACATGATCCCGTGGTTAACTCCTTAGTCCCATTGATCTCATTATGATGATGGATTACCAAGTGGGCCCAGAGATACCTCTCTATCACATGGAGTGATAAATCCTAGTCTCGATTCATACAACCCAACACACACTTTCGAAGATACCTGTAGTGCACCTTTATAATCACCCAGTTACGTTGTGACGTTTGATACACCCAAAGCACTCCTACGGTATCCGGAAGTTGCACAATCTCATGGTCTAAGGAAATGATACTTGACATTAGAGAAGCTTTAGCAGACGAACAATACGATCTAGTGCTATGCTTAGGATTGGGTCTTGTCCATCACATCATTCTCCTAATGATGTGATCCTGTTATCAATGACATCCAATGTCCATGATCAGGAAACCATGACCATCTATTGATCAACGAGATAGCCAACTAGAGGCTCACTAGGGACACATTGTTGTCTATGTATTCACACATGTATTACGGTTTTCGGTTAATGCAACTATAGCATGAATAATAGACAATTATCATGAACAAAGAAATATAATAATAACCAATTTATTATTGCCTCTAGGGCATATTTCCAACATCAGGGCATCGAGTCATCGGCACTGGACCATACACCGGCCACGTGGGATTGGAGGCTCACGAGAAGCTCGACATATGACCGGAGAGAAGAAGCAGGGGAAGGGAGGTTGCTCTATCAAGGAAGAAGCAGAGGAAGGGAGGTCGCTGTGTCGAAGAAGAAGCAGATGGGGAAAGCAGTTGGGCGAGCACGGGGCAGCTCTGTAGCCAATCAGGATGCAGAACCATCGCCACGCGGATCGCCCGTGGAATTCCATCTAGAATGCCATATCGAACAGGTGGAGTTTGGCGCTAGGGTTATCCGATGGTTGGGACTAGTCGACGGGGTTTTGAGGGTTTGACCAGATCGGACGAGTGGAGTTTGTTTTGGGGAACGTTGCATGGGAAACAAAAAAATTCCTACGCACACGAAGACCAACCATGGTGATGTCCATCTACGAGAGGAGATTAGAGCCACATACCCTTGTAGATCGCTAAGCGGGAAGCACTAAGAAACGCGGTTGATGTAGTGGTACAACTTCGTGATTCAAATCACCAACATCCCACGATCCATTCCGATCTAACGATGAACGGACGGCACCTCCGCGTTCAGCACACATACAACTCAATGACGATCTCGGCCTTCTTGATCCAGTAAGAGAGACGGAGAAGTAGATGAGTTCTCCGGCAGAGTGACGGTGCTCCGGTGGTGGTGATGATCTACTCCTGCACGGCTCCGCCCGAGCTCCGTAGAAATCCGATCTAGAGGAAGAACTACGTGGTATAGGTTTGAGTTGCACGTGGCAAAGTTGTGTCTCAAAACCCCTAAAACCACCAATATATATAAGAGGAGGGGAGGGGCTAGCCTTGGGGCTCAAGGGAGCCCCAAGGGCGCCGACCGATGGAGGAGGTGGACTCCCACCCCAATTCGATTTGGGGGAAGGAGTCCACTCCTTCCTTCCCACCTCCCTCTTTCCATGTTTTTTTTATTTTCTTTTGGTTTTATCCACTTGTGGAGACATGGTCCCATTGGGCTGGCCTCACCAGCCCACTAAGGGCTGGTGCGCCACCCAAGGGTCACTCAGCTCACTCCCGGGTGGGTGGGCCCCTCCCAGTGAATACCCGGAACACATTCGTCACTCCCGGTACATTGCCGGTAATGCCCGAAACTTTCCGGTGACCAAATGAAACCATCCTATATATCAATCTTCGTTTCCGGACTATTCCGGAAACACTCGCAATGTCCGTGATCTCATCCGGGACTCCGAACAACATTCGGTAACCACACATATAACTCAACTATACTAAAACATCATCGAACCCTAAGTGTGCAGACCCTACGGGTTCAAGAACTATGTAGACATGACCTGAGACACTCCTCGGTCAATATCCAATAGCGGGACCTGGATGTCCATATTGGATCCTACATATCCTACCAAGATATTATCGGTTTAACCTCTGTGCCAAGGATTCATATAATCCCGTATGTCATTCGGTATGTTACTTGCCCGAGATTCGATGGTCGGTATCCGTATACCTATTTCAATCTCGTTACCGGCAAGTCTCTTTACTCGTTCTGTAATACAAGATCCCGTGACTTACACTTGAGTCACATTGCTTGCAAGGCTTGTTTGTGATGTTGTATTACCAAGTGGGCCCCGAGATACCTGTGTGTCACACGGAGTGACAAATCCCAGTCTTGATCCATACTAACTCAACGGACACCTTTGGAGATACCTGTAGATCACCTTTATAGTCACCTAGTTACATTGCAACGTTTCATACACACAAGGTATTCCTCCGGTGTCAGTGAGTTATATGAGCTCATGGTCATAGAAATGAATACTTGACACGCAGAAAACAATAACAATAAAATGACACGATCACATGCTACGTTCATAGTTTGGGTCTAGTCCATCACATGATTCTCCTAATGATATGATCAAGTTATCAAGTGACAACACTTGCATATGGTTAGAAAACCTTAACCATCCTTGATCAACTGGCTAGCCAACTAGAGGCTTGCTAGGGACACTGTTTTGCCTATGTATCCACACATGTATCTGTGTTTTCATTCAATATAATTATAGCATGGATAATAAACGATTATCTTGAAACGTAAATATAATAATAACTATTTTATCAATGCCTCTAGGTGTCGGGGGGATAACCCCGGGGTAGGCTTGATACGTCTCCAACGTATCTATAATTTTTTATGGTTCCATGCTATTATCTTGTCAACTCTGGATGTTTCATATGCATGAATATGCTATTTTATATCTTTTTTGGGACTAACCTATTAACCCAGTGCCAAGTGCCACTTTCTGTTTTTTCCGTGTTTTTGACCCTTTTTCGGACGGGGTCCAAATACAATGAAACTTTACGATGATTTTTTTTGGACCAAAAGAGACCCCCGAAGCTTTGGAAGAAGGCCAGAAGAGCCACGAGGGAGTCACAAGCCCATGGGGGCGTGGCCTACCCCCCTGGTTGCACCGTGCAGGCTTGTGACCTCCTCGTGGGCCCAACTGACGCAATTCCACCTCCATAAATTCCTATAAATTCAGAAACCCCTAGAAAGAAACCTAGATCAGGAGTTCCGCCGCCACAAGCCTTTGTAGCCACCAAAAACCAATCCGGAGCCCGTACCGGCACCCTGCCAGAGGGGGAATCCATCTTCGATGGCTATCTTCATCAGCCCGGCGATCTCTACGACGAGGAGGGAGTAGTTCTCCCTCGGGGCTGAGGGTATGTACCAGTAGCTATGTGTTTGATCTCTCTCTCTCTCGTGTTCTTGAGATGTCTTGATCTCGATGTACCATGGGCTCTGCTACTATAGTTGGATCTTATGATGTTCTTCCCCCTCTCCCTTCTTGTAATGAATTGAGTTTCCCCTTTGAAGTTATCTTATCGGATTGAGTCTTTGAGAACACTTGATGTATGTCTTGCACGTGTCTATCTGTTGTGATCAACTTGCGGGTTTGTGACAATTGGGAACCTATGCATATGGGTTGGCACACGTGGATTCATGTGAGTACTCGATGTATGTTTTGGTGATCAACTTGCGGGTTCGTGACATTGGGAACCTATGCATAGGGGTTGGCACACGTTTCGACTCTCCGGTAGAAACTTTGGGGCACTCTTTGAAGTTCTATGTGTTGGTTGAATAGATGATTCTGAGATTGTGTGATGCATATCGTATAATCATGCCCACAGATACTTGAGGTGACAATGGAGTATCTAGGTGACATTAGGGTCTTGGTTGATATGTATCTTAAGGTGTTATTCTAGTCCGAACTCTTGAATAGATCGATCAGAAAGAATAACTTTGTGGTGGTTTCGTACCCGACAATAATCTCTTCGTTTGTTCTCCGCTATTACTGACTTTGGAGTGACTCTTTGTTGCATGTTGAGGGCTAGTTATATGATCCAATTATGTTATCTTTGTTGAGAGAACTTCACTAGTGAAAGTATGGACCCTAGGCCTTGTTTCCATGCATTGCAATACCGTTCGTGCTCACTTTTACCATTTGTTGCCTTGCTGTTTTTGTAATTTCAGATTACAAAAACCTATATCTACCATCCATATTGCACTTGTTTCACCATCTCTTCGCCGAACTAGTGCACCTATACAACTTACCATTGTATTGGGTGTGTTGGGGACACAAGAGACTATTTGTTATTTGGTTGTAGGGTTGCTTGAGAGAGACCATCTTCATCCTACGCCTCCCGCAGATTGATAAACATTAGGTCACCCACTTGAGGGAAAATTGCTACTGTCCTACAAACCTCTGCACTTGGAGGACCAACAGTGTCTACAAGGAGAAGGTTGCATAGTAGACATCAAGCATTTTTCTGGCGCTGTTGCCGGGGAGAAGATCGGAGAACTTGGGAGCCAAGCCAGAGGAGCTCCAGGGGCCCCACAAGCCCCCACCTCGCGGCCAGGGGGGCCGCGCCATCTAGGCTTGTGGGCCTGATACGTCCATTTTGCATCATGCTTTCATGTTGATATTTATCACTTTATCGACTGTTATTATACTTTGTGGAACCTTACTTATGCCTTTTCTCTCTTATTTTGCAAGGTTTATTTGAAGAGGGATAATACCGGCAGTTGGAATTCTGGACTGGAAAAGGAGCAAGTCTGAGTGCTCTATTCTGCGCAACTCCAAATGTCCTAAAAATCAACGTGGATTTTTTTGGGATTTTACAAAAAATACTGGGCGAAAGAAATGTCAGAGGGGAGCAACCAGGGGCCCACAAGCCTGGTTGCCGCGTCCTACCCCCCCCCCCCCCCGGCCGCGACAACAGGGCTTGTGGGCACCTTGGCGGCCCACTGGCACCCCTCTTTTGCTATATGAAGGGTTTCGTTCCAGAAAAAAATCATTGGGAGCTTTTTCGTGGTTTCGCCGCCTCCACGAGGCCGAACTTGAGCAGATCCAATCTAGAGCTCCGGCAGGACGATCCTGCCGGGGAAACTTCCCTCCCGGAGGGGAAAATCGTCGCCATTGTCATCACCAACACTCCTCTCGTCGGAGGGGAGGCATCTCCACCAACATCTTCATCAGCACCATCTCCTCTCCAATCCCTTGTTCATCTCTTGTAACCAATCTCCGTCTCGCGACTCCGATTGGTACTTGTAAGGTTGCTAGTAGTGTTGATTACTCTTTGTAGTTGATGCTAGTTAGATTACTTGGTGGAAGAGTTTATGTTCATATCCTTGATGCTATTCATTACACCTCTAATCATGATTATGATTATGCTTTGTGAGTAGTCACTTTTGTTCCTGAGGACATGGGATAAGTCATGCTAATAATAGTCATGTGAGTTTGGTATTCGTTCGGTATTTTGATATTTTGGATGTTGTTTTTCCTCTAGTGGTGTTATGTGAACGTCGACTACATAACACTTCACCATTTTTGGGCCTAGAGGAAGGCATTGGGGAGTAGTAAGTAGATGATGGGTTGCTAGAGTGACAGAATCTTAAACCCCAGTCTATGTGTTGCTTCGTAAGGGGTTGATTTGGATCCACTAGTTTAGTGCTATGGTTAGACGTTGTCTTAATACTTCTTTCATAGTTGCGGATGCTTGCGAGAGGGGTTAATCATAAGTGGGATGCTTGTCCAAGTAAGGGCAGTACCCAAGCGCCGGTACACCCACATATCAAACTATCAAAGTAACGAACGTGAATCATATGAACATGATGAAACTAGCATGACAGAAATTCCCGTGTGTCCTCGGGAGCGCTTTTCCTCTTATAGGACTTTGTTCAGGCTTGTCCCTTGCTACAAAAGGGATTGGGCCACTCGCTGCACCATTTCTACTACTTGTTACTTGTTACTTTTCGCTTGCTACGTTGCACCTCACTATACCATCACTTGTTACCGCTACTTTCAGTGCTTGCAGTCATTACCTTGCTGAAAACCATTTATCAAAGCCTTCTCCTCCTTGTTGGGTTCGACACTCTTACTTATCGAAAGGACTATGATTGATCCCCTATACTTGTGGGTCATCAAGACTCTTTTCTGGCGCTGTTGCCGGGGAGGGAAGTTGCCTTTGGTAAGTGGAATTTGGTAAGGAAACATTTATATACTGTGCTGAAATTTATTGTCACTTGTCACTATGGAAACTGTTCCTTTGAGGAGTTTGTTCGGGGTATCTTCACCACGAAAGGAAGCACGAGGAGTTGCTCCTCAACCTGAGGTACCTACTGAAAATATCTTTTATGAAATTCCTTCGGGTATGCTTGAGAAACTGCTGGCTAATCCTTTTACAGGAGATGGATCATCACATCCAGACTTGCATCTGATCTATGTAGATGAAGTTTGTGGTTTATTTAAGCTTGCAGGTTTGCCCGAGGATGAGGTAAAGAAGAAAGTCTTTCCTTTATCTTTGAAGGATAAGGCGTTGACATGGTATAGGCTATGTGATAATATTGGATCATGGGACTACAATCGGTTGAAATTGGAATTTCATCAAAAGTTTTATCCTATGCATTTAGTACATCGTGATCGGAATTATATTTATAACTTTTGGCCTCATGATGGGGAAAGCATAGCTCGAGCTTGAGGGAGGCTTAAATCAATGCTATATTCATGCCCCAATCATGAGCTCTCGAGAGAAATTATCACTCAAAACTTCTATGCTCGGCTTTCTCATGAAGATTGTACCATGCTTGACACTTCTTGTACCGGTTCTTTTATGAAGAAGGATATTGACCACAAGTAGAATTTATTGGAAAGAATCAAACGTAACTCTGAAGATTGGGAGCTTGAAGAAGGTAAGGAGTCAGGTATGAATTTCCAGTTTGATTGCGTTAAATCTTTTGTTGAGACAAACACTTCTAGAGATTTTAGCGCTAAGTATGGACTTGACTCTGAGATAGTAGCTTCTCTATGTGAATCTTTTGCTGCTCATGTTAATCTTCCCAAAGAGAAGTGGTTTAAATATCATCCTCCTGTAGAATGCAACATAGTCAAAACCAATCGAGTTGAGGAGAAAGTCATTGCTTTTAGTGATCCTTTTGTTCCTTGTGCCTATGCTGAGAAACCACCTTACCCTGCTAGGATAAAGGATTATTCTAAAGCTCCAACTGTGATACGTAGGGGTTACATTAGACCACTTGCACCCCCTGGGGAAATTATAGTTGAACCTAATGTTGCTATTATCAAAGATCTCTTAGCCGAAGACATAGACGGGCATGTTATCAAATTCTGTGAGGACTCTGCTAGAATTGCTAAACCTCACGCGAAAGACAAATACGGACCTGTAGTTGGCCTGCCCGTTGTTTCTGTCAAGATAGGAGATCACTGTTACCATGGTTTCTGTGATATGGGAGCTAGTGTTAGTGCAATACCCCGTTCCCTATATGATGAAATCAAAGATGAGATTGCACCTGCTGAGTTAGAACCCATTGATGTCACTATTACGCTAGCTAATAGAGACACTATCTGCCCTCTAGGAATTGTGAGAGACGTAGAAGTCATGTGTGGTAAGACGAAGTATCCTACCGATTTCCTCGTCCTTGGTACTACACAAGATAGCTTTTGTCCCATCATATTTGGTAGACCCTTTCTCAGCACTGTCAATGCTCACATTGATTGCATTAAGCAGACTGTCACAGTTAGTTTCGAGGGTGTGTCTCATGAATTTAACTTCTCCAAGTTTGGAAGACAATCCCATGAACAAGAGTCGTATGGTAGGGATGAAATCATTGCTCTTGCCTCTATTGCCGTACCTCCTACGGATCCTTTAGAGCAATATCTGCTTGAGCATGAAAATGATATGCATATGGAGGAAAGAGATGAGATATATAAAATTGTCTTAGAACAATATCCTATTCTCAAAAATAATCTGCTTGTTGAACTGCTTGGGGATCCTCCCCCACCATAGGGAGATCCTGTGTTCGAGCTAAAACAGTTACCAGATACTCTTAAGTATGCCTATCTTGATGAGAAGGAGATATATCCTGTTATTATTAGTGCTCACCTCTCGGATCACGAAGAGAAGAAGTTATTAAAAACCTTGAGGAAGCACCGTGTTGCTATTGGATATACTCTTGATGATCTTAAGGGTATTAGTCCCACTCTATGTCAGCACAAGATTAAAACCGATCCTGATTCTAAGCCAGTTGCTGATCATCAACAGAGATTAAATCCGAGGATGAAAGAGGTTGTGAGAAAAGAAATATTAAAGCTTCTGGAAGCAGGAATCATCTATCATGTTGCTCATAGTGATTGGGTAAGTCCAGTACATTGCGTACCTAAGAAGGGAGGTATCACCATCGTTCCTAATGATAAGGATGAACTAATCCCACAGAGGATTATTACTGGCTATAGGATGGTGATAGACTTCCAGAAACTGAACAAGGCAACCAGGAAGGACCATTATCCTTTACCGTTCATCGACCATATGCTAGAAAGGCTATCTAAACACACACACTTCTGCTTTCTAGATGGTTATTTAGGTTTCCCGCAAATACCGGTTGCACAATCTGATCAAGAGAAAACCACCTTCACATGCCCCTTCGGTACCTTCCCTTATAGACGTATGCCTTTTGGCTTGTGCAATGCACCTGCCACCTTTCAAAGATGTATGGTGGCTATATTCTCTGACTTTTGTGAAAAGATTGTTGAGGTTTTCATGGATGATTTCTCCGTCTACGATTCTTCCTTTGACGATTGCCTCGGCAACCTTGATCGAGTCTTACAGAGATGCAAAGATACCAACCTTGTCTTGAACTGGGAGAAGTGCCACTTCATGGTTAATGAAGGCATCGTCTTAGGACACAAAATCTCTGAGAGAGGCATTGAAGTTGATAAGGCTAAGGTTGATGCAATTGATAAAATGCCTTGCCCCACAGATATCAGAGGTATACGAAGTTTCCTAGGTCATGCTGGTTTCTATAGAAGGTTCATTAAAGACTTCTCTAAGATTTCTAGGCCTCTTACCAACCTCTTGCAGAAGGATGTTCCTTTTGTTTTTGATGAGGAGTGTGAGGAAGCTTTCGAAATACTTAAGAAGGCTTTGATAACCACACCTATTGTTCAACCACCTGATTGGAACTTGCCCTTTGAAATCATGTGCGATGCTAGTGATTATGCTGTTGGTGTTGTTCTAGGACAAAGAGTTGACAAGAAGTTGAATGTCATTCACTATGCTAGTAAAACTTTAGACAGTGCCCAAAGAACTATGCTACTACGGAAAAGGAATTTTTAGCAGTCGTGTTTCATGTGAAAAGTTCAGATCTTATATAGTTGACTCCAAGGTCATTATTCACTCTGATCATGCTGCTATTAAGTACCTTATGGAGAAGAAGGACGCTAAGCCTAGGCTAATCAGATGGGTTCTCCTGCTACAGGAATTTGATTTGCATGTTGTTGACTGAAAGGGTGTTGATAACCCTGTAGCAGATAACTTGTATAGGCTAGAGAATGTCCTTGATGACCCACGACCTGTTGATGACAGCTTTCCTGATGAGCAATTGAATGTCATCCGCACTTCACATAGTGCACCATGGTATGCTGATTACGCAAACTATATCGTAGCCAAATACATACCACCCAGTTTCACCTACGAGCAAAAGAAGAAATTCTTCTTTGATTTGAGACACTACTTTTGGGATGATCCTCACCTCTATAAGGAAGGAGTAGATGGTGTTATTAGACATTGTGTGCCTGAACATGAACAGGGACAGATCGTGCAGAAGTGTCATTCTGAGGCTTACGGAGGACACCATGCTGGAGACAGAAGTGCTCACAAGGTATTGCAATCAGGTTTCTATTGGCCCACGCTCTTCAAGGATGCCCGTAAGTTTGTCATGTCTTGTGACGAATTCCAAAGAATAGGGAACATCAGTAAGCGTCACGAAATGCCAATGAACTATTCACTGGTCATTGAACCATTTGATGTCTAGGGCTTTGATTATATGGGACCTTTCCTGAGTTCCAATGGGTACACTCACATCTTAGTTGATGTGGATTATGTCACTAAGTGGGTAGAGGCTATCCCCACTAAGAATGTTGATCACTTCACCTCTATTAAGATGCTTAAAGAAGTCATTTTCCCAAGATTTGGAGTCCCTAGATATCTGATGACTGATGGCGGTTCAGACTTCATTCATGGTGTTTTCCGCAAGATGCTCGCTAAGTATGATGTCAACCATAGAGTTGCATATTCTTATCATCCTCAGTCTAGTGGTCAAGTGGAGTTGAGTAATAGGGAGATCAAATTGATCTTACAAAAGACCGTCAATAGATCTCGAAAGAATTGGTCTAGCAAACTTGACGATGCACTATGGGCTTATAGGACTGCTTATAAGAATCCCATGGGCATGTCGCCGTATAAAATGTTTTATGGTAAGGCTTGTCATTTACCTCTTGAGCTTGAACACAAATCTTATTGGGCAATCAAACAGCTCAACTTCGATTTCAAACTTGCCGGTGAGAAGCGGTTGTTTGATATCAGCTCATTAGATGAATGGAGAGCCCAGGCATATGAGAATGCCACGTTGTTCAAGGAAAAGGTTAAGAGATGGCACGATAAAAGAATACAAAAACGAGAGTTCAATGTAGGTGATTATGTCCTGCTATACAATTCTCGTTTAAGATTCTTCGCAGGCAAGCTTCTCTCTAAATGGGAAGGTCCCTACGTTGTCGAGGAAGTATATCGTTCCGGTGCCATCAAAATAAATAACACGGAAGGCAATTTTCCTAGAGTGGTAAACGGGCAAAGAATGAAGCATTATATCTGTGGTACTCCCATAAATGTTGAGACCAATATCATCAATATCATAACTCCAGAGGAGTACATAAGGAATGTTTATCAGCCTGTTTCAGACCCTGCAAACCAAGAGGTATCTGTTTTGGTAAGTAATTGGACTCCGAAACTTTTCCAATAGGAAATTTTCTCCGTTTTGGAATTTTGGAAAATTAGAAAAATAAAAAGCAGTCCGGAGAGCGCACGAGGCAGCCAGAAGCTTGCTTGTCGTGGCCTCCCCCTGGCCGCGGCAAGAGGGCTTGTGGGCAGCTCGTGTGCCTCCCGGACTCCGTTTTCTTGCGGAGCACTCCTTCTGGTCCATAAAAAATCATTATATATATGCCCGAGGGTTTTGATCTCCGTATCGTGCAGTTTTCCTCTGTTTTCGTTTCGAGCCTGTTTCTGCTGCAGATCTAGATCGTCATGACTTCCCCAAAAGTTCCTAAGGACAAGATCTTCGAGAAGGTCATCAATCCTTACCTCACGGAAGTGTTGCAGCACCCCCAATCTATCAAGATAAGCGAGGGGATGTTGCACATCCGTGATGTTGAGGGGCCTAAGAAGACCGGAAGCATGGAGATGAGGCTCGAAGCAATGGAGCAACAAGTCTTCAAGTGCCAAGGGATGGTGGAGTGTGGTCTCAACGCCAACCACATGATGATCACGGAGTTCACCAGCAATCACAAGATGGATGCCATTGACATTGGGAAGCACCTCTCCAGGCTCTATGACAGGGTTGATCAACTCCAGGGCCAAATCTATGACCTGCAGAACCAAAACTCTGAGTATGAGTATAGATTTAAATCAATACGGTTGGCTGCAGATTTCAGGATTCCGGCGACTCGTTCATCCTGCCATGATGGAGCACCTATGCCTTGGAAGACGGAGGATCAGACTACTTCAACAACTCCACCACCATCACCACCAAAGGAAGACAACTAAGCATTGGTATGGGCAATCCCCTTGGCTTATGCCAAGCTTGGGGGAGTTGCCCTGGTATCGTATCACCTTTATATCTTTTGCTTTTACCTTTGTTTTAGTTCTTTCCTTTTCAGTTTTTATTTCTTCTCTTAGTGGAATAAGTCTTTAGTGTTTAGTTTGAGTCTTTTGCCTTGTGTCTCCCCCGATGTATTCAAGCTTGCGAGCTATATAATAAAGAGTATCTCAGTCAAGGGCTTTGTTTTGTGCCATGATCAAAAGTATGAAAAGAAGGATAGCATGAAAGATCATGAGATGATCTTATGGAAAGTGATAGCTTCACACATAACAAGTATGATGATTGAAACTTGTTGAGAGTAGACCAACATAGACCTCGGGCATTGTTGCAATTAATAAGAAGTAATAAGGAAAGAGAGGTTCACATATAAATATATCATCTTAGACACTTTCTATAATTGTGAGCACTCACCAAACTATTACATGCCTAGAAGTAGATGTTGGACAAGGAAGACAACATAATGAATTGTGTTTGCTTGGTTCCAAACAATGTTATATGATTCAGAGATCCTTTAGCATGTGACGATTGCTTCCACCTCATATTAGCCAAAACTCCTGCACCAAGTAGAGATACTACTTGTGCATCCATAAACCTTCAACCCAGTTTTGCCATGAGTGTCCACCATACCTACCTATGGATTGAATAAGATCCCTCAAGTAAGTTGTCATCGGTGCAAGCAATAAAAATTGCTCTCTAATATGTATGATCTATTAGTGTGTGGAAAATAAGCTTTGTACAAACCTGTGATGAGGAAGACATAAAAGCGACAGACTGCATAATAAAGTTCTTTATCACAGGAGGCAATATAAAGTGACGTTCCTCCGCACTTAGAGGACACGCATCCAAACCTCAAAAGCGCATGACAACCTCTGCTTCCCTCTGCGAAGGGCCTATCTTGTACCTTTACTTTTTTGCCCTTGTAAGAGTCATGGTGATCTTCACCAATTCCTTATTTAGCCTTTTTTCTTGGTGAACGTCATATGCTTGGGAAAGATCTATATTCATATATCAACTTGGAGCTGAGTACTTATGCTTTATTATTGTTGACTTTGCCCTTGAGGTAAATGGGTAGGAGGCAAAATTATAAGCCCCTATCTTTCTCTGTGTCCAACTGAAACTTTGATACCATGAGTACCACGTGAGTTGTAACAATTGTGGAAAACAAAAGAGATGATTGAGTATGTGGATTTGCCTTACAAGCTCTCATTTGACTCTTTCTGATAATATGATAAATTGCAATTGCTTCAATGACTATGGACTGTTGTTGGCTACTTCTCAGTAAGGTTTTTTGTTTCATACTTTGCTTTGTGAAGGAATTGTTACTTTCCCATAAGAATCTCTATGATGTATTGTTGTTCTATCTATGATCATGATGCCCTCATGTCCGTATTTTGTTTTATCGACACCTTCATCCCTAAACATGTGGACATGTTTTGGGTCTTGGTTTTCGCTTGAGGACAAGCGAGGTCTAAGCTTGGGGGAGTTGATACGTCCATTTTGCAGCATGCTTTCATGTTGATATTTATCCCTTTATGGACTGTTATTATACTTTGTGGAACCTTACTAATGCCTTTTCTCTCTTATTTTGCAAGGTTTATTTGAAGAGGGAGAATACAGACAGCTGGAATTCTGGACTGGAAAAGGAGCAAGTCTGAGTGCTTTATTCTGCGCAACTCCAAATGTCCTGAAAATCAACGTGGATTTTTTTGGATTTTATAAAAAATATTGGGCGAAAGAAGTGTCAGAGGGGACCAACCAGGGGCCCAAAAGCTTGGTTGCCGCGGCAACAGGGCTTGTGGGCACCCTGGCGGCCCACTGGCCCCCCTCTTTTGCTATATGAAGGGTTTTGTTCCAGAAAAAATCATTGGGGAGCTTTTTCGTGGTTTCGCCGCCGCCATGAGGCGGAACTTGAGCAAATCCAATCTAGAGCTCCGGCAGGACGATCCTGCGAGGGAAACTTCCCTCACGGAGGGGGAAATCGTCGCCATCGTCATCACCAACACTCCTCTCGCCGGAGGGGAGGCATCTCCGCCAACATCTTCATCAGCACCATCTCCTCACCAATCCCTAGTTCATCTCTTGTAACCAATTTCTGTCTCGCGACTCCGATTGGTACTTGTAAGGTCGCTAGTAGTGTTGATTACTCTTTGTAGTTGATGCTAGTTGGATTACTTGGTGGAAGAGTTTATGTTCAGATCCTTGATGCTATTCATTACACCTCTAATCATGATTATGATCATGGTTTGTGAGTAGTCACTTTTGTTCCTGAGGACATGGGATAAGTCATGCTAATAATAGTCATGTGAGTTTGGTATTCATTCGGTATTTTGATATGTTGTATGTTGTTTTTCCTCTAGTGGTGTTATGTGAACGTCGACTACATAACACTTCACCATATTTGGGCCTATAGGAAGGCATTGGGGAGTAGTAAGTAGATGATGGGTTGCTGGAGTGACAGAAGCTTAAACCCGAGTCTATGCGTTGCTTCGTAAGGGGCTGATTTGGATCCACTAGTTTAATGCTATGGTTAGACGTTGTCTTAATTCTTCTTTCGTAGTTGTGGATGCTTGCGTGAGGGGTTAATCATAAGTGGGATGCTTGTCCAATTAAGGGCAGTACCCAAGCGCCGGTCCACCCACATATCAAACTATCAAAGTAACAAACGCGACTCATATGAACATGATGAAACTAGCATGACAGAAATTCCCGTGTGTCCACGGGAGCGCTTTTCCTCTTATAAGACTTCGTTCAGGCTTGTCCCTTGCTACAAAAGGGATTGGGCCACTTGCTGCACCGTTGCTACTACTTGTTACTTGTTACTTTTCGCTTGCTACGTTTCACCTCACTATACCATCACTTGTTACCCCTACTTTCAGTGCTTGCAGTTATTACCTTGCTGAAAAGCGTTTATCAGAGCCTTCTCCTCCTCGTTGAGTTCAACACTCTTACTTATCGAAAGAACTATGATTGATCCCCTATACTTGTGGGTCATCAGGGCCCCCTGGAGGTCCCCTGACCTAGATCTTTCGCCTATATAATCCCATAAATTCCAGAAAAAATCAGGAGATCATCGCAATCGCTTTTCCGCCGCCGCAAGCTTCTGTCTCTGCAAGATCCCATCTGGGGCACGTCCTGGTGCCCTGCCGGAGGGGGGATTCAGACATAGAGGGCTTCTTCATCAACACCATGACCTCTCTGATGATGCGTGAGTAGTTCACCATAGACCTACGGGTCCATAGCTAGTAACTAGATGGCTTCTTCTCTCTCTCTTGGATCTTCAATACAAAGTTCTCCATGATCTTCATGGAGATCTATCCGATGTTATCTTCTTTTGCGGTGTGTTTGTCGAGATCCGATGAATTGTGGATTTATGATCATATTATCTATGAATCTTATTTGAGATTCTTCTGATCTTTCTTATGCATGATTTCATATCCTTGTAATTCTCTTTGAGTTGTGGGTTTTGTCTGGCCAACTAGATCTATGATTCTTGCAATGGGAGAAGTGCTTGGTTTTTGGTTCATACCGTGCGGTGACCTCACCCAGTGACAGAAGGGGTAGCGAGGCACGCATCGTGTTGTTGCCATCAAGGGTAAAAAGATGGGGTTTTCATCATTGGTTTGAGATTATCCCTCTACATCATGTCATATTGCTTAAAGCGTTACTATGTTCGTCATGAACTCAATACACTAAATGCATGCTGGATAGCGGTCGATGGGTGGAGTAATAGTAGTAGATGCGGAAAGTACCGGTCTACTTGTCTCGGACGTGATGCCTATATGCATGATCATTGCCTTAGATATCGTCATGACTTTGCGCGGTTCTATCAATTGCTCGAAAGTAATTTGTTCACCCACCGTAATACTTGCTATTTTGAGAGAAGCCTCTAGTGAACACTATGGCCCCCAGGGTCTACTCCACACCATATTTTCAGCCTCACACTTTTTACTTCGTTGCACTTTCCGCCTTCAGATCTCACTTTGCAAACAATCTTGAAGGGATTGACAACCCCTTTGAAGCGTTGGGTGCAAGCTTGTTTGTGTTTGCGCAGGTACTCTGGACTTGACGAGACCCTCCTTCTGGATCGATACCTTGGTTCTCAAACTGAGGCAAATACTTACTGCTCCTGTACTGCATCACCCTTTCCTCTTCAAGGGAAGAACCAACGCAAGCCCAGCCTCTATCAACATGTCAACTTTTGGCGCTGTTGTGTGTGGGATGGCAGAAGGATTTCTGGCGCCGTTGCCGGGGAGGCTAGGTAAGCGGCACTCACCTCCCGTCAACGAAGCATTTTTCTCGCACCGTTGCCGGAGGTTAGCGCTTGAACGTATATCTTTAGATCTTGCAATCAAATCTTTTTGTTTCTTGTTCTTTCGTTAGAAAACTACAAAAAATGGAATTGAGGATGCCTCATATGCTCCATCTTTTCAATGTCTTTCGTGAGCATGATGGGACGGAAAATTGTGCTCAAGTGCTGAAAGAAGAATTACATAGAATGCTTGGCATAGAATATGTGAATGATGAGCATGATTGCAATGTTCTTAGCATGAATTCTTTGAATACCCATGATGCTAATGATATGCAAAGCCACAAGCTTGGGGATGCTATATTTGATGAAGATGATCTTTTTAGTTCTTCCACTTTGAATGATCAAAATCATTTTGATGAAAGCATGCCCCCTATCTATGATGATTATTGTGAGGATACTTATGCTTTGAAGAAGAGGGATGATAAAACTTGTCATACTTTCGAAAACCCCTTTGCTAAACCTTTCTTTTTCATTGTGGACACAATTTGTAGTGCGCAAGTCTTTTACGATACTCCCACTACTATTCTTGAGAATATGTTTCCTTATGTGGAGAGTAGTAAAATTCCTATGCTTGTAGATCATGAAAACAAACCCTTAGGTGCTGGTTATATTATTGAATTCATTCATGATTCTACTGAAAATTACTATGAGGGAGGATCATATGCTTCTACTTATTGCAATAGTATCAAGCTTCCTCTCCATGTGTTGAAATTTTTGAAGCTATGCTTGTTTTGCCTTCCTATGCTAGTTGATTCTTGCTCCAATAAATTGTTTGATCACAAAATCCCTATGCATAGGAAGTGGGTTAGACTTAAATGTGCTAGCCATATGCTCCATGATGCTCTCGTTGTGTTTCAATCCATACCTTTTATGTGAGCATCATTGAAATCAATGCCTAGCTAAGGGCGTTAAACGATAGCGCTTGTTGGGAGGTGATACGTCTCCAACGTATCTATAATTTTTGATGGTTCCATGCTATTATATTGTCTTCTTTGGATGTTTTATATGAATGAATATGCTATTTTATATTTTTTTTGGACTAACCTATTAACTCAGTGCCAAGTGCCAGTTTTTGTTTCTTCTGTGTTTTTGACCCTTTTTCAGACCGAGTCCAAATGGAATGAAACTTTACGATGATTTTTTTGGACCAAAAGAGACTCCCGAAGCTTCGGAAGAAGGCCAGAAGAGCCACGAGGGAGTCACAAGCCCATGGGGCGCGGCCTACCCCCCAGGTCGCACCGTGCAGGCTTGTGACCCCCTCGTGGGCCCAACTAACGCAATTCCACCGCCATAAATTCCTATAAATTCAGAAACCCCCAGAAAGAAACCTTTATCGGGAGTTCCACCGCCGCAAGCCTCTGTAGCCACCAAAAACCACTCTGGAGCCCATTCCGGCACCCTACCGGAGGGGGAATCCATCTCCGGTGGCCATCTTCATCATCCCAGCGATCTCCATGATGAGGAGGGAGTAGTTCTCCCTCGGGGCTGAGGGTATGTACCAGTAACTATGTGTTTGATCTCTCTCTCTCGTGTTCTTGAGATGTCTTGATCTCGATGTACCATGGGCTTTGCTACTATTGTTGGATCTTATGATATTCTTCCCCCCTCTCCCTTCTTGTAATGAATTGAGTTTCCCTTTTGGAGTTATCTTATCGGATTGAGTCTTTGAGAACACTTGATGTATGTCTTGCACGTGTCTATCTGATGTGATCAACTTGCGGGTTTGTGACAATTGGGAGCCTATGCATATGGGTTGGCACACGTGGATTCATGTGAGTACTCGATGTACGTTTTGGTGATCAACTTGCGGGTTCGTGACATTGGGAACCTATGCATAGGGGTTGTCACATGTTTTGACTCTCTGGTAGAAACTTTGGGGCACTCTTTGAAGTTATATGTGTTGGTTGAATACATGATTCTGAGATTGTGTGATGCATATCATATAATCATGCCCACGGATACTTGAGGTGACAATGGAGTATCTAGGTGACATTAGGGTCTTGGTTGATATGTATCTTAAGGTGTTATTCTAGTATGAACTCTATGATAGATCGATGAGAAAGAATAACTTTATGGTGGTTTCGTACCCGACAATAATCTCTTCGTTGGTTCTCCGCTATTAGTGAATTTGAAGTGACTCTTTGTTGCATGTTGAGGGCTAGTTATATGATCCAATTATGTTATCTTTGTTGAGATAACTTCACTAGTGAAAGTATGAACCCTAGGCCTTGTTTCCACGCTTTGCAGTACCGTTCGTGCTCACTTTTGTTACTAGTTACCTTGCTGTTTTTGTAATTTCAGATTACAAAAACCTGTATCTACCATCCATATTGCACTTGTATCACCATCTCTTCGCCAAACTAGTGCACCTATACAACTTACCATTGTATTGGGTGTGTTGGGGACACAAGAGACTCTTTGCTATTTGGTTGCAGGGTTGCTTGAGAGAGACCATCTTCATCCTACGCCTCCTGCGGATTGATAAACCTTTGGTCACCCACTTGAGGGGAAATTGCTACTGTCCTACAAACCTCTGCACTTGGAGGCCCAACAACGTCTACAAGAAGAAGGTTGCATAGTAGACATCAAGCATTTTTCTGGTGCCGTTGCCGGGGAAGCTAGGTAAGCGGCACTCACCTCCTGTCAACGAACATTTTTCTGGCACCATTGCCGTGGAGGTTAGCGCTTGAAGGTATATCTTTAGATCTTGCAATCGAATCTTTTTGTTTCTTGTTCTTTCGCTAGAAAACTACAAAAAATGGAATTGAGGATGCCTCATATGCTCCATCTTTTCAATGTCTTTCGTGAGCATGATGGTAAGGAAAATCGTGTTCAAGTGCTGAAAGAAGAATTACATAGAATGCTTGGCATAAAATATGTGAAGGATGAGCATGATTGCAATGTTTTTAGCATGAATTCTTTGAATACCCATGATGCTAATGATATGCAAAGCCACAAGCTTGGGGATGCTATATTCGATGAAGATGATCTTTTTAGTTCTTCCACTTTGAATGATCAAAATCATTTTGATGAAAGCATGCCCCCCTATCTATGATGATTATTGTGAGGATACTTATGCTTTGAAGAAGAGGGATGATAAAACTTGTCATACTTTCGAAAACCCCTTTGCTAAACCTTGCTTTTTCATTGTGGACACAATTTGTAGTGCTCAAGTCTTTTACGATACTCCCGCTACTATTCTTGAGAATAGATTTCCTTATGTGGAGAGTAGTAAAACTTCTATGATTGTAGATCATGAAAAGAATGCTTTAGGTGCTGGTTATATTGTTGAATTCATTCATGATGCTACTGAAAATTACTATGAGAGAGGATCATATGCTTCTACTTATTGCAATAGTATCAAGCTTCCTCCCCATGTGTTGAAATTTTTGAAGCTATGCTTGTTTTGCCTTCCTATGCTAGTCGATTCTTGCTCCAACAAGTTGTTTCTTCACAAAATCCCTATGCATAGGAAGTGGGTTAGACTTAAATGTGCTAGCCATATGCTCCATGATGCTCTCGTTGTGCTTCAATCCTTATCTTTTATGTGAGCATCATTGAAATCATGCCTAGCTAAGGGCGTTAAACAATAGCGCTTGTTGGGAGGCAACCCAATGAATTTATTTTTGCTTTTTGCTTTCTGTTTTGCTTTTTTCACACCATCATAATTCTGTTATGATTGTTTTTTGTGTGTTTCCTTTAGCGTTTGTGCCAAGTAAAGCCTTTATGATAGCTTGGGTGATAGTTGTTTGATCATGCTGGAAAAATACAGAAACTTTCTGCTCGCGAAATTATTTTTTATTTCTATCCAGAAAGACCTTTTGCTTTGATTCTTGTTTCTGATGATTTATATGAAAATCTACCTTACTGTCGTAATTTTTCAGAATTTTTGGAGGTGCATAAGTATGGTGATCATTCAGAACATTACAGACTGTTCTGTTTTTGACAGATTCTGTTTTCAATGCATAGTTTGCTTATTTTGGTGTTTCCATAGATTATTTTGAGTAATATAAATTGTGGAAATAGTAAGATACAGTAGTCATTGTGTGAAAATAATTATGAGTCTTGTTTTAACAGTACCCAAGTGACTGATTTTCTCGTTATCATACTAACCCATCTCACGAAGTTCCGTTGGGTTTTGTGTTGTGAAGTTTTCAAGTTTTGGGTAGAGTTTCGATGGACTATGGAACAAGGAGTGGCAAGAGACTAAGCTTGGAGATGCCCAAGGCATCCCAAGCCATATTCAAGTATACCAAAAAGCCTAAGCTTGGGGATGCCCCGGGAAGGCATCCCCTCTTTCGTCTTCAATCCACCGGTAACATTACTTGGAACTATATTTTTATTCACCACATGATATGTGTTTTGCTTGGAGCGTCTTGTATCTTAGGAGTCTTTTCTTTTTGTTTGGTCACAATAATCCTTGCTGCAGATATTTTTGAGAGAGAGAGACATGCACTCATTGTGATTTTGCTAGAATGCTCATAGTGCTTCACTTACATCTTTTGAGCAAGATACTTTTGCTCTAGTGCTTCACTTATATCTTTTGAGCTAGATAATTTTGCTCTTGTGCTTCACTTATATCTTTTGAGCTAGATACTTTTGCTCTTGTGCTTCACTTATATCTTTAGAGCACGGTGGTGCGTGATTTGGTAGTTGGCTTATGCTATGAAAGTAGTCCCAAATGTGATAGGTACCCAAAGAGGATACAAAAACCTCCATCTTCATATGCATTGAATAGAAAGAGAAGTTTTGATTCCTCTCAATTAGTTTTGAGACGTGGATTTGGTAATATTAAGAGTTGTGTTAGTAGGGTGTTTTGAATCTAGAAATACTTGTGTTGAAGTTGGTGATTCCCGTACCATGCACGTATGGTGAACCGCTATGTTAGGAAGTCGGAGCATCATTGTTCTATTGATTGTCATCATTTGTGTTGAGGTCGGGATCGCGCGATGGTTAACACCTACCAACCCTTCCCCTCGGAGTATGCGTTTAGCACTTTGTTTCGATTACTAATAAAAAAATTCGCAACAAGTATGTGAGTTCTCTATGACTAATGTTGAGTCCATGCATTATATGCACTTTCACCCTTCCACCATTGCTAGCTTCTCTAGTACCGCGCAACTCTCGCCGGTGCACAAAACCACCATATGCCTCCCTCAAAACAGCCACCATATCTACCTACTATGGCATTTTCATAGCCATTCTGAGATATATTGCCATGCAACTCCCACCGTTCCGTCTCATGACGTGTGTCGTCACTCTCATATTGCCATTGCATGATCGTAAGATAGCTAGCGAGATGTTTCAACGTCATACGCCATGCTAGATCGTTGCACATCCCGGTACACTGCCGGAGACATTTCCTATGGAGTCATCATCATTGTGATATTTGAGCTGTGAGTAAATAAAAGTGTGATGATCATCATTATTAGAGCATTGTCCCATGTGAGGAAATAAAAAAATAAAAATAAAAGAGGCCAAAGAGCCCAAAAAGAAAAATAAAAGAAAAGAAAAGAAAAAAGAGGCCTAAGAGCCCAAATGAAAAAAAAAGAAAAAGAGAGAAGGGACAATGCTACTATCTTTTTCCACACTTGTGCTTCATGTTAGCACCATGTTCTTCATGATTGAGAGCTTCTTGCTTTGTAACTACCATATGTTAGTGGGAATCTTCGTTTTATAACTTGGCTTGTATATTCCAATGATGGGCTTCCTCAAAATTGCCCTAGGTCTTCGTGAGCAAGCAAGTTGGATGCACACCCACTAGTTTTCCTCTTGAGATTTCACATACTTATAGCTCTAGTGCATATTTTGCATGGCAATCCCTACTAATTCACATTGATATCTATTACTGGGCATCTCCATAGCCGTTTGATACGCCAAGTCAATGTGACCATCTCCTCCTTTTTGTCCCACAACCACCACCACACTCTATTCCACCTATAGTGCTATATCCATGGTTCGTGCTCATGTATTGCGTGATAGTTATAAAAAGTTTGAGGAAGTAAGAGTGCAAAAACAATTACTTGGCCAATTCCGGGGTTGTGCATGATTTATATTAGTTGTGTGGGGATGATGGAGCATAGCCAGACTATATGATTTTGTAGGGATAACTTTCTTTGGCCTTGTTATTTCAAAAGTTTGTGATTACCTTGCTAGTTTGCTTGAAGTATTATTGTTTTCATGTCAATAGCAAACTATTTCTTTGAATCTTACGGATCTGAACATTCATGTCAGATGAGAGAAGTTACAAAGGACAACTATGCTAGGTAGCATGCAACATCAAAAAATCATTCTTTATCACTTCCCTACTCGAGGACGAGCAGGAGTTAAGCTTGGGGTGCTTGATACGACTCCAACGTATCTATAATTTTTTATGGTTCCATGCTATTATATTGTCTTCTTTGGATGTTTTATATGCATGAATATGCTATTTTATATATTTTTTGGACTAACCTATTAACTCAGTGCCAAGTGCCAGTTTCTGTTTTTTCCGCGTTTTTGACCCTTTTTCAGACGGAGTCCAAATGGAATGAAACTTTACGATGATTTTTTTTGGACCAAAAGAGACCCCGAAGCTTTGGAAGAAGGCCAGAAGAGCCACGAGGGAGTCACAAGCCCATGGGGCGCGGCCTACCCCCCAGGTCGCACCGTGCAGGCTTGTGACCCCCTCGTGGGCCCAACTGATGCAATACCACCGCCATAAGTTCCTATAAATTCGGAAACACCCATAAAGAAACCTAGATCGGGAGTTCCGCCGCCGCAAGCCTCCGTAGCCACCAAAAACCAATCTAGAGCCCGTTCCGGCACCCTGTCGGAGGGGGAATCCATCTCTGGTGGCCATCTTCATCATCCTGGCGATCTCCATGACGAGGAGGGAGTAGTTCTCCCTCGGGGCTGAGGGTATGTACCAGTAGCTATGTGTTTGATCTCTCTCTCTCTCTCGTGTTCTTGAGATGTCTTGATCTCGATGTACCATGGGCTTTGCTACTATAGTTGGATCTTATGATGTTCTTCCCCCTCTCCCTTCTTGTAATGAATTGAGTTTCCCCTTTGGAGTTATCTTATCGGATTGAGTCTTTGAGAACACTTGATGTATGTCTTGCACGTGTCTATCTACTGTGATCAACTTGAGGGTTTGTGACAATTGGGAACCTATGCATATGGGTTGGCACACGTGGATTCATGTGAGTACTCGATGTATGTTTTGGTGATCAACTTATGGGTTCGTGACATTGGGAACCTATGCATAGGGGTTGGCACACGTTTTGACTCTCCGGTAGAAACTTTGGGGCACTCTCTGAAGTTCTATGTGTTGGTTGAATAGATGATTCTGAGATTCTGTGATGCATATCGTATAATCATGCCTGCGGATAGATATGTATCTTAAGGTGTTATTCTAGTATGAAATCTATGATAGATCGATCAGAAAGAATAACTTTATGGTGGTTTCGTACCCGACAACAATCTCTTCGTTGGTTCTCCGCTATTAGTGACTTTGGAGTGACTCTTTGTTGCATGTTGAGGGCTAGTTATATGATCCAATTATGTTATCTTTGTTGAGAGAACTTCACTAGTGAAAGTATGAACCCTAGGCCTTGTTTCCACGCTTTGCAGTACCGTTCGTGCTCACTTTTGTTACTAGTTACCTTGCTGTTTTTGTTTTTTCAGATTACAAAAACATATATCTACCATCCATATTGCACTTGTATCACCATCTCTTCGCCGAACTAGTGCACCCATACAACTTACCATTGTATTGGGTGTGTTGGGGACACAAGAGACTCTTTGTTATTTGGTTGCAGGGTTGCTTTAGAGAGACCATATTCATCCTACGCCTCCCGCGGATTGATAAACCTTAGGTCACCCACTTGAGGGAAATTGCTATTGTCCTACAAACCTCTGCACTTGGAGGCACAACAACGTCTACAAGAAGAAGGTTGCGTAGTGGACATCAGGAGGCAACCCAATGAATTTATTTTTGCTTTTTTGCTTTCTGTTTTGCTTTTTTCCACACCATCATAATTCTGTTATGATTGTGTTTTTCGTGTTTTAATTAGTGTTTGTGCCAAGTAAAACCTTTATGATAGCTTGGGTGATAGTTGTTTGATCATGCTGGAAAAAGACAGAAACTTTCTGCTCACGATTTTTTTTATTTCTATCCAGAAAGAGCTTTTGAGTTGCTTCCTTTTCCTGCTGATTGATATGCAAATTGCCCTAATTGTCACAATCTTTCAGAATTTTTAGAGGTGCAGAAGTATGGTGATCATTCAGATCATTATAGACTGTTCTGTTTTTGACAGATTCTGTTTTCAATGCATAGTTTGCTTGTTTTGGTGTTTCCATAGATCATATTAAGTGATATAAATTGTGGAAATGATTATATACAGTAGGCATTGTGTGAAAATAATTATGAGTCTTGTTTTGACAGTACCCAAGTGAATGATTTGTCTTTATTATACTAACCCATCTCACGAAGTTCCGTTAAGTTTTGTGTTGTGAAGTTTTCGAGTTTTGGGTAGAGTTTTGATGGACTATGGAACAAGGAGTGGCAAGAGCCTAAGCTTGGGGATACCCAAGGCATCCCAAGCCAAATTCAAGGACACCAAAAAGCCTAAGCTTGGGGATGCTTCTACTGCAACAAAGACATTCCAATGGCGCCAGAAATAGGCACGTCGACGGGAGAATACTTGGCTTGATCCTTCTGCTGCGGCTACGCCTTAAGGGACTTCCTAGGCAAGTATGCAAAGGATTTCCCCCGTGGCCTTGGAGCCTTGCGTTGGTGTTCCCTCGAAGCAGAAAGGGTGATGTAGCGTAGCGGTGGTAAGTATTTCCCTCAGTTTGAGAACCAAGGTATCAATCCAGTGGAGAAGTATCTCAAGATCCTGCACAAACAGAAAAGCTTGCTCCCAACGCTATGAAGGGGTTGTCAATCCCTTATAGATTGTTTGCCAAGTGAGAACTGAAAGGAACAAAGTAACAAAGCAAAGTAAAAGCGGAGGTGTAAACGATGGATGTGAATAGACTCTGGGGACCGTAGTGTTTACTAGTGGCTTCTCTCATGAAAGCAAGTAGACGGTGGGTGAACAAATTACTATCGAGCAATTGATAGAACCGCGCAAAGTCATGACGATATCTATGCAATGATTATATCTATAGGCATCACGTCCAAAATAAGTAGACCGATACTTTCTGCATCTACTACTATTACTCCACACGTCGACCGCTATCCAGCATGCATCTAGTGTATTAAGTCCATAAGAACAGAGTAACGCCTTAAGCAAGATGACATGATGTAGAGGGATAATCTCAAACCAATGATAAACCCCCCATCTTTTTACCCTTAATGGCAACTACTTGATGTGTGCCTTGCTGCCCCTACTGTCACTGGGAAAGGTCACGACATGGTAGAACCCAAAACCAAGCAGTTCTCCCATTGCAAGAATCATACATCTAGTTGGCCAAACAAAACCCAAGACTCGGAGAGACTTACAAGGATATCAAATCATGCATATAAGAAATCAGCAAATACTCAAATATATATCATAGATAATCTGATCACAAATACACAATTCATCGGATCTCGACAAACACACCGCCAAAGAAGATTACATCGGATAGATCTCCATGAAGATCATGGAGAACTTTGTATTGAAGATCCAAGAGAGAGAAGAAGCCATCTAGCTACTAACTACGGACCCGTAGGTCTGAAGTGAACTACTCACGAGTCATTGGAGGGGCGAGGATGATGATGAAGAAGCCCTCCAACTCCAAAGTCCCCTCCGGCAGGGCGCCGGGAAGGGTCTCCAGATGAGATCTCGCGGAAACGGAAGCTTGCGGCGGCGGAAAAGTATTTTCGAGGCTCCCCTGATTTTTTGCTGAATATTTGGGAATATATAGGCCAAGGATCTAGGTCACGGGGCGGCCAGGGAGGCCACAAGCCCTGACACCGCCGCCTCCCCCTGGTGGCAGAGTGGTAGCTTGTGGGCTCCCTGGAGCCCACCTGGCTTGGCCCAGAGCCCCCCTGATCTTCTTCCGTTCGGGAAAAAAATAATTTCGGGGTTTTTATTCTGTTTGGACTCCATTCCAAAATCAGATCTGAAAAGAGTCAAAAACACAGAAAAAACAGGAACTGGCACTTGGCACTGAATTAATAAGTTAGTCCAAAAAAAGATATAAAAGGTACATAAAACATCCAAAGAAGACAAGATAACAGCATGAAACCATCAAAAATTATAGATACGTTTGAGACGTATCAATGCCCCGGGAAGGCATCCCCTCTTTCGTCTTCAATCCATCGGTAACATTACTTGGAGCTATATTTTTATTCACCACATGATATGTGTTTTGCTTGGAGCATCTTGTATCTTAGGAGTCTTTTATTTTTGTTGTGTCACAATCATCCTTGCTACACACCTTTTTGAGAGAGAGATACATGCACTCATCGTGATTTTTCTAGAATGCTTATTGTGCTTCACTTATATCTTTTGAGCTAGATACTTTTGCTCTTGTGCTTCACTTATATCTTTTGAGCTAGATACTTTTGCTCGTGTGCTTCACTTATATCTTTAGAGCACGGCGGTGCTTGATTTGGTATTTGGCTTATGCTATGAAAGTAGTCCAAAATGTGATAGGTACCCAAAGAGGATACAAAAACCTCCATCTTCATGTGCATTGAATAGAAAGAGAAGTTTTGATTCCTCTCAATTAGTTTTGAGACGTGGATTCGGTAATATTAAGAGTTATGTTAGTAGGATGTTGTGAATCTAGAAATACTTGTGTTGAAGTCGGTGATTCCCGTAGCATGCACGTATGGTGAACCGCTATGTTAGGAAGTCGGAGCATAATTGATCTATTGATTGTCATCCTTTGTGTTGAGGTCGGGATCGCGCGATGGTTAACACCCACCAACCCTTTCCCTCGGAGTATGCGTTTAGCACTTTGTTTCGATTACTAATAAAAAAATTCGCAACAAGTATGTGAGTTCTTTATTACTAACGTTGAGTCCATAGATTACACGCACTTTCACCCTTCCACCATTGCTAGCTTCTCTAGTGTCGCGCAATTCTTGCCGGTGCACAAACCCACCAAATTCCTTCCTCAAAACAGCCACCGTGCCTACCTACTATGGCATTTTCATAGCCATTCCGAGGTATATTGCCATGCAACTTCCACTGTTCCGTCTCATGACTTGTGTCGTCACTCTCATATTGCCATTGCATGATCGTAAGATAGCTAGCAAGATGTTTCAACGTCATACGCCATGCTAGATCGTTGCACATCCCGGTACACCACCGGAGGCATTTCCTATGGAGTCATCATCATTGTGATCTTTGAGCTGTGAGTAAATAAAAGTGTGATGATCATCATTATTAGAGCATTGTCCCATGTGAGGAAAAAAACAGAGGCCAAAGAGCCCAAAAACGAAAACAAACAAAAAAAGAGAAAAAAGAGAGCCCTAAGAGCCCAAATGAAAAAAAAAGAAAAAGAGAGAAGGGATAATGCTACTACCTTTTTCCACACTTGTGCTTCATGATAGCATCATGTTCTTCTTGATTGAGAGCTTCTTGCTTTGTCACAACCATACACTAGTGGGAATCTTCATTATATAACTTGGCTTGTATATTCCAATGATGGGCTTCCTCAAAATTTCCCTAGGTCTTCGTGAGCAAGCAAGTTGGATGCACACCCACTAGTTTTCCTTTTGAGCTTTCACATACTTATAGCTCTAGTGCATCCTTTGAATGGCAATCCCTACTCATTCACATTGATATCTATTAATGGGCATCTCCATAGCCTTTTGATACGCCGAGTCAATGTGACCATCTCCTCCTTTTTGTCTCACAACCACCACCACAATCTATTCCACCTATAGTGCTATATCCATGGCTCGCGCTCATGTATTGCGTGATAGTTATAAAAAGTTTGAGAAAGTAAGAGTGCAAAAACAATTACTTGGCCAATTCCGGGGTTGTGTATGATTTAAATTAGTTGTGTGGGGATGATGGAGCATAGCCAGACTATATGATTTTGTAGGGATAACTTTCATTGGCCTTGTTATTTTGAAAGTTCATGATTACTTTGCTAGTTTGCTTGAAGTATTACTATTTTCATGTCAATAGAAAACTATTGTTTTGAATCTTACGGATCTGAACATTCATGTCACGTGAAATAAGTTGCAACGGACAACTATGCTAGGTAGCATTCCACATCAAAAATTTGGTCTTTATCACTTCCCTACTCGAGGACGAGCAGGAGTTAAGCTTGGGGATGCTTGATACGTCTCCAACGTATCTATAATTTTTGATGGTTCCATGCTATTATCTTGTCAACTTTGGATGTTTCATATGCATGAATATGCTATTTTATATATTTTCTGGGAATAACCTATTAACTCAGTGCCAAGTGCTAGTTTCTGTTTTTTACGTGTTTTTGACCCTTTTTCAGACGGAGTCCAAATGGAATGAAACTTTACGATGATTTTTTTGGACCAAAAGAGACCCCCGAAGCTTTGGAAGAAGGCTAGAAGAGCCACGAGGGAGTCACAAGCCCATGGGGCGCGGCCTACCCCCCTGGTCGGACCGTGCAGGCTTGTGACCTCCTCGTGGGCCCAACTGACGCAATTCCACCGCCATAAATTCCTATAAATTCAGAAACCCCCAGAAAGAAACCTAGATCGGGAGTTCCATCGCCGCAAGCCTCTGTAGCAACCAAAAACCAATCTGGAGCCTGTTCCGGCACCCTACCGGAGGGGGAATCCATCTCCAGTGGCCATCTTCATCATCCCGGCGATCTCCATGACGAGGAGGTAGTAGTTCTCCCTCGGGGCTGAGGGTATGTACCAGTAGCTATGTGGTTGATCTCTCTCGCTCGTGTTCTTGAGATGTCTTGATCTCGATGTACCGTGGGCTTTGCTACTATAGTTGGATCTTATGATGTTCTTCCCCCTCTCCCTTCTTGTAATGAATTGAGTTTCCCCTTTGAAGTTATCTTATCGGATTGAGTCTTTGAGAACACTTGATGTATGTCTTGCACGTGTCTATCTGATGTGATCAACTTGCGGGTTTCTGACAATTAGGAACCTATGCATATGGGTTGGCACACGTGGATTCATGTGAGTACTCGATGTATGTTTTGGTGATGAACTTGTGGGTTTGTGACATTGGGAACCTATGCATAGGGGTTGGCACACGTTTTGACTCTCCGGTAGAAACTTTGGGGCACTCTTTGAAGTTCTATGTGTTGGTTGAATAGATGATTCTGAGATTGTGTGATGCATATCGTATAATCATGCCCACGGATACTTGAGGTGACAATGGAGTATCTAGGTGACATTAGGGTCTTGGTTGATATGTATATTAAGGTGTTATTCTAGTACGAATTGTTGAATAGATCGATCTGAAAGAATAACTTTGTGGTGGTTTCATACCCGACAATAATCTCTTCGTTTCTTCTCCGCTATTAGTGACTTCGGATTGACTCTTTGTTGCATGTTGAGGGCTAGTTATATGATCCAATTATGTTATTTTTGTTGAGAGAACTTCACTAGTGAAAGTATGAACCCTAGGCCTTGTTTCCACGCATTGCAATACCGTTCGTGCTCACTTTTACCATTTGTTACCTTGCTGTTTTTGTAATTTCAGATTACAAAAACCTATATCTACCATCCATATTGCACTTGTTTCACCATCTCTTCGCCGAACTAGTGCACCTATACAACTTACCATTGTATTGGGTGTGGTGGGGACACAAGAGACTCTTTGTTATTTGGTTGCAGGGTTGCTTGAGAGAGACCATATTCATCCTACGCCTCCCGCGGATTGATAAACCTTAGATCACCCACTTGAGGGAAAATTGCTACTGTCCTACAAAACTCGGCACTTGGAGGCCCAACAACGTCTACAAGGAGAAGGTTGCGTAGTAGACATCAAGGCTCATCAAGCCTGCGCCTTCATCTCCTGCCCAAAGGATATGAACAAACACAGTTTCCCAAGGCCCAAGTCTTCTGGCCGGCTAGGCCGCGCCTACCGGCTGGAGGACGAGGCGGCCATATCTCTGGCTGGTCAGGCAACCCCTACCGGCTAGAGTCGAGATGGTTACCTCTTCCTGACCAGCTTGGTCAGGCCAGCCGGCTAGGAACGAGGCGGCCGTGCCCAAGCCGGCTAGCCGGCCGGGGATCACAAGTCACATCACATCATAGGTCAGGATGAGACCTTGCGATTAAAGGTAGCTACGCGTCAGCAAAGGTACTTGATCGGAGTGTCTGGCACGTACGAGCGTCGGCGGCCACGTCGCTGTCCTACCCCGGCTCTGATCCATCACCTAGCATAGTGTCGGACCGTCACACTCCCACTCCATTACTGCACTCGGCGTGGGGAAAAGTGGAGGCGGTCGTACTACCTGCCCATGACGAATCTCGCTGGACGACGCTCGACGTACAGCGCGTGCTCGGTGTCAACCTTACGCGAGAGTTTAATTGGCCAGCCGGCGGGTCCCACAACCAATCGAGACCATGCAGCCGACGGGCCCCTCAAGCGACAAGACAAGACTCTCGTGGGCCCTTGGTCAGCCGACGAGGTTGCCAGCCGGGTCCCACTCTTGTACCCTTTATCCATATTGTAGGCGGTGGGTTCGTCTATAAAACCCCCCTGTCACCCTCCATGCAGGGGGCGGTCGAACAACACTTCACACCCACCAATCACATAGAGAGAGGCAGAGATGAGCCGGCTGCTCCCCTCTTCCTCCTCCCAACACAGCTCCAGGAGCGACATTGTAATCCATTCATACGCATCAAACACTCCGGCAGGACTAGGGGTCTTATCTCTACGGAGAGCCCTGAACCTGGGTACATCGTGCATTCCATGCTTGTACCAACCTCGTTCCCATCGCCCTCCTTTGTCCCTTCGGTTCTCACCGACTTTAGCCTACCCATGGCATATGTTGTGAGTATTCACCGACATTTGGCGCCCAGCATGGGGCCGATCGCGGCATCGGCTGGCTTTACGCGCTAGGTGGGGCCCCGCACCTACGCCAACGGATGCATCGCGTCCGGATCGGTCTGCATGCCCGTGGCGCCCGCTTTCGATGAGGCAACACCGATGATGATTGACGTCCCCGTCCGTCATGCGGATTCGGATGAAGATTCTGATGATGAGTCGCTTCCTAGCGTCGTCGTCGCTGCTATGGAGGTCCTCAGCGTTCTCTTTCGCGACTTACATCTCAACGACGGTCCTCGTTACTTCGGCGAGGACTTCGACGTTGAGGCGCTCTGCGCCAGCTTTAGCAAGCTCTCTATCGCTGAGACGCCTGCCCATGACATGTACCCCAACAACGTTCTCGTCTTTGACGACCCTCTGCCGTCGGTGGGGTTCTTCACCCCATACCATGTCGTCGCCGTCTCCAAAGTCGTGGAGGTGATGGTTATCAGCGCTGGCACCAGCGTGGCTCATGGCAAGGCGTCAGCGGACGCTGGTGAGCCCGATGTTGCCACCGCTGATACTCTTTAGGACGCCATCGCCGGCTAAAGACACCCGTCGCTGCTTCCGCGAACCCTAGCGACGCCCGGGCCTCACTAGAGAAGGCTCGCAAGCGTATCTTGGAGGAGGGCATCACCGTCGCCTCGGCAAAACGTCGGATGGAGGCCACGTAGCGCGAGTATAACTCCGCATACGGCCTCACTCCAGTTTCCGAGGCCCCTAGCCGGTTTGGATCGGTCCGCAGCCGCGGCCGGTTCATTGCCGAGGTCCTAGGCGGCGATCAGCCCACTTACGAGACTCCTGCAGCTAACATGCGGGCAGCGCAGGTGGCCATGGAGGAGATGGCGAGCCTGAATGGCGAGGAGCGCGCTTTCCAAGAGAAGCGGGTCAAGGACCTCCTTGAAGCCGCCAACAAACAACAGACTCGGCTTGACCCCGGTCAGGCCCAGCCAGAGTCTCCGAGACCCAACTCCGGGGCACACCGCAACCCTAGCGGTCAGCATCACGCAGAAGGATCTTCCTTGCATCGCACCTCCGGTCGGAGGGGCAAAGGAAGCCAAGACCGGCGCTCCTAGTGCCAGAGCGAGCACACTTCGAGCAAGCGTCGCAGAGGCGACGAGGGCGATTCAGAGTGTGAGATTCTTCACCCGGGAAGAACTCATGTCTCTTGTTCGTGAGCGCCTCCCCTCTCGCTACTCGGATTGGCGCTCGCACTCCCCAGGATGATCGGGATGCCCGCAGGCGTCTCATCGTCCTGGCCCAATCAGCCCTCCTGGAGGAAGACGGCCCCATCGGTCCGGCTTGCTTCGGCCCCCGGATCCGAGGGGAGCCGTTCCCCCGAGGTTTCACCTTACCGCGGGACACGCCTAAGTACAACAGCACGGCCAAGCCAGAGGACTGGCTGATCGACTACACCACGGCCGTTGGCATCGCCAGGGGCAACAAGCGCGTAGCAGTCGCTATGTGCCACTCATGTTGGCCGGCTCGGCTCGGACTTGGCTTAACAGCCTTCCGGCCGGCAGCGTCAACTCCTGGGTGGACTTCGAGGAGGCGTTCGTCCGCAACTTCACTGGCACCTACAAGCGCCCTGGCCGGCCTCGCGAGCTGGCCATGTGCATCCAGAGGCCCGACGAACCCCTTCGCGACTACGTCACCCGGTGGACAGGGCTCCGCAACTCCTGCAAGGGGGTGCATGAGGTACAAGCCATCCAGTACTTCATCGACGGTTGCCGAGACGGCACCCTCCTCAAGCACAAGCTTATGTCCTCCGATCCCACCTCTCTGGCAGTGGTCATGGCCAAGGCGGACAAGTACGCCACGGCCGACTCGTTGATGTGCATCAAGGTGATCGCCTCGGACAAGGTTGTCCTCACGCCGGCTACTCCAAAGCGGGCTGGAGACAATCAAGGCGGCCAGAACAACAACAAGTGCAAGGCGGATCAGATGGATTCACGCTCCAACAGCAAGTTGGTAGCCAGCATGGAGGGCAAGACGTCGGCTCCTCAAGCCGGCCCTCCGCGAAAGTGTTCCAACAGGAACAACGCCAACTGGCTGCCCAAGCAGTCCTTCGAGCAACTGCTCAACGCCCCCTGCAAGATACATTCTGGGGCGCAGCCGTCCAACCACACCCTTCGACAGTGCAGCTTCGCACGCCGACTATCGCAAGGGGATGGCATGCCGGCTCCCCGAGGTGCACAGGCGCCTTGCGCACCGGCTCCTGGTCCTGCGCCGGCTCCACTGTCGCCGCCTCGCGACGACGGCCCCCTCCACGACGACTACCCTCATCAAGACGGAGCATTCGTTGTCTTCACCGGCGAAGGCGACGACAAGCACAACCTGCGCCAGAGACGGCGTGAGGTGAATGCCACGGTTCCCCCGGTTCCCCAGTACATGCATTGGTCTGACAAACTAATCACATGGAGCCGGGTGGACCATCATGCGGTGATGCCCAACCCGGGCTCATACGCACTCGTCCTCGACCCCACCTTCGCCTCCAAGAGGTTCACCTGCCGGTTCTCCCGGGTGATGGTCGATGGCGGCAGCACCATCAATATCCTCTACCTCGACACTCTCCTCAAGCTCGGGCTCAAGGAGACGGACGTCCTGCCGACCAATACTGTCTTCCACGGTATCGTGCGTGGGCAGTCCTGCTCGCCCATTGGCAAAATCCAGCTGGACGTCCTCTTCGGAGACAAAGCTCACTTCCGCCGAGAGTCCATATGGTTCGAGGTAGTGGACCTCAGCAGCCCGTATCACGCGCAGCTGGGCAGACCGGCTCTGGCCAAATTCATGGCTATTCCGCACTACGCCTACCTGAAGATGAAGATGTCGGGTCCCAAAGGCATCATCACTGTTGCTGGCGACTACAAGAAGTCGCTCGAGTGTGCCCAAGATTGCAGCCGCCTCGCCGACGCCCTGGTGATCGCTGAGGAGAAGCGGCAGATCGACCGGCTCCTGGCCCAGGCCACCGAGCAGCCGGCGATTCCTTCTCCTCTGTCCCAGTCGGCCGGCGAGGGCTCTTTCAAGCCGGCCAAAGAGACCAAGCAGGTCCCACTCGACCCTGCCAACCTCAAGCAGTGCGTCACCATCAGGGCTGGCCTCAGCCCCAAATAGGAAGGCGAGCTCGTCGACTTCCTCTGTGAGAATCGGGACATCTTCGCATGGTCCCCCAAGGACATGCCGGGTGTTCCGAGGAAGTACGCCGAGCACAAACTTCACGTACAACCGGATGCAAAGCCGGTGAAACAACCTTTGCGTCGCTTCGCATAGGGGAAGCGACGCACAATCGGAGAAGAGATCACCCGGCTCCTTGCAGCCGGCTTCATGATGGAGGTTTTCCACCCGGACTGGCTGGCTAATCCAGTCCTGGTGCTGAAGAAGAACAACACCTGGCGAATGTGTATCGACTACACTAGCCTGAATAAGGCCTATCCTAAAGACCATTTCGCGTTGCCTAGGATAGATCAAGTGATCGACTCCACTACAGGCTGCGAATTGCTGTCGTTTCTGGATGCTTATTCAGGCTACCATCAAATCAAGCTGGATCCGGCTGATCGCCTGAAGACCTCCTTCATCATGCCCTTCGGAGCCTACTGCTACACCACCATGACGTTCAGTCTGAAGGACGTTGGTGCAACGTTCCAACGCTGCATGCAGCAATGCCTACTACCACAGATCCACAGAAACATCCACGTCTATGTGGATGACATCGTCGTCAAGACGAAGTAGCACTTCAGCCTCCTCGACGACATGCGAGAGACGTTCGCCAACCTGCACGAGTACAAGATCCGGCTCAACCTGGAGAAGTGTGTCTTTGGAGTTCTAGGCGGAAAACTCTTGGGGTTCTTCGTGTCCGCTCGCGGCATCAAGGCGAACCCCGAGAAGATCGGCACCATCAAGCGGATGGTGCAGCCGGCTCGAATCCTAGACGTCCAGAAGTTCGCCAGCTGCCTGGCGTCCCTTAGCCGGTTCGTCAGCCGGCTTGGCAAGAAGGCCCTTCCACTCTGCCAGCTCATGAAGAAGACGACGAAATTCGAGTGGAACCAGCAGGCGGACGAAGCCTTCCGCCACCTCAAGCGGGTCATCTCAAGCCTGCCAATCTTGGCAGCGTCGACTGAAAGGGAACCCATACTCATATACATTGCCGCGAAAACTGGCGTGGTTAGTGTAGTGTTGGTAGTTCAGCGCAAGGAGGAGGGCAAGGTACTGTCAGTGCAGCGCCCTGTCTACTACCTCAGCGAGGTCTTGTCCGCCTCCAAGCAGAACTACCAACATTACCAAAAAAATGTGTTATGGTGTTTACCTCTCTGCAAAGAAGTTGAAGCAATACTTCCAAGAGCATGCCATCACTGTGGTGATCACTGCTCCACTTTCAGAGATCATGGGCAACCGTGATGCAACGGGCACCATTGCCAAATGGTCCATCGCCATGGTGGACCATGATATTCGGTACGAGCGTCGCACCGCCATCAAATCTCAGGTGGTGGCCGACTTCTTAGTCAACTGGGTCGAGACCCAGTTCGAGCCGCCGCCTCCAGACTCTACGCATTGGCGGATGCACTTCGACGGCTCGAAAATGCGGACGGGTCTAGGAGCCGGCATCGTCTTGACGTCTCTGAAAGGAGACCAGCTCAAGTATGCTCTCGAGATCCACTTCGCCGCCTCCAACAACGTCGCCGAGTACGAAGCACTGGCTCACGGCCTCCAGCTCGCCAAGGAGATTGGCATTCGGCGGCTCATATGCTTCGGCGACTCAGACTTCGTGGTACAGCAAGTTTTTGGTGAATGGGACGCCACGGACGCCAACATGGCAAGCTACCACTTCCTCATCCAGCAGCTCAGCGGCCCCTTCGAGGGTTGTGAGTTCCACCACGTTCCCAGAGCAGACAATGAGGCGGCTGATACACTGGCAAAAATTGGCTCCATGAGACAGGCTATCCCAGCCGGCGTCTCCCACGAGCAACTCCGTAAGCCGTCTATCAGGCCGTCTCCTGAGTCGGCATCGATCTTCGTGTCGGCTGATTCTACGGTGCAAGCGCCGTCGGATCCACCAGCTACGCCGGCTACAGCTCCTGTGTCGGCTACGCTGGCCATGCCGACTCCAATAGCGGCACCCGCTCAGTCCACGATGCAAGTGCCGTCGGCTCCACCAGCTACGCCGGCTACGCTGGCCATGCCGACTCCAATAGCGGCACCGGCTACAACAACGACTCGGGCTCCGCCCTGCCTCGAATCATGTCGTCTCGACACCAAGTGGGTGGATGTCATGGAGGTAGACGGCGAGCCAGCTGCCACAGCAGCACCAGAGACACCTTGTCTCGAGTCCACGACCACCGCTCCACCAAGCACGGGGGCTGCAGAAGCCCCTAACAGTCAGGTCGAGGCGGAGCCAGCCCTTGTGTCGGCTCCGTCATGGGCTCAAACTATCATGGCCTTCCTACTTCGCAGAGAGATTTCTCAAGACGAGGCGGAGGTGAGGCAGATCCAGCGCAGGTCTGCAGCCTACGCCATCATCAATCATGAGCTCGTGCGGCGCAACGTGACCGGCGTGTTCCAACGCTTCGTCGAGTCAGAAAAGGGATAGGAGATCCTCAGAGACATTCACCAGGGGGAGTGCGGGCATCATGCCGCCTCTAGAACCCTGGTGGCCAAGGCGTTCCGCCATGGATTCTACTGGCCCACGGCCCTTGAGGAGACCATGGATCTGGTCGACAAATGCGAAGGCTACCAGTTCTTCAGCGCAAAGAGCCACATGCCGCCTTCGGCCCTCAAAACCATCCCCCTGTCATGGTCGTTCGCCGTCTGGGGGTTGGACATGGTAGGACCCTTCAAGACGTCTCGTGGTGGAATGACTCATCTCTTGGTAGCCGTCGACAAATTCACCAAGTGGATTGAAGCCAGACCTATCAAGAAGCTTGATGGCCCCACGACCGTCAAGTTCATCACGGACATCTCTATTCGATATGGCGCCCCCCACAGCATCATCACCGACAATGGCACCAACTTCGCCAAGGGCGCTCTGGCGCTCTACAGTTCCAAGGTAGGCATCCGGCTCGATTTGGCATCAGTGGCACATCCCCAGTCGAATGGCCAATCGGAGAGGGCCAACGGCCTGATTCTGGCCGGCATCAAGCCAAGACTAGTGGCACCACTTGTCAGATTGGCCGGCTGTTGGATCGAAGAACTACCGGCTGTGCTATGGAGCCTCCGCACCACGCCCAATGGGTCGACCGGCTTCACACCGTTCTTCCTCGTATACGGGTCCGAGGCTATTATTCCCACGGATATCGAGTTCGACTCGCCTCAGGTCACCCTATACACTAAAACGGAGGCGAAGGAGGCAAGGGAGGACGGTGTGGATCTCCTCGAAGAAGCAATGGACTTGGCCTTGAGCCGGACGGCCATCTATCAACAGAAGCTAAGATACTACCACAGCAAAAAGATCAAGCCTCTCTCTTTCCGGGAGGGAGACTTGGTTCTCCGAAGAATCCAGCGCACTGCTGGCCAGCACAAGCTCTCATCCCCATGGGAGGGACCCTTCATCATTAGTAGGGTGTTCCACAACAACACTTACTACTTGATCGATGCCCAAAAGCCAAGGAAGCGCAAGAGGGATGACTCCGGCCAGGAGACGGAGCGTCCATGGAACACGGCGTTGCTTCGCCCGTTCTACTGCTAGAAGGCAAGTATCAAACAATGGAAAGAGCATGCATATGTATCTTTCTCCCTATTTAGGGATCCTCAATGAATGCAATAGAAAGAGCATGCCTCATGCTTCTTTTTAGAATTCATATCTAGAGTGCTCACTTTGCGTACGCCCCTTGCTGGCTCTAACAAGCTCGGGGGCTCGCTAGCCGCCCGGATGCCTTCCCTATGTTGCAGAAGAACACATAGTGTAAGCCGGACCGATCCCTGGTCACCTCGTATCAGCTTGCAGACCTGCTCCGGCCGTCCGGCTTGTGAGACGACGCCAGGTAAGGCCGGATGCATGCAAAGTTCGACTACAAAAGCGTTGCCGGCTCGGGTTGGCTCGATCAAATTTACGATCTCATTCAGGCCGGCCTCTGCTGGTTTATGTCTTAATCTTTAAGTCTTGATGGCTTTGAAAAATCTAAGTCTTGTGTTCTAAGGCCAGAAACCTCGACCCAGTCACAGACCGGCTCCCGGCTGTCGGGCTGGCGGGGTGGAAACTTGGGAATACAGGGATTGGAGAAAAAGAAGTCAACCAGGAATCAAAAGATAAAGATATAAAACAGCACGCATGGCAATACGAATATAATGCTGAATACATACATTCAAAATGCATTGGCCCACGGCCGAGGTTCATTACACCCCCCAGTGGGTGGAACTGTTGGACTGACAAGAAAATTGCAGACAACAAACAGGACACTGGCTACGGGGCTCCGGCCTCATCGGTCGCCCCGGCTGGTGCTCCTGAAGTGGTGGCTTCACCATCCCCGGCTGCTCCCGAGGCGGTTGCGCCATCTCCTTCGCGGGGGCTCCCAGCTCCATCCGCACCGGAGTCGGCGTACGTCGCACCGCTGGAGGCGGCAGCAGAGTCCACACCATGGGTCGCCTCGCCGGAGCTGCCATTGGGGTCATAGGGCTGCAGGCCGTGCAGATCTTCAGGGATCACACCGCCATCTTCACCCTGCTCCAAAATGAGCTTGTCCCAAGCGGCGTACTCGGCAAAGCCGCTGGCCCTCACGCGCAGCGCCTCCTCCACAGCCTGCAGCTCCGCCTCCGAGCCGTCGCGCTGAGCGACGAGCTTGCCCAAGTCCAGGTTTCGATACCAGGACTTGGGCAAGCGCAAGGCTATATAGGCTCCAGCCCGCGCGGCAGAGGCGCGCCAAGCATCCAGGCGTTCACCGCCAGCTGCAAGCCAGCGGGCGAGTCGGCTCATCGACGCCGGCTCCACGCCATCCGGCCACAGGGCCGCCACCATCGACGAGCCTGCAACCTGGAGCTGAGCCACAGACTCGCCCAGGGCGTGCAGGTAGGCCCGAAGGCCCACCCCGATCTCCTCTACGCTCTAGCCGGAGGTAGTATCTACCTCCTGACCAGCCGCGCGGCGCTCCTCACGGCTCACCTCGACGGCCGTGTCGGCTGTGACCTGGGTCGCAGGGAAGAGGCCTGAGACAGGAAAACAAGGGCGCAGAAGCGAGTAAGAAGAGAAGACGGCCAAGAAAGCTCAAGACAAAACAAAAAAGAGAGACTCACGATGGAAGGCGCCATCGGTCTCATGGGCGCTCTCCAGGACCTCGAGCTCCCGCACCTTGCTCGCATGAGTAAGGCGGGCAACCTCCTCCTGGAGAGTCGCCCCAGACTCCAGGGCCTTGGCCAGCTGCGACTGCATCTGGACAAGGGCCCCCTACTACTCCCTCAAGGCAGCGTCCTTGAGCTCCATCTCCTTGAGATGAACCGACGCAAGGCGATCCACATCGGCAGAATATGAGGCTTCCTTCTCCTGCAGCGTGTCGTGCAGCTCCTCCATCTTGACCCGGCTGGCCGCCTCGAGCTCCTTCTTCTCCGTCTAGAGAAGAGCCAGCTGCTCCTGGAGCCGGTCGCCAGCGCCTCGCAGAGCATCCCGCTCCATGGCGACCTCGCCCAGCCGAACTTCGAGCTCGGCGATCTGGCCATCAGCTGCCTGGTGCCGAGTCCGCAGCTCATTATAAGCCTGCGCCTGAGCATCATAAAACTCCTGCCAAAAATCAAAGAAGAAGCAGGAATAAGATTCGGCCTAGTTAAGACATAACCGGCCCGATTCTCGGGGGCTACACCCACTGGGTACGCTGGCGGCGCCCCCACTAAAGAAGCAAAACAAGAAAAGAGGCTCAAAGAGATTCGGCCCGGCCGATGATCAGCTAGCCCGATTCTCGGGGGCTACACCCAGTGGGTGGGCTGGCACGCCCCCACTGAAGCAAAAGGAAAAAATTCAAACCCAAGATGAGGCACTTACCCTGGTGCGGGCCTCCAGGCGCTCCAAGTCGCCGCACACCACGCGGGCCAACTACTCCACCTTGGACCGACTGATGGAAAACAGCGACACCAGCTCCGGGACACTGGTGAGCGCAGTACTGGCGGGCAGTCGCGCGCGCGCCGAGTTGGCCGCCCGTCACGACTTCATGGGCCGACTCCCGGCCCGGCCTCCAGCTCTCGGCGCAGCTGGACCGTGGTGGGGGACGACGATGGCGCCGGCTCCACGTGCCGGCTCGGTGGCCAGCTCTGCCATTATCTCGGTCGGCGCTGCCTCCTCAACGGGAGGTGGGTGGGCCGCATCCGGCGCATCCATGGCCACCCCTGGCACATCAGGGGCCGTGTCCGGCACGTCCAGGATCAGTTCCTGCGCGTCGGGCGCCGCCTCGGCCCTGGGGAGTCGGGGATCGTCTCCAAGTCCACCGGCACCGAAGCATCTGGCTCGGAGGGCTGGGCCCCCTCAGCCATCGGGGCGTGCCTCGGAGCCGCCTCGCTAGCTGGCTCCTCCTCGCGAGCATGCACGGAGGGGTCATGTCTAGCCTTCGCACGCTTCTCCGTCGGCTTCTCGGCTCGGCTGGGGCGAGACTGTCCCTCGGCCGTCTTCCCCGCAGCCGCGTCCCACCGGTGCTTGGACTGCTCCTCAAGCTCCCTCTAGGCAGCATCGGCTGCTGCCCAGCCAGCCCGCTCAGCTGCGGAGGCGGTGTCTTCCTCCACGTCCTCCGCCTCCCTGTCGAGCGAAGTTCTTAAGGAACAAAGCTTCCCACAAGATAAACGAATAAATAGGGGAGGAAATCTTACCCCACGACTATGGGCACCTGCCTCCTACCAGCGCCATGGCGCTTCTTGGCGCCGCCGGCCCGTGCTCTGGCTGGAGGGCCCGGCGCCGACCGCTTAGGAGCCGGCCTGGATGCTGTGGCACCCTTGCCCTTCCTGCTGGCCGCCTCGTCAGCGGCGGTTGCCCCGGCCCTTTGACGCCGACTGCGTGTCAATGGTGGGCTGGTAACCTCCTCCACCCCGTCGGAGTCCTCCTCGAAGGCTGCATCAGAGAAGAATGAGGGAGTCTCGTTGTCATCCATCCAGTCTGCGACGGAGGGCCACGGGTACTCACCAGACGGCTATTTCCCTTCCGACTCCAGGGCGTTCTCCGAGCCTACGGAGGATTCCAAGCGGGACTCAATCACGCCCTCGTCCTCAATCTCCGAGGCGTCGGACACATTCACGTCGGGAGCGGGCAGACGGAGAGATCCCTGCAGCTTCTCGAACATTTACGAAAAAGGATTCGATCGCCGGCTCAGCGAGACGGTCGGTTACAAGATGAACAGCGAAGAACAAAGAAACCACTTACCATTGGAGGCGGACGGGACCTGTTGAAGGGGGTCATCCCCCACGACCAGTTCCCGTTGTCGTCCATGCGGGTGGTGGAGATCAGGTTCACCCTTCGCGCTACCACGCCGGGGTGAACCTCTTGGTGGACAGCCTCCAGGGATCATGCTGGCCGCTCATCTGGCACACCAGATGTTGCCGCCTCTGCATCAGCAGGATCCGGTAGGTCACCATGGTGGTGAGCAAGTCGCGGCCGAGGAGGCCGCTCTTCTCCAGGATCTCGAGGTGGGCACAGATCAGCGCCACCTCGGGAATCGGCTTGGGGGTCCTCGCCGCCCAATTCAACTTCGTCGGCGGGTCGATGTTGAACAGGGGCATGTTGAGGACGTCCTGGGCGGGGTCGGCATTCTTCACATAGAAGAAGCCCTTCTGCCACTGCTTGATGGACTCCTACAGCGACATCTGGGGGAAGCCCGACTTCGAGCGGTGATGCACGAGCGCGGCTCCGCATGGAGTCATCGGGCGCGGTCCGGCGAGCTTCTCCACCTCGGACTTCTCCATGGCGATGGATTGCTGCTTGAAGAAGAACAAGTTGCGCCAGAGATTGATGCGGGGCTCGATCCCCACAAAGCCCTCGCACAGGATCACAAAGGCCGACAGCTGCAGAATGGCGTTCGGCGCCAGGTGATGCGGCTGCAGGCCAAAGAAGCGAAGCCACTCGGAGAAGAAGGCGCTAGCCGGAAGCCCGAAGCCCCGGTAGAAGTGCTTGTTGAAGACCATGACCTCTCCCACGGCAGGTGTGGGAGCGGTCTCGGTGCCGGGGATTCGCACCAGCACCTGGGAGGCTGGGGCAGCAGCCGGTGATGACGGAGCGCCTCGATGTGGCCTTCGCAGATCTCGCTGCCCAGCCAGGCTCCCTGCAATGAGGTCTTCTGCGACGAAGACTTTTTTGAGCTGGAGCCGCCGGCCATGGGTGCAGGCAGCTAAACTCGAAAGTACTGGTGGCTCTACGGCGACGAAGGTGAGGAAGACGAAGAGGGCGAGCTCTTTCTCTCTGGGCTCAGGGAGGAAGAGAGCGTCGATGTGGGGCGAGAAGGGGGGCGAATGGACTCCTCGGAACCCCTGCATCCCATTTAAACCCCCACGAAGCGTCGTGGGGAGGGGATCCGGTGCGCACGGGACCCCCACTAACCCCGTGTATTACGGGCGGTAACGCTTCCCTAAGCCCAACCGTCGCGGAGTAAATCCGCAAAGGATCTCTCGCGCGGAGGCCGAGGGGGCGTCGTGGCGGGACCCAGGGCCCAGGCCCGCTCCCGTCACCAGTAATCATCATCATTACGTCAGGTTGGGCCTGGCACGTGGCATCTTCCGGGCGACCTACAACAAAGTCGAGGCGTCGCTTCGAAGCCAGCTGGTTTCGGAGCCGGCGCTCCCCGTCACGAATGGCGGCAGAAATACCAAGACAAATCTTCAAGTCGGTGAGGCCGCCCGCCCGCAGACGGCAGGCCTCTCCAGCTTCGGGGACTACTGTCGGGGGGATAACCCTGGGGTAGGCTCATCAAGCCTGCTCCTTCATCTCCTGCCCAAAGGATATGAACAAACACAGTTTCCAAGGCCCAAGTCTTCTGGCCGGCTAGGCCGCGCCTACCGGCTGGAGGATGAGGCGGCCATCTCTCTGGCCGGCCAGGAAACCCCTACCGGCTAGAGTCGAGACGGTTACCTCTTCCTGATCGGCTTGGTCAGGCCAGCCGGCTAGGAACGAGGCGGCCGTGCCCAAGCCGGCTAGCCAAGTAGGCTAGCCAGTCGGGGATCACAAGTCACATCAGATCGTAGGTCAGGATGAGACCTTGCGATTAAAGGTAGCTACGTGTCATCAAAGGTACTAGATCAGAGTGTCTGGCAGGTACGAGCGTCGGCGGCCACGCCGCTGACCTACCCTGGCTCTGATCCATCACCTAGCATAGTGTCGGGCCGTCACACTCCCACTCCATTACTGCACTCGGCGTGGGGAACTGTGGAGGCGGTCGTACTACCTGCCCGCGATGAGTCTCGTTGGACGACGCTCGACGTACAGAGCGTGCTCGGCGTCAACCTTACGCGAGAGTTTCATTGGCAAGCCGGCGGGTCCCACAGCCAATCGAGACCATGCAGCCGGCGGGCCCCTCAAGCGACAAGACAAGACTCTCGTGGGGCCCTGGTGAGCCGGCGAGGCTGCCAGCCGGGTCCCACTATAACATCCCAATTTTCCTAATTGGGAATGTTTTACATTGTAGCTAAGCATCTATGCATATTGATTTAAATAAAGTTTGCATTTGAATTCTTTCGACTTTTGCTTTTGCATTTATATTTTTCTTCACATGAGAAATGCCGGGAAATAATCTCTTGCACGCAAGAGAGAGAGAGGAGGAAAATGACCCTCCAAAATGTGAGGCATCTCTGAAATATTTGGAGCCAAGAAAGCCAAAGTTTTATCGTGAAAATAATTGCCAAAAAGAAATAAAGCATTTAGGGGATTTTCTGGAAGACAATTTTTTTCAAAGTTTTTATTTTTTTCCTTGGAAAAATGTTAATCGAGTAGAGGATATTTTTCTGAAATTTTTGGTACATAATACCCTATATTAATTACTTTTGTTCATTGCCTGTTTATTTGTTTTAGTTTCTGTTTCTGAAAGAAGACTAAAACAGGAAACGTTTTTTTTAAAGGAAACCGCCGCGGACGGCATTTAAGAGTTGGGCCGAATCCCTTAAGGCCCGGGACCGAGATCCTTTCGGATCGGTCACCGATCCACCTCGCCCCTCCTTTCTTTCTCTCTGTCGCTCGGCCCCGCGCCCGATCTTCTCTCCCCCTCGGTCTCCTTCCTTCTCCCCCCACGAGCTCCTTCCTTTCCATGGCACGAGCTGCTGCCACGCCGGGATCCGCTCGGATCCGCGAGCCCCTTCCCTCCCGAGGCCCCCTCTCCCCCTATAAATACCCCCACCGCACGCCGCACCCCGTTCCCCACCTCGCCCCGCCGTCTCACCGCCCCAAACCGCCCTGCTGCGCCTCGCCGGAGTCGGCCACCACCCAAAGCCCCGAGCTTCCCCTGCTCGCCCGACGCCCCCCCCCCCCTCGCCTTGCCGTCGCCGCCAGAAGACGCGGGACCTTCGCCGCCGCCTCCCCAAGCCTTCGGCCGCCGTTGGGACTCACCGGAGCCACCTCCCCAACCTCCACCACCTTCTATCGCCGCCTCAGGCACTACCGGAGTTCATCTCCACCACGGTGAGCACCCCACCCCTCCTCCACCGTTAGATCAGGAACCAACGCGCTAGATTAGAAGTTAGGTACCCCTTCGGTTTTTAAATAAAAACCCGAACGGTTTTCTCACCACTTTTTTTTAGCCGTAGATTTTCTTAAGTTTCGGCCGTTTGCTCATTATACCCGCAGCACGCACACCCGCAGCAAATCAGTGAGCGCCACGTGTACCCCCTGTCCGTTAGCATCTTTTTTTCTGTTTAGTTCCAAAACAGAAAAGTTTCAATTTTGTTTTGAGCATAGCTTTTGATCCCGAAGTCCAATGAGGTTGATTCTTTTTCCAGTAGATCCCAATTTTTCTGTAGTTTTTGAAAACATATAATTTGTCTATGTTTGAAATTTTCAAATTTGAATTAGATCAGATTTAGTTTAAAGCTTGTTTTGCTTATTCCAGGAGTTTAAAAAATGATTTTGAGTTGATTCTTTTTGCTACTGCTTCCTAGTGATTATATCTTACTGTGGTATAAGTTTCAAATTTTTTCAAATATTTTCTACTTGGGGTTTTAACAGAAACAACTTTCTGCCTTAGTGACGTGTAGTAAATTCTTTCACTTAGGCCATAGCAACCCTTTACTTGTGATGTTATTTTTACTTGTTGTTTGATTGTAGTGCTTATGGTGTGTATTTGTTTGTATCGGTAGATCACCCGGAGTGCGAAGCTTGTTACTTAGAAGCGCTCGATCAAGACAACTATCATCAAGGCAAGTCATTTTGATCATACTATTTCCTATGTTTTTCGATGCATGGTAGTTTCACCTTTCTTTGCCCAATTGCATGCTGCTTAGGTACTTGGAAATTTTAGTATAGGTTGTAGTATCATGTGGTAGGCACACAACAACCCCGATACTTGGCCCCGGGACGACAAATTTCATATTGCTATGCTTGAGTAGACGGGATTTCGGTTGAGTGCATAACACGAGTGATGCGAGGTTGATTAAATAATCAAGACCGGTTAAGACAAGATTTTCAAGACCTCGGATGCAATGCAACTCTGGGTGAAGGACGGTTGATCGGCTCCCTGGAGAAACCAGTGGATGACCCGGGATACTGGAGACGGCCATGACATCTTGCGGAAAGCTTCACCCAGGCTCGAAGAGACGGACGGAGGCTTCAAGACCCAAGGCTTACCTGCAGAGCCACAAGTCATTATGGGCTCTGGCTTGGTTGGACAACGCGGTGACTCTGGACAGGCGGTGCTAGCAGATGTAGAAGAACGGTAGGAATGGATGGGCACCGGCAGGGATTCAGAGGGACCCGTTGAAAGACCATGTTTTGATCATCCGGTCTTCAAACACCCTGAAGTGCGAGGACATACACGGAGGTGATCAAATCTTGTGGGGAACGTGTGCAAAACTCTGCAGAGTGCCCAACCTAATCGATTAGCCGTGTCCACGGTCATGGACAACTTGAGCCGAAGGCATTGAAATTCCCCGGAACTCCCGACACAACTTAATAATGATGTGGGTATTAACAACAACTCGAGTACGAGAATTGGTTGGCGGAACCATCTCGTTATCAACAAACAATGTAGTAATATTTTGCTTCCAGCCCCTCTTGTTGTAGGATAAAATTGGCTTTATGCAAAACTTGTAGCCCCACCTGCCAAATATGCATGTAGAGATAGTTGATTATTATTTTTACCCCTCTCTTTGATGACTTGCCGGCATATTCCATATGCTGACCTACACGGCTGCAACGTATCGTGTTGCAGAGTACTTTTCCAACCAGGAGTGAGGCTACGATCAACGCTCAACGACATGCCCTGGAGTCGGATGGACTCGTCTACCTGATACTTCCGCTAGTCTTCGTTAGATATCTCATGAGATGGCCTTCAGCCACTTTATTGTAATCCATTATTGTAATAAAGTACTCGTTATGAGATTTCGATTAATAAAGCTGTGTGATTGAACTCTTGATATATACATTGATGTACTGAGTGTGTACCAGCATGATCTTGGGATGGTACGGAAACACCAGAGGCTTGACTCGTCTTGAGTCGGGTCACTACAGAAATGGTATTCAGAGCTCACGCTGACCGTAGGACGTAACCTCTAGGAATGGAAAAGCCTTAGGAAGAAAACTATTTTCTTATGTCTATAAATCCTCTATTTCCTCTTCTGATCATTTCTGGCTTCTCTCCGATTCTCCAATGTCTTAGATGGCCACCTTCATCCCCGTTAAGTTCACAGAGTTTTGCCAGCCCAACGCCACTATGCCTTTCGGAAAGGAGCTGGTACAGATCACCAAGGACTTGAGGATTGCTCTGCCGACTATCACAGGGAAGCCGACTTTGTCTTACCCGGAGGATTCACGCTACAGGATCGAGGTGCACGTTCCCGGAACGACATTTGAGCCGCGCACTGAGCCGGTGGATTTCAAGTTCATCGCACCCAACTGGATTCTCGGAAGGGACATGGCGGTCGATTGTGCACTCGGACGTATCAAGGAAGTGTACAGAGGCTGCCCTATTTCACCGGACCTATTCATGGTATCCTGGAGAAGAGAAGACGGAGAAATCATCTCAAGCAAGACCAAGGACGCTCTCCTGTCCTATGCCCAGACCTTGGAGAAACACAGCGGGACTCTGGAGCATCGTGTGATCAAGGACGCCAGGAAGATCAAGCAATTGTCGCTCCGCGAACTCGAACTCGAAGAAGCAGCCTGGGAAGCTCACTATGAGCACGAACTGGGGGTGAAGGACTTTCTGGAGAGGATCGAGAAGCTGAAGACTCGAGTTGCATACCTGGAGGAGGAACTGGACATGGGCGAGAACCTTCATCCCGAAGGTGACGTAGCCCCCTTGATCAGCAATGACGAGGACTATGAAGAAAGCTCCACCGAAGGACCCACCACCATGCTTTTGCGAGGAGGACACTTAGACTAGACCCCCAAATTTATTTTATCGTTAAACGCTTAGGCCGATGTTTAGGATTATCGAATTTTGTATCCCCGTGTGAACCTTTGTGATGGTATTGAATAAAATGTGTGATGTGATACTTGTTTGTTGCATTTCATATGGGTAGTGTAATTACTCTTAGACCATTGTTCTATGCTAATCTCACCCATCTACAAACATCAGACGCCTCCGAGACGTGCCCCTACCTCCAACTTTCCGCCGGAACTCACCCAGTTGATTCAGCAACAGAACACCCTGATGCAGCTGATCATCCAGAACCAGAACAATAACAACAACCATCATCCACCCCAGGCCGACAATCTCACCCGTTTCCTGAGGTTGAACCCTCCGACTTTCTCCAGCAGCATTGAGCCCATTGTGGCAGATGATTGGCTCCGCAAGATGGAGCGTGAACTTATTACTGCTGGTTGTACTGAAGCTGAGAAGGTGCGCTTTGCCGCGCATCAACTTGAAGGCCCTGCAGCTGCATGGTGGGAGAACTACACCACCACATACCCCATTGCTGGAGTCACTTGGGAGCAGTTCAAGCAAGCCTTCCGCACCGCACATGTCTCAGCTGGTGCAATGATCCTGAAGAAGCGTGAGTTTCGCAACTTACGCCAGGGAAATCGCTCTGTGGCTCAGTATGTCGATGAATTCAGCATGCTCGCCCGTTATGCACCTGGAGATGTGGCCGATGATGCGGCTAAGCAGGAAAAGTTCTTGGAGGGACTCAATGATGAGCTGAGCATTCAGCTGACTGTAGCCACCTTCAACAACTACCAGGAGTTGGTAGATAAGGCCCTCATCTTGGAGGGGAAACACCAGCAGATGGAGAACCGTAAGCGGAAGTATGGAAATGGAAAGTTCAACTCCGGCACTCAGCAGAAGCCTCGCTACACCCCCTATTCAGGGAATACCGGGATTGGTTCCGGTAAGTTTGGAGGACACGTCCAGCATAACCACCCAGTGCACAACCATGGAGGCCACAACCATGGAGGAAATGGGAACCACCGCAACAATAGCAACTTCAAGAATGGCGGTACTGGCACTCAGCATCATTCAGCTCCAGCTCAGAAGAATCTGAATCATATCACCTGCTTCAAGTGTCAAAATACGGGACACTATGCCACTGAATGTCCCCAGAACAAGCAGGGAAATGGAAACGTGCAGCAAAGAAGCCCAATCCTTTTCCTCGAGCTCAGGTGAATCACATTGATGTTGAAGAGGTCTATGATCACCCCGATACTGTGGTTGGTAAGTTTTTGCTAAATTCGCGTCCAGTATTGGTACTTTTTGATTCTGGTGCAACGCATTCATTCATATCAAGGGTAGTTGTGGAAAAGTATAGTTTGCCAACTAGAACCCTCAGCCAGCTTATTAAGGTCAGTTCCCCAGGAGGCATGATGACAGCCGGGATAGGATGCCATGCTTTGAGTCTCAACATCGGGAACCATAATTTTCCCACCGACCTCATCGTATTAGAGTCCTAGGGATTGGATGTAATCCTAGGCATGGATTGGTTGGCCAAGTATGAAGGGAATATTGATTGTGCCCTTAAGTCTACTTTGCTCACCACCCCCGAGCAAAAGCGGATTAAGTACGTGTCTCAGCGCCCGACACAGAGTAAACGAGTAAACTCTCTCACAGGAGTAGTCCAGGAGGAAGTACCGATTGTACAGGAGTACCCAGATGTATTTCCGGAGGAATTACCGGGCATGCCACCTGATAGAGAGATTGAGTTCTTGATTGAGCTATTACCCGGAACAGCCCTGATATCCAAGAGACCCTATCGGATGCCCGCAAATGAGTTGGTAGAAATCAAGAAGCAAATTAAGGAGTTGTTGGACAAAGGGTATATTCGCCCAAGTTCTTCGCCTTGGGGAGCCCCAGTGCTCTTGGTTGAAAAGAAGGATAAGTCCTTGAGAATGGTTGTCGATTATCGTGCATTGAACGAGGTGACCATCAAGAACAAGTACCCCTTGCTGATGATCAATGATCTGTTTGATCAGTTAGTTGGAGCCCGAATATTCTCCAAGATCGATCTTCGATCCAGGTATCATCAGTTGAAGATTCGTGAACAGGATACACCCAAGACAGCCTTCACCACTCGGTACGGCTTGTATAAGTACACGGTCATGTCATTTGGACAGACTAATGCTCCGGCATATTTTATGAATCTGATGAACAAGGTATTTATGGAATACTTGGACAAGTTTGTCGTGGTGTTCATCGATGACATACTGATATTCTCCAAGAACGAGGAGGAACACAAGGAACATCTGCGTCTAGTTCTGGAGAAACTTCGAGAGCATAAGTTGTATGCAAAGTTTAGCAAATGTGAGTTTTGGTTGAAGGGAGTCGGATTCCTCGGACACGTCATCTCAGGATAGGAATAGCAGTGGACCCTGCCAAGGTCGCAGCAGTCACCGAATGGGTAGCACCCACTTCAGTCAAGGAGATCCACAGTTTCCTCGGACTTGCCGGATATTACCGGAGGTTCATTGAGAATTTCTCAAAGATCGCCAAGCCCATGACAGAGTTGTTGAAGAAGGAGTCCAAGTATGTTTGGACTGAGGATTGTGAAACCAGTTTTCAAGAGTTGAAGAAACGTCTGGTTACAGCCCCAGTGCTAATATTGCCGAACATTCGAAAGGATTTCCAGGTTTACTGTGACGCTTCTCGTCAAGGACTCGGAGGAGTGCTCATGCAAGAAGGTAAAGTTGTAGCCTATGCATCCAGACAGCTCAGACCCCATGAGTTGAATTATGCCACGCATGACTTGGAACTAGCAGCCGTAGTGCACGCTCTCAAGACCTGGAGACATTTCCTGATCGGAAATAGTTGTGATGTTTACACTGATCACAAGAGCCTGAAATATATCTTCACGCAGAAGGAGTTGAACCTCAGACAGAGGCGATGGCTAGAATTGATCAAGGACTATGACATGAGATTGCATTATCACCCAGGCAAGGCAAATGTTGTAGCCGATGCGTTGGGTCGCAAGAGTTATGTGAACACACTCATAGCAGGAGGGTTACCCCAGGAGTTAGCCGATGATCTCCGAGAGCTCAAATTAGAAATAGTTCCAAGAGGATTTGTTGCCACACTAGAAATTTAGTCCACTTTGACGGAAAAGATCCGCGAAGCACAGAAATCAGACAAGGAGATAGCTGAAATTAAGCAGAAAATGAAAGACGGGAAGGCTAAAGGTTTTCGTGAGGATGAACACGGAACTTTATGGTTTGAGGATCGCATTTATGTGCCCAATGATCCCGAACTCAGGAAGCTGATACTTCAGGAGGCCCATGATTCCCCGTACTCGATACACCCCGGCAACACCAAGATGTATCTGGATCTGAAAGAAAGTTTCTGGTGGACAGGAATGAAGAAAGACATTGCCGAATTCGTAGCAATATGCGATGTTTGTCAGCGAGTAAAAGCCGAGCATCAGAAGCCAGCAGGTTTGCTCCAACCTCTGCCGATACCCGAGTGGAAATGGGAAAAGCTTGGTATGGACTTCATCACAGGATTACCCAGGGCCCGTTCTGGCTATGATTCTATTTGGGTTGTGGTCGATCGTTTGACCAAGGTAGCTCACTTCATTCCTGTGAAGACTACTTACACGAGTGCCAAGCTGGCCAAGATATATATGACCAGGATCGTATGTCTGCACGGAGTACCGAAGAGCATTGTGTCAGATAGAGGGACTCAGTTCACATCAAAATTGTGGCACCAACTGCATGAAACCTTAGGAACGAGATTGGAGTTCAGTACAGCTTTTCACCCACAGACAGATGGACAGACCAAGAGAGTCAATCAGATTCTGGAGGACATGTTGAGAGCTTGCGCACTAGACTATGGGTCTAGTTGGGATGACAATTTGCCTTATGCCGAGTTCTCTTACAACAACAGCTACCAGACCAGTCTGAAGATGGCCCCTTTCGAAGCTCTATACGGAAGGAGGTGCAGAACACCGTTGATGTGGGATGGAGTTGGAGACCGACAACTTTTTGGTCCCGACCTTATCCGAGATTCTAAAGAGAAGGTCAAGCTAATTCGTGACCGACTCAAGATAGCTCAGTCCAGGCAGAAAAGTTATGCTGACAGCAAACGCAAGGAAGTAACCTACGAAGTGGGAGACCGAGCATATCTTCGGGTGTCTCCACTCCGAGGAATCAAGAGATTTGGTGTGAAAGGAAAGTTAGCACCCCGATTCATTGGCCCCTACAAAATTCTTGAACATAGAGGCGAAGTTGCATATAAACTGGAACTGCCGGAAGGATTGTCCGGAGTTCATGATGTCTTCCATGTTTCCCAGTTGAAGAAATGCCACGCTGAGATGGCCGATGTTCCGTTGAGAGATACAGTGCCCCTAGAGGCCATACAGCTTGACAGTGATCTGACGTATGAGGAGAAACCCGTCAGGATTCTCGAGACTGCCAACAGAGTTACCCGCAGCAAGATCATCAAGTTCTGCAAGGTGTTGTGGAGCCACCACACCGAGGAAGAAGCCACCTGGGAACGAGAAGAGGATCTTCGTCGAGACCACCCGCACCTATTTTCTAGCCAACCCGAATCTCGAGGGCGAGATTCATCTTAAGGTGGGTAGGTTTGTAACATCCCAATTTTCCTAATTGGGAATGTTTTACATTGTAGCTAAGCATCTATGCATATTGATTTAAATAAAGTTTGCATTTGAATTCTTTCGACTTTTGCTTTTGCATTTATATTTTTCTTCACACGAGAAATGCCGGGAAATAATCTCTTGCATGCAAGAGAGGGAGAGGAGGAAAATTACCCTCCAAAATGTGAGGCATCTCTGAAATATTTGGAGCCAAGAAAGCCAAAGTTTTATCGTGAAAATAATTGCCAAAAAGAAATAAAGCATTTAGGGGATTTTCTGAAAGACATTTTTTTTAAGTTTTTATTTTTGCCTTGGAAAAATGTTAATCGAGTACAGGATATTTTTCTGAAATTTTTGGTACATAATACCCTATATTAATTAGTTTTGTTCGTTGCCTTTTTATTTGTTTTAGTTTCTGTTTCTGAAAAAAGACTAAAACAGGAAACGTTTTTTTTTTAAGGAAACCGCCGCGGGCGGCATTTAAGAGTTGGGCCGAATCCCTTAAGGCCCGGGACCGAGACCCTTTCAGATCGGTCACCGATCCACCTCGCCCCTCCTTTCTTTCTCTCTGTCGCTGGGCCCCGCGCCCGATCTTCTCTCCCCCTCGGTCTCCTTCCTTCTCCCCCCACGAGCTCCTTCCTTTCCATGGCACGAGCTGCTGCCACGCCGGGATCCGCTCGGATTCGCGAGCCCCTTCCCTCCCGAGGCCCCCTCTCCCCCTATAAATACCCCCACCGCACGCCGCACCCCGTTTCCCACCTCACCCCGCCGTCTCGCCGCCCCAAACCACCCTGTTGCGCCTCGCCGGAGTCGGCCACCACCCGAAGCCCCGAGCTTCCCCTGCTCGCCCGACGCCCCCCCCCGCCTTGCCGTCGCCGCCAGAAGACGCGAGACCTTCGCCGCCGCCTCCCCAAGCCTTCGGCCGCCGTTGGGACTCACCGAAGCCACCTCCCCAACATCCACCACCTTCGGCCGCCGCCTCAGGCACTGCCGGAGTTCATCTCCACCACGGTGAGCACCCCACCCCTCCTCCACCGTTAGATCAGGAACCAACGCGCTAGATTAGAAGTTAGGTACCCCTTCGGTTTTTAAATAAAAACCCGAACGGTTTTCTGCCCCACTTATTTTTAGCCGTAGATTTTCTTAAGTTTCGGCCGTTTGCTCATTATACCCGCAGCACACACCCCCACAGCAAATCAGTGAGCGCCACGTGTACCCCGTGTCCGTTAGCATCTGTTTTCTTTTTTTTCTGTTTAGTTCCAAAAACAGAAAAGTTTCAATTTTGTTTTGAGCATAGCTTTTGATCCCAAAGTCCAATGAGGTTGATTCTTTTTACAGTAGATCCCAATTTTTCTGTAGTTTTTAAAAACATATAAGTTGTCTATGTTTGAAATTTCAAATTTGAATTAGATCATATTTCGTTTAAAGCTTGTTTTTCTTATTCCAGGAGTTTAAAAAATGATTTTGAGTTGATTCTCTTTGCTACTACTTCCTAGTGATTATATCTTACTGTGGTATAAGTTTCAAAAAAATTCAAATATTTCTTACTTGGGGTTTTAACAGAAACAAGTTTCTGCCTTAGTGACGTGTAGTAAATTCTTTCACTTAGGCCATAGCAACTCTTTACTTGTGATGTTATTTTTACTTGTTGTTTGATTGTAGTGCTTATGGTGTGTATTTGTTTGTATCGGTAGATCACCCGGAGTGTGAAGCTTGTTACTTAGAAGCGCTCGATCAAGACAACTATCATCAAGGCAAGTCATTTTGATCATACTATTTCCTATGTTTTTCGATGCATGGTTGTTTCACCTTTCTTTGCCCAATTGCATGCTGCTTAGGTACTTGGAAATTTTAGTATAGGTTGTAGTATCATGTGGTAGGCACACAACAACCCCGATACTTGGCCCCGGGACGACAAATTTCATATTGCTATGCTTGAGTAGACGGGATTTCGGTTGAGTGCATAACACGAGTGATGCGAGGTTGATTAAATAATCAAGACCACTTAAGACAAGATTTTCAAGACCTCGGATGCAATGCAACTCTGGGTGAAGGAAGGTTGATCGGCTCCCTGGAGAAACCAGTGGATGACCCGGGATGCTGGAGACGGCCATGACATCTTGCGGAAAGCTTCACCCAGGCTCGAAGAGACGGGCAGAGGCTTCAAGACCCAAGGCTTACCTGCAGAGCCACAAGTCATTATGGGCTCTGGCTTGGTTGGACAACGCGGCGACTCTGAACAGGCGGTGCTAGCAGATGTAGAAGAACGGTAGGAATGGATGGGCTTTGGCTTGGTTGGACAACGTATCATGTTGCAGAGTACTTTTCCGACCAGGAGTGAGGCTACGATCAACGCTCAGCGACATACCCTGGAGTCGGATGGACTCGTCTACCTGATGCTTCCGCTAGTCTTCGTTAGATATCTCATGAGATGGCCTTCAGCCACGTTATTGTAATCCATTATTGTAATAAAGTAATCGTTATGAGATTTCGATTAATAAAGCTGTGTGATTGAACTCTTGATATATACATTGATGTACTGAGTGTGTACCAGCATGATCTTGGGATGGTACGGAAACACCAGAGGCTTGACTCGTCTTGAGTCAGGTCGCTACACCCACTCTTGTACCCTTTATCCATATTGTAGGCCGGTGGGTTCGTCTATAAAACCCCCCGGTCAGCCTCCATGCAGGGGGACGGTCGAACAACACTTCACACCCACCAACCCCATAGAGAGAGGCAGAGACGAGCCAGCTGCTCCCCTCTTCCTCCTCCCAACACAGCTCCAGGAGCAACATTGTAATCCATTCATACGCATCAAACACTCCGGCGGGACTAGGGGTCTTATCTCTACGGAGAGCCCTGAACCTGGGTACATCGTGCATTCCATGCTTGTACCAACCTCGTTCCCAGCGCCCTCCTTTGTCCCTTCGGTTTTCACCGACTTTAACCTACCCATGGCATATGTTGTGAGTATTCGCCGACACTAGGGCATATTTCCAACAGTCTCCCACTTGCACTAGAGTCAATAATCTAATCCTCACATCGCTATGTGATTTACATTGTTATGAATCTAACACCCATACAGTTCTGGTGTTGATCATGCTTCGCTCGTGGAAGTGGTTTAGTCAACGGATCTGCTACATTCAGATTCGTGTGCACTTTGCAAATATTTACGTCCTCTCCTTCGACGTAGTCGCGGATGAGGTTGAAGCATCGTTTGATGTGTCTGGTCTCCTTGTGAGACCTTGGTTCCTTTGCTAAAGCAATGGCACTAGTGTTGTCATAGAACAGAGTTATTGGGTTGAGTGCGCCTGGCACAACTCCAAGATCCGTCATGAGCTGCTTCATCCAGACGCCCTCCTTAGCTTCCTCCGAGGCAGCCATGTACTCCGCTTCACATATAGAATCTGCTACGACGCTTTGCTTAGAACTGCACCAGCTTACCGCACCCCCATTAAGAATGAATACGTATCCGGTTGAGACTTAGAGTCATTCGGATCAGTGTCAAAGCTTGCGTCGAAGTAACCCTTTACGACGAGCTCTTCATCACCTCCATAAACGAGAAACATTTCCTTAGTCCTTTTCAGGTACTTCAGAATATTCTTGACCGCCGTCCAGTGATCCACTCCTGGATTTCTTTGAAACCTGCCTGCCATACTTATTGCCAACATGACGTCCAGTCTAGTGCACAACATTGCATACATGATAGAACCTGTGGCTGAAGCATAGGGGACGGTACTCATCTGTTCTCTATCTTCCACGGTGTACCGTTCTCTATCTTCCGCAGTTGCTGGGCACTGAGTCTTACTCAATTTTATACCTTGTAACACTGACAAGAACCCCTTCTTGGACTGTTCCATTTTGAACTTCTTCAAAACTTTATCAAGGTATGTGCTTTGTGAAAGTCCTATCAGGCGCCTCGATCTATCCCTATAGATCTTAATGCCTAGAATGTAAGCAGCTTCTCCTAGGTCCTTCATTGAGAAACTTTTAATAAAGTAATCCTTTACGCTCTCCAAAAACTCCATGTTGTTTCCAATCAGCAATATGTCATCCACATATAATATTAGAAACGGCACAAAGCTCCCAGTCACTTTCTTGTAAATACAAGATTCTCGAACCACTTGTATAAACCCAAATGCTTTGATCACCTCATCAAAGCGCTTATTCCAACTCCGAGATGCTTCCACCAGTCCATAAATGGATTGCTGGAGCTTGCACACTTTGTTAGCATTCTTTGGTTCGACAAAACCTTCGGGTTGCATCATATACAACACTTCCTTAAGAAAATCAGTAAGGAATGTCGTTTTGACATCCATCCGCCAGATTTCCTAATCGAAATATGCAGCTATTGCTAACATGATCCGGACGGACTTAAGCATCGCTACTGGTGAGAATGTCTCATTGTAGTCAACTCCTTGAACTTGTGAACAACCCTTTGCCACAAGTTGAGCTTTATAAACGGTCACATTACCGTCCGCGTCCGTCTTCTTCTTAAAGATCCATTTGTTCTGAATATCCTTGCGGCCTTCGGGTAATACTTCCAAAGTCCACACTTTGTTTTCGTACATAGATCCTATCTCGGACTTCATGGCCTCCGGCCATTTGTTGGAATCCGGGCCCACCATTGCTTCTTCATAATTCGCAGGTTCATTGTTGTCTAACAACATGATTGATAAGGAGGATTACCGTACCACTCAGGAGCAGTACGTGATCTTGTCGACCTGCGACGTCCAGTAGGAACTTGATCTGAAGTTTCATGATCATCATCATTAACTTCCTCCTCAACCGGTGTCGCTTCGACACAGGTTCCCCCTGCCCTGCGCCACCATCTCGAGGGATTAGAGGTTCGACAACCTCATCAAGTTATATCTTCCTCCCACTCAATTCTTTTGAGAGAAACTCCTTCTCAAGAAAAGCTACATTCTTAGCAACAAACACTTTGCCCTCGGATTTGAGATAGAAGGTGTACACAACTGTCTCCTTTGGGTAACCTATGAAGACACACTTTTCCGCTCTGGGTTCCAGCTTTTCAGGCTCAAGCTTTTTGACATAAGCATCACATCCCCAAACTTTAAGAAACAACAACTTTGGTCTCTTGCCATACCACAACTCGTATGGTGTCGTCTCAATGGATTTTGATGGTGCCCTATTTAAAGTGAATGCAGCTGTCTCTAATGCATAACCCCAGAACGATAATGGCAAATCGGTAAGAGACATCATAGATCGCACCATTTCTAACAAAGTACGATTACAACGTTCAGACACACCATTACGATGTGGTGTTCCAGGCGGTGTTAACTGTGAAATGATTCCCCATTGTCTCAAGTGAGCACCAAACTCGAAACTCAGATATTCACCCCCACAATCAGAACGTACGAACTTGATCTTCTTGTTATGATGATTTTCAACTTCACTCTGAAATTGCTTGAACTTCTCAAACGTTTCAGACTTGTGCTTCATCAAGTAGATATATCCATACCAACTCAAATCGTCACTGAAGGTGAGAAAGTAACGATATCCACCGCGCGCCTCCACACTCATCGGACCGCACACATCGGTATGTATGATCTCCAACAAGTCACTCGCACGCTCCATTGTTCCAGAGAACGGAGTCTTAGTCATCTTGCCCATGAGGCATGGTTCGCACGTGTCAAGTGATTCAAAATCAACTGACTCCAAAAGCCCATCGGAATGGAGTTTCTTCATGCGCTTTACACCAATATGACCTAAGCGACGGTGCCATGAAAACATGGTGCTATTATTGTTAACTATACATCTTTTGGTCTCAATGTTATGTATATGTGTATCATTACTATCAAGATTCAATATGAACAATCCTCTCGCATTGGGTGCATGACCATAAAAGATGTTACTCATAGAAATAGAACAACCATTATTCTCTCACTTAATCGAGTAACCATCTCGCAATAAACAAGATCCAGATATAATGTTCATGCTTAACTCACGCACGAAATAACGATTATTTAAGTTCATAACTAATCCTCATGGTAACTGAAGTGAGACCGTGCCGACGGCGATTGCATCCACCTTGGAACCATTTCCCACGCGCATCGTCACTTCATCCTTCGCCAGCCTTCGTTTATTCCGCAGTTCCTACTTCGAGTTGCAAATATGAGCAACAGAACCGGTATCAAATACGCACGCACTACTACGAGAGTTGGTTAAGTACACATCAATAACATGTATATCAAATATACCTGATTTTTCTTTGGCCGCCTTCTTATCACCCAAATACTTGGGGCAGTTGCGCTTCCAGTGACCCATTCCCTTCCAATAATAACACTCTCTTTCTGGCTTAGGTCCAACCTTGGGTTTCTTCGTCGGATTGGCAATAGGCTTGCCGCTCTTCTTGGAGTTACCCTTCTTGCCTTTGTCATTTCTCTTGAAACAAGTGGTCTTATTGACCATCAACACTTGATGCTCTTTCCGAAGTTCTGACTCTGCCACTTTCAGCATCGCGAATAACTCGTTGGGTAACTTGTTCATCCCTTGCATGTTATAGTTCAACACAAAGCTCTTATAGCAAGGTGGCACTGATTGAAGAATTCTATCAGTGATAGCCTCTTGCGGGAGTTCAATCCCCACCTCAGCTAGACGGTTTGAGTACCCAGACATTTTGAGCACATGTTCACTGACAGACGGATTCTCCTCCATCTTGCAAGCATAGAATTTATCAGAGGTCTCATACCTCTCGATCCGGGCGTTCTTCTGAAAGATAAACTTAAACTCCTAGAACATCTCATATGCTCCATGACGCTCAAAGCGACGTTGAAGTCCCGGTTCTAAGCCATACAAGATTGCACATTGAACTACTAAGTAGTCCTCCTTACGTGTTAACCAGGCGTTCAAAACATCTTGGTTAGACGTAGCGGGTGGTTCATCTCCTACCGCTGCATTAAGGACATAATCCTTCTTCCCAGCTTGCACGAGCATCTTTAGATTACGATCCCAGTCTACAAAGTTGCTTCCATCATCTTTCAACTTAGCTTTCTCCAGGAACGTATTGAAATTCAGGGTTGCTACTGCGTGAGTCGTTGATCTACAACATAAAATATTGCAAAGTGGACTTAGACTATGTTTAAGATAATTAGAGTTTAACTAATCAAATTATTGATAAACTACCACTCAAAAAGTACATCTCTCTAGGCATTTGAGTGGTACATGATCCAAATCCACTAACTCAAGTCCGATCATCACGTGAGTTGAGAATAGTTTCAGTGGTAAGCATCTCTATGCTAATCATATCAACTATACGATTCATGCTCGACCTTTCGGTCTCTTGTGTTCCAAGGCCATGTCTGCACATGCTAGGCTCGTCAAGTTTAACCCGAGTGTTCTGCGTGTGCAACTGTTTTGCACCCGTTGTATGTGAACGTTGAGTCTATCACGATCATCACGTGGTGTTTCGAAACGACGAACTGTCGCAGCGGTGCATGCTATCCCACAGACAACAGCGCCAGAAGTTGACACGTTGACAGAGGCTGGGCTTGAGTTGGTTCTTCCCTTCAAGAGGGAAGGGTGATGCAGCACAATAGCAGTAAGTATTTCCCTCAGTTTGAGAACCAAGGTATCGATCCAGAAGGAGGGTCTCGTCAAGTTCAGAGTACATGCGCAAACACAAACAAGCTTGCACCCAACGCTTCAAAGGGGTTGTCAATCCCTTCAAGATTGTTTGCAAAGTGAGATCTGAAGGCGGAAAGTGCAATGAAGTAAAAAGTGTAAGGCTGAAAATATGGTGTGGAGTAGACCCCGGGGGCCATAGTGTTCACTAGAGGCTTCTCTCAAAATAGCAAGTATTACCGTGGGTGAACAAATTACTGTCAAGCAATTGATAGAACCGCGCAAAGTCATGACGATATCTAAGGCAATGATCATGCATATAGGCATCACGTCCGAGACAAGTAGACATATACTTTCTGTATCTACTACTATTACTCCACACATCGACCGCTATCCAGCATGCATCTAGTGTATTGAGTTCATGACGAACACAGTAACGCTTTAAGCAAGATGACATGATGTAGAAGGATAATCTCAAATCAAGGATGAAAACCCCATCTTTTTACCCTTGATGGCAACAACATGATGCGTGCCTCGCTACCCCTTCTGTCACTGGGTGAGGTCACCGCATGGTATGAACCCAAAACCAAGCACATCTTCCATTGCAAGAATCATAGATCTAGTTGGCCAGACAAAACCCACAACTCGAAGAGAATTACAAGGATATGAAATCATGCATAAGAGAGATCAGAAGAAACTCAAATAAGATTCATAGATAATCTGATCATAAATCCACAATTCATCGGATCTCGACAAACACACCGCAAAAGAAGATTACATCGGATATATCTCCATGAAGATCATGGAGAACTTTGTATTGAAGATCCAAGAGAGAGAAGAAGCCATCTAGTTACTAGTTATGGACCCGTAGGTCTATGGTGAACTACTCACACATCATCGGAGAGGTCATAGTGTCGATGAAGAAGCCCTCCGTATTCGAATCCCCCCTCCGGCAGGGCACCAGGACGTGCCCCAGATGGGATCTTGCGGAGACAGAATCTTGGGGCGGCGGAAAAGCGATTGCAATGATCTCCTGATTTTTCTGGAATTTATGGGATTATATAGTCGGAAGATCTAGGTCAGGGGACCTCCAGGGAGCCCCCAAGCCTGGATGGTGCGGCCCCCCTAGCCGCGGGGTGGGGGCTTGTGGGGCCCCTGGAGCTCCTATGGCTTGGCTCCCAAGTTCTCCGATCTTCTTCCGTTCCAAAAAAATCTTTTCGGGGATTTTCTTCGTTTTGGACTCCGTTTCAAAATCTCCTCTGAAAGGGGTCAAAAACATGGAAAAAAACAGGAACTGGCACTTGGCACTGAGTTAATAAGTTAGTCCTAGAAAATAAATAAAAAGCATGCAAAACATCCAAAGTTTGACAGGATAATAGCATGAAACCATCAAAAATTATAGATACGTTGGAGACGTAACAAGCATCCCCAAGCTTAACTCGTGCTCGTCCTCGAGTAGGGAAGTGATAAAGAATGAATTTTGATGTGGAATGCTACCTAGCATAGTTGTACTTTGTAACTTCTTTCACGTGGCATGAATGTTCAGATCCGTAAGATTCAAAACAATAGTTTGCTATTGACATGAAAACAGTAATACTTCAAGCAAACTAGCAAAGTAATCATGAACTTTCAAAATAACAAGGCCAAAGAAAGTTATCCCTACAAAATCATATAGTCTGGCTATGCTCCATCATCCTCACACAACTAATGTAAATCATGCACAGCCCCGGAATTGACCAAGTAATTGTTTTCGCACTCTTACTTTCTCAAAACTTTTATAACTATCACGCAATACATGAGCGCGAGCCATGGATATAGCACTATAGGTGGAATAGAGTGTGGTAGTGGTTGTGAGAAAAAAAGGAGGAGATGGTCACACTGACTCGACGTATCAATAGGTTATGAAGATGCCCATTAATAGATATCAATGTGAATGAGTAGGGATTGCCATACAAGAGATGCAGTAGAGCTATAAGTATGTGAAAGCTCAAGAGGAAAACTAGTGGGTGTGCATACAACTTGCTTGCTCACGAAGACCTAGGGCAATTTTGAGGAAGCCCATCATTGGAATATACAAGCCAAGTTATAAAACGAAGATTCCCACTAGCATATGGTAGTGACAAAACAAGAAGCTCTCAATCATGAAGAACATGGTGCTAACATGAAGCACAAGTGTGGAGAAAGATAGTAGCATTGTCCCTCTCTCTTTTTCTCTATTTTTTATTTGGGCTCTTAGGCCTCTTTTTTTCTTTTCTTTTCTCTCCTTTTTTTGTTTTTGGGCTCTTTGGCCTCTCTTTTTTTAATTTCCTCACATGGGACAATGCTCTAATAATGATGATCACACTTTTATTTACTCACAACTCAAAGATCACAATGATGATGACTCCATAGGAAATGCCTCCGGCAGTGTACCAGGATGTGCAACGATCTAGCATGGCGTATGATGTTGAAACGTCTCGCTAGCTATCTTACGATCATGCAATGGCAATATGAGAGTGACGGCACAAGTCATGAGACGGAACGGTGGGAGTTGCATGGCAATATATCTCGAAATGGCTATGAAAATGCCATAGTAGGTAGGTATGGTGGCTGTTTTGAGAAAGGAATTTGGTGGGTTTGTGCACCGGCGAGAATTGCGCGGCACTTGACAGGCTATCAATGGTGGAAGGTGAAAGTGCATCTATACCATGGGCTCACATTAGTCATGAAGAACTCACATACTTATTGCAAAAGTTTTTATTAGTAATCAAAACAAAGTGCTAAACGGATACTCCGAGGGGAAGGGTTGGTAGGTGTAAACCATCGTGCGATCCCGACCTCAACACAAAGGATGACAATCAATAGATCAATTATGCTCCGACTTCCTAACATAGCGGTTCACCATACGTGCATGCTATGGGAATCACTAACTCCAACACAAGTATCTCTAGATTCACAGCACCCTACTAACATAACTCTCAATATTATCGAATCCACGTCTCAAAACTAATTTAGAGGAATCGAAACTTCTCTTTCTACTCAATGCACATGAAGATGGAGGTTTTTGCACCCTCTTTGGGTACCTATCACATTTGGGACTACTTTCATAGCATAAGCCAACTACCAAATCATGCAGCGCCGTGCTCTAAAGATATAAGTGAAGCACAAGCGCAAAATTATCTAGCTCAAAAGATATAAGTGAAGCACTAGAGAAAAAGTATCTAGCTCAAAAGATATAAGTGAAGCACTAGAGCAAAAGTATCTAGCTCAAAAGATATAAGTGAAGCACTATGAGCATGCTAGCAAAATCACGATGAGTGCATGTCTCTCTCTCTCAAAAAGGTGTGCAGCAAGGATGATTGTGACACAACAAAAATAAAAGACTCCTAAGATACAAGACGCTCCAAGCAAAACACATATCATGTGGTGAATAAAAATATAGCTCCAAGTAATGTTACCGATGGATTGAAGACGAAAGAGGGGTTGCCTTCCCGGGGCATCCCCAAGCTTAGGATTTTTGGTGTCCTTGAATTTGGGGCGCCTTGGGCATCCCCAAGCTTGAGCTCTTTCCACTCCTTATCTCTTTGTCCATGAGAACATCACCCAAAACTTGAAAACTTCACAACACAAAACTTAAACAGAAACTTGTGATAACATTAGTACAAGAAAACAAACCACCACTTCTTTTGGTACTGTAGCAAACTTGAATTCCATCTATATTGATGATGGGCTACTGTATTCTCACTTTCCCATGGCTAGTACCCCCGATACTAACCATAGTTTCATCAAAAGAAGCAACCAACTCAACAAAAACAGAATCTGTCAAAAACAGACCAGTCTGTAGCAATCTGTATACTTCATATACTTTTGGTACCTCAAAAATCTGAAACTGTACGACAGCCTTGGTAAAAAACATATCAATCAGAAGCAAAAAGAATCAATTTAAAATCTCTTTCTGAATAAAAATTAAAAATCATCTCGTGAGCGAAAAGTTTCTGTCTTTTTCCAGCAGGATCAAACAACCATTACCGAGACTAGTCATAAAGGCTTTGCTTGGCTCAAACACAAAAAGAAACACAAAAAACACAATCACAATAGAATTGTGAAAGTGTGGACGCAACAAAACAGAAGGAAAAAGATAAATTCATTAGGTTGCCTCCCAACAAGCGCTATTGTTTAACGCCCTTAGCTAGGCATAGAAGCGATAGAATCACGTATCGTTGTCTTTGGTTCTCAAACCATAATTGGCCCTCATTATGAATTCATAAGGCAATCTTATTTTATTTCTAGGAAAGTGTTACATGCCATTCCTTAAAGGAAATTTAAATCTAATATTCCCTTCCTTCATATTGATGATAGCACCAATAGTCCTTAGGAAAGGTCTACCAAGAATAATAGGGCATGTAGGATTGCAATCAATGTCAAGCACAATGAAATCCACGGGTACATAGTTCCTATTTGCAATAATAAGAACATCATTGATCCTTCCCATGGGTTTCTTGATAGTAGAATCACCAAGATGCAAATTAAGAGAACACTCTTCAATCTCATTAAAACCCACAACATCACATAAAGACTTTGGAATCGCAGAAATACTAGCACCCAAATCACACAAAGCATTGCACTCATAGTTTTTTATTTTGATTTTGATGGTAGGTTCCCACTCATCATGAAGCTTTCTAGGAATAGAGACTTCCAATTCAAGTTTCTCTTCAAGAGCTTTTATCATAGCTTCGACGATATGATCGGTAAAGGCTTTGTTTTGGCTATAAGCGTGTGGAGAGTTCAACATGGATTGCATCAAAGAAATGCATTCAATAAAGGAGCAACTATCATAATTGAATTCCTTGAAATCCACGGTAGTAATTTCATTACTACTCAAAGTTTTAACGTCTTCTACTCCACTTTTAATGCTTTTAGCATCAAGATAGATGGACTCCGAATCATTGGGGCACTTTTCAACCAAAGTGGATTCATATCCAGCCCCATAATCATTAGGTTTGACACAAGAAAACAAAGATTCAATGGGAGTCACACCAAGCACTTTAAGATCTTCGTGATTCTCATCGAGAGAACACGCCTTTTTAAGACATTCATGCCTAGCACGAATTTGGGCGGTTCTTTCTTGGCTCTCAATCATGGAAACATGCATAGCTTTCAAAGTTTAATCCATGTTGATTTTGGGAGGAGCACATCTAACTTTCAAAGCATCAACATCACAAGAAATCCTATCCACGCTCTTAGCCAAATCATCAATTTTGAGTAGTTTTTCCTCTATGGACGCATTGAAAATCTTTTGAGAGTTGATGAACTCTTTGATATTACTCTCTAGATCAGAGGGTAATCTATTGTAATTTCCATGAGTAGTGTTGTAGGAGTTGCCAAACTTATTAGAGGAGTTACTAGGAAAAGTCCTAGGAACATAGTTTCCTCTAAAGGCATTGTTGTTGCCAAAATTATTCCTACCAACAAAATTAACGTCCAAGCTAGCGTTGTTACTCTCAATCAAACAAGACAAAGGCATATCATTAGGATCCAAAGGAGCACTTCTACTAGCAACCAAATTCATTAACTCATCCATCTTAGCACTCAACGAGTTAATTTCTTCTATAGCGTGTACCTTCTTACTAGTAGGTGACCTTTCAGTGAGCCACCGAGAGTAGTTTTTCATGATGTTGTCTAAGAGCTTTGTGGCTTCTCCTAACGTGATTTCCATGAACGTTCCACCTGAGGTGGAGTCCAAGATATTTCTAGAAGTGAAATTCAAGCCAGCGTAAAAGATTAGGATAATCATCCAAAGACTCAAGCCATGAGCGGGACAATTTCTAATCATTAATTTCATTCTCTCCCAAGCTTGTGCAACATGTTCATGATCAAGTTGCTTGACATTCATGATATCATTACGGAGAGAGATGATCTTAGCTGGCGGAAAATACTTGGATATATAAGCATCTTTGCACTTATCCCAAGAATCGATACTATTTTTGGGCAAAGAAGAAAACCAAGTTTTTGCGCGATCTCGCAACGAGAAGGTAAAAAGCTTCAATTTAATCACGTCATTATCCACATCTTTTTTCTTTTGCATATCGCAAATCTCAATGAAGGTATTGAGATGGGATGCGGCATCTTCACTAGGAAGGCCAGAGAATTGCTCTTTCATAACAAGATTCAGCAAAGCGGCATTGATTTCGTATGACTCCGCAGTAGTGGCTGGAGCAATCGTAGTACTAATAAAATCATTATTATTAGTATTCAAGAAGTCACAAAGTTTGGTGTTTTCATTCATGGTGACTTCAGCAAGCAAGCAAGCACACAAGCAAACAAAAAGCAGGCGAAAAAAAGGGCGAACGAAGAGGGCGAACGAAAAGGCGAACGAAAAAGGCAAATTGGTGAAGTGGGGGAGAGGAAAACGAGAGGCAACTGGCAAACAAAGTAAATGCAAGAGATGAGTTTGCGACACCTATTTGGATGAGTTCTTGACTTGATCTTCCTCCCCGGCAACGGCGCCAGAAATTCTTCTGCTATCCCACACACAACAGCGCCAGAAGTTGACACGTTGACAAAGGTTGGGCTTGCGATGGTTCTTCCCTTGAAGAGGAAAGGGTGATGCAGCACAGGATCAGTAAGTATTCCTCTCAGTTTGAGAACCAAGGTATCGATCCAGAAGGAGGGTCTCGTCAAGTCCAGAGTACCTGCGCAAACACAAACAAGCTTGCACCCAACGCTTCAAAGGGGTTGTCAATCCCTTCAAGATTGTTTGCAAAGTGAGATCTGAAGGCGGAAAGTGCAACGAAGTAAAAAGTGTAAGGCTGAAAATATGGTGTGGAGTAGACCCTAGGGGCCATAGTGTTCACTAGAGGCTTCTCTCAAAATAGCAAGTATTACGGTGGGTGAACAAATTACTGTCGAGCAATTGATAGAACCACGCAAAGTCATGACGATATCTAAGGCAATGATCATGCATATAGGCATCACATCCGAGACAAGTAGACTGATACTTTCTGCATCTACTACTATTACTCCACACATCGACCGCTATCCAGCATGCATCTAGTGTATTGAGTTCATGACGAATAGAGTAACGCTTTAAGCAAGATGACATGATGTAGAAGGATAATCTCAAACCAATGATGAAAAGCCCATCTTTTTACCCTTGATGGAAACAACACGATGCGTGCCTCGCTACCCCTTCTGTCACTGGGTGAGGCCACCGCACGGTATAAACCCAAAACCAATCACTTCTCCCATTGCAAGAATCATAGATCTAGTTGGCCAGACAAAACCCACAACTCAAAGAGAATTACAAGGATATGAAATCATGCATAAGAGAGATCAGAAGAAACTCAAATAAGATTCATAGATAATCTGATCATAAATCCACAATTCATCGGATCTCGACAAACACACCGCAAAAGAAGATTACATCAGATAGATCTCCATGAAGATCATGGAGAACTTTGTATTGAAGATCCAAGAGAGAGAAGAAGCCATCTAGTTACTAGGTATGGACCCGTAGGTCTATGGTGAACTACTCACGCATCATCGGAGAGGTCATGGTGTTGATAAAGAAGCCCTCCTTATCCGAATCCCCCCTCCGACAGGGCACCAGGACGTGCCCCAGATGGGATCTTGCGGAGACAGAAGCTTGCGGCGGCGGAAAAGCGATTGCGATGATCTCCTGATTTTTTCTGGAATTTATGGGATTATATAGTCGAAAGATCTAGGTCAGGGGACCTCCAGGGGGCCCACAAGCCTGGATGGCGTGGCCCCCCTGGCCGCGGGGTGGGGGCTTGTGGGGCCCCTAAAGCTCCTCTGGCTTGGCTCGCCAGGTCTCCGATCTTCTTCCGTTCCAAAAAAATCTTTTCGGGGATTTTCTTCCGTTTGGACTCCGTTTCAAAATCTCCTCTAAAAGGGGTCAAAAACTTGGAAAAAAACAGGAAATGGCACTTGGCACTGAGTTAATAAGTTAGTCCCAGAAAATAAATAAAAAACATGCAAAACATCCAAAGTTTGACAAGATAATAGCATGAAACCATCAAAAATTATAGATATGTTGGAGACGTATCAGTGCACAGTCGGGGAGAAAATAATTTCATCTTGAAATTTTAGTGAGAGATCACCTTATAATGCTACCTCGTTTGATACGTCTCCAGCGTATCTATAATTTTTTATGGTTCCATGCTATTATCTTGTCAACTTTGGATGTTTTATTTCCATGAATATGCTATTTTATATCTTTTTTTGGGACTAACCTATTAACTCAGTGCCAAGTGCCAGTTTCTGTTTTTTTCGTGTTTTTGGCCCATTTTAAGACGGAGTCCAAATGGAATGAAACTTTACGATGATCTTTTTTGTGGCCAAAAGAGACCCTCGAAGCTTTGGAAGAAGGCCAGAAGATCCACGAGGGAGTCACAAGCCCTGACACCGCCACCACCCCCCTAGGTGGTGGCGACCAGGCTTGTGACCTCCTCATGGGCCCAACCGGCGTAATTCCACCGCCATAAATTCCTATAAATTCAGAAACCCCCAAAAAGAAACCTGGATCGGGAGTTCCGCCGCCGCAAGCCTCTGTAGCCACCAAAAACCAATCTGGAGCCCGTTCCGGCACCCTGCCGGAGGGAGAATCCATCTCCGGTGGCCATCTACATCATCCCGGCGATCTCCATGACAAGGAGGGAGTAGTTCTCCCTCGGGGTTGAGGGTATGTACGAGTAGCTATGTGTTTGATCTCTCTCTCTCTCGTGTTCTTGAGATGTCTTGATCTCGATGTACCATGGGCTTTGCTACTATAGTTGGATCTTATGATGTTCTTCCCCCTCTCCCTCTTGTAATGAATTGAGTTTCCCCTTTGGAGTTATCTTATCGGATTGAGTCTTTGAGAACACATGATGTATGTCTTGCACGTGTCTATCTGATGTGATCAACTTGCGGGGTTGTGACAATCGGGAACCTATGCATATGGGTTGGCACACGTGGATTCATGTGAGTACTTGATGTATGTTTTGGTGATCAACTTGCGGGTTCGTGACATTGGGAACCTATGCACACGGGTTGGCACACGTTTTGACTCTCTGGTAGAAACTTTGGGGCACTCTTTTAAGTTCTATGTGTTGGCTCAATAGATGATTCTGAGATTGTGTGATGCATATCATATAATCATACCCACGGATACTTGAGGTGACAATGGAGTATCTAGGTGACATTAGGGTCTTGGTTGATATGTATCTTAAGGTGTTATTCTAGTACGAACTCTATGATGGATCGAACGGAAAGAATAGCTTCGTGTTATTTTACTACGGACTCTTGAATAGATCGATCAAAAAGAATAACTTTGTGGTGGTTTCGTACCCGACAATAATCTCTTCGTTTGTTCCCCGCTATTAGTGACTTTGGAGTGACTCTTTGTTGCATGTTGAGGGCTAGTTATATGATCCAATTATGTTATCATTGTTGAGAGAACTTCACTAGTGAAAGTATGAACCCTAGGCCTTGTTTCCACGCATTGCAATACCGTTCATGCTCACTTTTACCATTTGTTACCTTGCTGTTTTTGTAATTTCAGATTACAAAAACCTATATCTACCATCCTTATTGCACTTGTTCACCATCTCTTCACCGAACTAGTGCACCTATACAACTTACCATTGTATTGGGTGTGTTGAGGACACAAGAGACTCTTTGTTATTTGGTTGCAGGGTTGCTTGAGAGAGACCATCTTCATCCTACGCCTCTCGCGGATTGATAAACCTTAGGTCACCCACTTGAGGGAAAATTGCTACTGTCCTACAAACCTCTGCACTTGGAGGCCCAACAACGTCTACAAGGAGAAGGTTGTGTAGTAGACATCAAGCTCTTTTCTGGCGCCGTTGTAGGGGAGGTTAGCGCTTGAAGGTATATCTTTAGATCTTGCAATCGAATCTTTTTGTTTCTTGTTCTTTCGCTGAAAATTACAAAAAAAGGAATTGAGGATGCCTCATATGCTCCATGTTTTCAATGTCTTTCGTGAGCATGATGGGAAGGAAAATTGTGCTCAAGTGCTGAAAGAAGAATTATATATAATGCTTGGCATAGAATATGTGAATGATGAGCATGATTTCAATGTTCTTAGCATGAATTCTTTGAATACCCATGATGCTAATGATATGCAAAGCCACAAGCTTGGGGATGCTATATTGGATAATTATGATCTTTTTAGTTCTTCCACTTTGAATGATCAAAATCATTTTGATGAAAGCATGCCCCCTATCTATGATGATTATTGTGAGGATACTTATGCTTTAAAGAAGAGGGATGATAAAACTTGTCATACTCTCGAGAACCCCTTTGCTAAACCTTTCTTTTTCATTGTGGACACAATTTGTAGTGCTCAAGTCTTTTACGATACTCCCACTACTATTCTTGAGAATAGATTTCCTTATGTGTAGAGTAGTAAAAATTCTATGCTTGTAGATCATGAAAAGAATGCCTTAGGTGCTGGTTATATTGTTGAATTCATTCATGATGCTACTGAAAATTACTATGAGAGAGGATCATATGCTTCTACTTATTGCAATAGTATCAAGCTTCCTCTCCATATGTTGAAATTTTTGAAGCTATGCTTGTTTTGCCTTCCTATGCTAGTTGATTCTTGCTCCAATAAATTGTTTGATCAAAAAATCCCTATGCATAGGAAGTGGGTTAGACTCAAATGTGCTAGCCATTTGCTCCATGATGCTCTCATAGTGTTTCAATCCTTACCTTTTATGTGAGCATCATTGAAATCAATGCCTAGCTAAGGGCATTAAACGATAGCGCTTGTTGGGAGGCAACCCAATGAATAATTTTTTCATTGCTTTTTGCTTCCTATTTTGTTTTCTCCACACCATCATAATTCTGTTATGATTGTGTCTTTTGTGTTTCTTTTTGTGTTTGTGCCAAGCAAAACCGTTATGATTAGTCTTGGAGATGATTGTTTGATCATGCTGGAAAAAGACAGAAACTTTCTGCTCACGAAAAGAATTTTCATTTTTATTATGTAAGAGCTTTTGAGTTGATTTTTTATGCTGATTTCTATGCAATTTATTCAGACTGTCATAATTTTCAGATTTTTTGAAGTACCAGAAGTATACGAAGTATACAGATTCTTACAAACTGGTCTGCTGTTAACAGATTCTGTTTTTGTTGAGTTGGTTGCTTATTTTGATGAAACTATGGATAGTATCAGAGGGTACTAGCCATGGAAAAGTGAAAATACAGCAACCCAACACCAACATAAGTAGAATTTAACTTTGCTACAGTACCTAAGGAAGTGGTGATTTGCTTTCTTATACTAATGTTATCACGAGTTTCTGTTTAAGTTTTGTGTTGTGAAGTTTTCAAGTTTTGGGTGAAGTTCTTATGGGCAAAGAGATAAAGAGTGGCAAGAGCTCAAGCTTGGGGATGCCCAAGGCACCCCAAGATATTCAAGGATGCCGTAAAAGCCTAAGCTTGGGGATGCCCCGGGAAGGCGTCCCCTCTTTCGTCTTCAATCCATCGGTAATGTTACTTGGGGCTATATTTTTATTCACCACATGTTATGTGTTTTTGCTTGGAGCGTATTGTATCGTAGGAGTATTTTATTTGTTTTGTGTCACAATAATCCTTGATGCACACCTAGAGAGAGAGACATGCACTCACCATGATTTTGTCGAGCTTCAGTTATATCCTTTGGTAGACAATTCAGCTCACATGTTCTTCACTTATATCTTTTGAGCTAGATACTTTTGCTCTATGTGCTTTACTTATATATTTTAGAGCGCAGCGGTGCGTGGCTTGGTAGTTGATCTATGCTTTGAAAGTAGTCTCAAAAGGGGTAGTTATCCAAAGGGATACGAAAACTTCCACCTTCATGTGCATTGAATAGTTAGAGAAGTTTGATTCATCTCAATTAGTTTTGAGTTGTGGTTTTGGTAATATTGAAGTTATATTAGTATGGTGTTGTGGATCTAGAAATACTTGTGTTGAAGTTAGTGATTCCCGTAGCATGCACGTATGGCGAACCGCTATGTGATGAAGTCTGAGCATGATTAGTCTATTGATTGTCATCCTTTGCGTGGCGGTCAGGATCGCGCGATGGTTTATACCTACCAACCCTTCCCCTAGGAGTATGCGTTGAATGCTTTGTTTCGATTACTAATAAAACTTTTGCAACAAGTATATGAGTTCTTCATGACTAATGTTGAGTCCATGGTTTAGATGCACTTTCACCTACCACCATCACTATCTTCTTAGTGCCGTGCCACTTTCGCCGGTGCACAAAACCCACCATTAGCCTCTCTCAAAACAGCCACCATACCTACCTACTATGACTTTTTCAAAGTCATTCCGAGATATATTGCCATGCAACTACCACCATGACATGTGCCACCACGTCTACATTTCCATTGCATGATCGTAAGATAGCTAGCATGATGTTTCCATTGATGTCTATGCCATGCTAGATCATTGCCACGGTACACTACCGAAGGCATTCCATATAGAGTCATAGTTGCTCTAAGTTTTGAATTGAAAGTGTGATGATCATCATTAATGGAGCATTGTCCCATGTGAGGAAATAAAAGAGGCCAAAGAAGCCCATCAAAATAATAATAATAATAAGAGGCCAAAGAGCCCACCAAAAAAAATATTAAAAAAATGACAGAAAAAGAGAGAAGGGACAATGCTACCACTTTTCCACACTTGTGCTTATTAAGCACCATGATCTTCATGATTGAGAGTCTCTCATTTTGTCACCACCATATAGCTAGTGGGAAATTTTCATTATATAACTTGGCTTGTATATTCCAATGATAGGCTTCCTCAAAATTGCCTTAGGTCTTCGTGAGCAAGCAAGTTGGATGCACACCCACTAGTTTTCTTTAAGAGCTTTCACATACTCCTAGCTCTAGTGCATCATTTGTATGGCAATCCCTACTCATTCACGTTGATATCTATTGAAGAGCATCTCCATAGCTCATTGATATGCCTAGTCAATGTGACCCTCTTATCCTTGTTTGCCTTGCAACCTCCACCACACTCCACACCACTTATAGTGCTAAAACCATGGCTCGCGCTCATGTATTGCGTGAGAGTTGAAAAGGTTTGAGAAAGTAAAGGTGTGAAACAATTACTTGGCCAATACCGGGGTTGTGCATGATTTAAATTCGTTGTGCAATGATGATAGAGCATAGCCAGACTATATGCTTTTGTAGGGATAACTTTCTTTTGGCCTTGTTATTTTGAAAGTTCATGATTACCTTGCTAGTTTGCTTGAAGTATTATTGTCTCCACATCAATAGCAAACTATTGTTTTGAATCTAACAGATCTGAACATTCATGTCACATAAGAGGAGTTACAAAGGACATCTATGCTAAGTAGCATGAAAGCATCAAAAATTCATTCTTCATCACTTCCCTACTCGAGGACGAGCAGGAGTTAAGCTTGGGGATGCTTGATACGTCTCCAACGTATCTATAATTTTTTATGGTTCGATGCTATTATCTTGTAAATTTTGGATGTTTTATATGCATGAATATGCTATTTTATATATTTTTTGGGACTAACCTATTAACTCAGTGCCAAGTGCCAATTTCTGTTTTTTCGTGTTTTTGGCCCATTTTCAGATGGAGTCCAAATGGAATGAAACTTTACGATGATTTTTTGGACCAAAAGAGACCCCCAAAGCTTTGGAAGAAGGCCAAAAGAGCCACGAGGGAGTCACAAGCCCTGACGTCGCCACCCCCCCCCTAGGTGGTGTCGACCAGGCTTGTGACCTCCTCGTGGGCCCAACGGGCGTAATTCCGCCACCATAAATTCCTATAAATTCAGAAACCCCCAAAAGAAACCTAGATCGGGAGTTCCACCGCCGCAAGCCTCTGTAGCCACCAAAAACCAACCTGGAGCCCGTTCCGGCACCCTGCCGGAGGGGGAATCCATCTCCGGTGGCCATCTTCAGCATCCCGGCGATCTCCATGACGAGGAGGGAGTAGTTCTCCCTCGGGGCTGAGGGTATGTACCAGTAGCTATGTGTTTGATCTCTCTCTCTCTCTCGTGTTCTTGAGATGTCTTGATCTCGATGTACCATGGGCTTTGCTGCTATAGTTGGATCTTATGATGTTCTTCCCCCTCTCCCTCTTGTAATGAATTGAGTTTCCCCTTTGGAGTTATCTTATCGGATTGAGTCTTTGAGAACAATTGATGTATGTCTTGCACGTGTCTATCTGCTGTGATCAACTTGCGGGTTTGTGACAATTGGGAACCTATGCATATGGGTTGGCACACGTGGATTCATGTGAGTACTTGATGTATGTTTTTGTGATCAACTAGCGGGTTCGTGACATTGGGAACCTATGCACAGGGGTTGGCACACGTTTTGACTCTCTGGTAGAAACTTTGGGGCACTCTTTTAAGTTCTATGTGTTGGTTCAATAGATGATTCTGAGATTGTGTGATGTATATCGTATAGTCATACCCACGGATACTTGAGGTGACAATGGAGTATCTAGGTGACATTAGGGTCTTGGTTGATATGTATCTTAAGGTGTTATTCTAGTACGAACTCTATGATGGATCGAACAGAAAGAATAGCTTCGTGTTATTTTACTACAGACTCTTGAATAGATCGATCAGAAAGAATAACTTTGTGGTGGTTTCGTACCCGACAATAATCTCTTCGTTTGTTCCCCGCTATTAGTGACTTTGGAGTGACTCTTTGTTGCATGTTGAGGGCTAGTTATATGATCCAATTATGTTATCATTGTTGAGAGAACTTCACTAGTGAAAGTATGAACCCTGGGCCTTGTTTCCACGCATTGCAATACCGTTCGTGCTCACTTTTACCATTTGTTACCTTGCTGTTTTTGTAATTTCAGATTACAAAAACCTATATCTACCGTCCTTATTGCACTTGTTTCACCATCTCTTCGCCGAACTAGTGCACCTATACAACTTACCATTGTATTGGGTGTGTTGGGGACACAAGAGACTCTTTGTTATCTGGTTGCAGGGTTGCTTGAGAGAGATCATCTTCATCCTACGCCTCCCGCGGATTGATAAACCTTAGGTCACCCACTTGAGGGGAAATTGCTACTGTCCTACAAACCTCTGCACTTGGAGACCCAACAACGTCTACAAGGAGAAGGTTGCATAGTAGACATCATCGTTCTAAGCAAAATAAGGTGCATAAAAGGATTAACATCACATGAAATTCATAAGTGACATGATATGGCCATGATCTTGTGCTTCTTGATCTCCATCACCAAAGCACCGGCATGTTTTTCTTGTCACCGGTTCCACACCATGATCTCCATCATCATGTCGCCATCGAGGTTGTCGTGCTATCTATGCTATTACTACTAAAGCTACGACCTAGCAATATAGTAAACGCGTCTGCAAACACAAACGTTAGTTTAAGTACAACCCTATAGCTCATGTCGGTTGTCGTAGCATCGACATGCAAGTCGATATTAACTATTACAACATGATCATCTCATACATCCAATATATCACATCATGTCTTTGGCCATATCACATCACAAGCATACCCTGCAAAAACAAGTTAGACGTCCTCTAATTTGTTGTTGCATGTTTTACGTGGCTGCTATGGGTATCTAGTATGGTCGCATCTTACTTACGCAAAAACCACAACGGAGATGTGCAAATTTCTATTTAACCTCTCTCCAAGGACCGCCTCGGTCAAAACCAATTCAACTAAAGTTCAAGAAACCAACACCCGCCAGTCATCTTTGTGCAACGATTTGCATGTCAGTTGATGAAACCAGTCTCTCGTAAGCGTACGAGTAATGTCGGTCCGGGCCGCTTCAATCCAACAATACCGCCGAATCGAGAAAATACGAAGGAGGGCAGCAAATCGAACATCAACACCCACAAAACCTTTTGTGTTCTACTCGAGATAACATCTACGCATGAACCTAGCTCATGATGCCACTTTTGGGGAACGTTACATGGGAAACAAAAAATTTCCTACGCACACGAAGACTTATCATGGTGATGTCCATCTACGAGAGGAGATTAGATCCACATATCCTTGTAGATTGCTAAGCGAGAAGCGTTAAGAAACACGGTTGATGTAGTGGTACAGCTTCATGATTCAAATCACCGTCGTCCCACGATCCGTTCCGATCTAGCGCCGAACGGACGACACCTCCGCGTTCAGCACACGTACAGCTCGATGACGATCTTGGCCTTCTTGATCTAGCAAGAGAGACGGAGAAGTAGATGAGTTCTCCGGCAGCATGACGGCGCTCCGGTGGTGGTGGTGATCTACTCCTGCACGGCTCCGCCCGAGCTCCGCAGAAATCCGATCTAGAGGAAGAACTACGTGGTATAGGTTTGAGTTGCACGTGGCAAAGTCGTGTCTCAAAAGCCCTAAAACCACCAAAATATATAGGAGGAGGGGAGGGGCTAGTCTTGGGGCTCAAGGGAGCCCCAAGGGCGCCGGCCGATGGAGGACGTTGTCACATCCCTGACCCCTTAAGCAAGTTAGCTTTGTGCTCATGTTTTCTTTGCATTGCATCTAGGAAATTCTCAATAAGAACAAAGTAAGTGGTGAAGGAAAATTCAACAAACCCTAGCCACTTCTCAAATTAAAGGAAATTCAAACTAGTTAAAATCAATGAACCCAAAATGGCCTCAAGAAAAGTTCAATCTTTCTGATAAATCATGAAAGTAAATAAGCAATGAAGAAAACCTTTTTCGTGACACTTTAAGCATTTTAAATAAATGCAAAAAGCTACTGGTTTCAAGTTTTAAATTTGAAATCAGAAACTTTAAACTTTCAAAAATGTTGAAAACTTTGGGAATGGTTGGAAATATTCCAACAAATATTTTGGTGTGTTTAAAATAGCTTTTAAAAACTATTTGGGAGCTGAAATAAATAGCAAGTTAATGAAATAGCAAAACAGAAACAAATCAGAAAAAAAGTGAGAAAAACCTTACCTGACGCTCACCTGGCCCGGCCCATCTGCTCGTGTCGTCTTCCTCCTCGCCAGTAGGAGCAGGAGGTGGCCGCCGCGTTGCCGCGTGCCTCCACGCAGCTCCCTGGCTGCCTGGCCGCCGCTTCCGCTGGCAAGCACGGGGATAACCTCCTTGAGCTCGTAGCTATCCGTTCCCCAACTCATTCTCCCCCTCTGCCTCGTTTCTTTCTGCCGCCATTGGAGCCCGAGCAGAGCTCGAGCTCGCCGTCGTTCTAGCCTACCCTTCTCCCTCCTGAGCCACGCAATAGGTCCGCCGCAACTCCCTGAAGCTTTCTAGCCATGAGCCCGACGCCGAGACGCAGTGAAACAACGAGACGCGGTCGTCTTGTTCCTCGGGTCACCGAAGCTCGTCGCCGGTGTTCTTCCTCTCCAGGTCGTCCCCGAGCAAGCTAGCGCCACCACTGCACTCCTCGTGAGCTTGCGCATCTTTCCCCTAAGATCTCCCCGTCGATCCCCTCCTCTAGGCCTAGTTCCATCAAAGCCCAACGAGATCTGCCACGGGAGCTCGTCGCCGGTAGCCCTCCGGTGATCAGCTCGTCCTTCTGAGGCCACCAGCAGCTTCAGGCCGTCACGTAGATACCGTATGAGCTAAGTCCCGTGTGTAACTCCCTCTGTATCGAAGACCCCGATGATGCCCGAACCTTGGACGCCGCCAAGCTCGTCGCCGGCGTCATCTCCGGCCAGATCAGCCCCAGCCAAGTGCAAAAATGAACCCGCGGGAGAAGTGTCATTCCTCTGGTGCTCTCCGCGCCGAGTTTGGCCCCCTGTGCGCCGTTTCCGAGCCCCTCCGACGTACTGGTGCTCGCCGGAGGCTCCCCGCCGGCGAGGACGATCTCGCCGCCGGTGGATCTCAGCTGGCCAGAGCCACTGACGTGTGGGGCCAGCCTCTGGGAGTTTAGGATTAAAGAAAATAAATTTAATTAATTTGATAAGTCACTGACATGTGGGGCCAGTGAGATTAATTAGCTAATTAAGTTTAATTTTAATCTAAAACTGACGGGAGACACTGACGAGTGGGTCCCACTGGTCAGGTTTGACTTTCAACGGCTAGTTGGACCTGCTGATGTCATGCTGATGCAGTAAAGGGATTTTCTAGTATAAGAATAATTCCAGAAATGTTTAAAACTTCAAAAATTCATAGAAATTAATCTGTAACACCAATGAAAATAATTTATATATGAAAAAGTATCAGAAAAAATCAAGGAATCTGAATATGTCATTTTCAAACATGTTTGAAAATGTTACAGAACCCAAACATGTAGATTAATGAATAAGTCAATTCTTATAAATACTTTATAAATGGATTATGGAAAATATTTAAATTTCACTATGGTTGACATGATCAAATACTGTCCTAATTACCAACCAGCAACCTAACATGTCATTCCATGCATGTTAACATCAAGTTGATCTGAGCATCAGGTCGAATCAATTAAAATGGTATCCGAGAATACCTCGTTTGAAGTGATATTTGAATTTGATTCAAATCAACTTCAAACCTAATACATGTTAGTTATAATAGTATATCACCTTGCGTTATCATGCCATGCTCATGCATCATCTTGATTGCGTATGCTTGATATTGATTGATGTCATTCCTATCGGTAGGCTCCGCTCCCCCGGATTCCACCGAATATCCGTCTGACGGATATTGTCACTCCTCTGAGCAACAAGGCAAGCAACCATTTTGATCATTCCGATAAATCCCATGTTCTTGCTCCTGCACTTACTTATTGCATTAGGATCAAATGCTTTTGCCACGTTAGTTGAACCCACTTCCTTTGCATGACCTATCCTTGTCATAGTAAATAGTTGAACCTTGCAACTTAGCATACCTGGTAGTTGCTTGAGCCGTGATGTGCCTTATCCTGCTATGCATGCTATGCTAAGAGTTGTGTATGGTCTGTCATCCGGGAGATGAACAGAATTGTGAGAATGTGTTCGGTAAGCAAAGGTTGTGTGTTGAACCTGATTTGGTAAAGGTACCGGTGAAAGGCTGTGTAGGAGTACATGGCGGGTTGTTTCATTGGAACCGTCCTTAGGAACTGAGTTCCGTGTATGTAATACAAGACTAGATACTACCACACGTTGGGATACTTAATTGACCCTCTCGACTTATTAATCTCTTAGTGCTCGGTCCAGGAGTTGCAAGTAGTTTCTGGTGTTTATAGTCATGCTGGAGGCCGTGCATAGCGCTGACCTGAGAGGTGGGCTGTGATGCGGTAGGCAGTGGCACGGTGTACCAAGTGGCACCCGGATGGTGGGCTTGGGAACCGTGCGCACATCGTTTGGGGCCGTGGCGGAAACCTCGGCCGGACTTCCGTGCGGGTTACCCTCAGATAGGCGATAAACCTGGACTAGGTACTAGTGTGGTTAACGATCGTGGCCGACTCCCTCGCTAGGCTTCCGCTTGAAGGTTGCCGAGGTGCATGACGTGCACATGGCGATAAGTGGCGAGAGCATGTGTGACGAAGTACACCCCTGCAGGGTTATGATCTATTCGAATAGCCGCGTCCGCGGATATGGACTACTTGGAGACATATGTTGTTCATAGATAACTTCAATGGCTACTCATAAAATTGTCAAGATAAGCGCGAGTGTCGTGGACGGCAATTCCGTATGGAGACGAAATGATTCCACGATGGTGTATTGATTGTGGTGTTAGTGGACTCGTGTGCGAGAAATCAAGTTGTCAAAATTATTTTAAAAATGCAAGTTGTCTAGCCACGAGTCAAATGCTGGCTTTCCGCATGAAACCCCACCATACCTTGTTGATACATTGCATGAGTAGTTAGTTATCTTAAAGTCTTGCTGAGTACCTCCGTACTCATGTTTGCTTAATAAATGTTGCAGAGGTTGCTAATGAACCTAACGGAGGGTTCTTCATAGACATCGACGACGACGAGTAGCTGGTGTCCCAGCTACGATCTGGCCCTATGTTGGGTTTGTAGTATAGTCAGGCCATGTGCCTTTTAGTTGCACCTGTCTGTACTCAGACAGTGTTAAACTCTTCCGCTGGCTTGTAACTGAATGACTGCTATTATGGGTCGTGAGACCCTTACTGTGTAATATTATGTGTGCGGCTCTTCCGAGCCTCTTAAATAAAGCTTGTATGTTATGGTTATGTTGTGATGCCATCGATGTATCTATACATATCGGTATGCCATGCGTACGTGTGTCGTACTTGATATGTATGGGGTTCGATTACCTAGTCGTGAATTTTAGTAGCACTCCTTACAGGGAAATGCCCCTTTGTGATCCAGCGAGCCATGGTAGCTCGCTACTGCTCCGGACACATTGGTTGACCGACATGTGTCCTTCTTAGCTACTGTGTCTGTCCCCTTTGGGGAAATGTCACGCGATGTAATGGAGTCCTGGTAGCTTGCTACGACTCGTCTACACTCGTTGGTGACCGACACCTGCTTTGTTGGGTCATGTATGCCTGTCCTTGTGCGGTGCTGCCACTTTGGTTTATGACTAGACTTGTCGATCCGGGTTCTTTGACATTGGAATGCTAGCGACACTATTGCATACGTGAGTCAAAAGACGCAAACGGTCCCGGCTAAGGTAAGGCTGCAGCCGTGGAGTTAACCGTGCGTGATACCGCAAAGGGATGCGATGTGTTACAGGCTGGATTCCTATGGCTTAGGATCGGGGTCCCGACAGACGTTGACTCCCACCCCAATTCGGTTTGGGGGAAGGAGTTCACTCCTTCCTTCCCACCTCCCTCTTTCCTTGTTTTGTTTCTTTTTTTTCCACTTGTGGCGCCATGTCCCTATTGGGCTGGCCTCACCAGCCCACTAAGGGCTGGTGCGCCACCCTAGGGTCACCGGGCTCACTCCCAGGTGGGTGGGCCCCTCCCGGTGAATACCCGGAACCCATTCGTCACTCCCGTTACATTGTCGGTAATGCCCGAAACTTTTTGGTGACCAAATGAAACCATCCTATATATCAATTTTCATTTCCGGACTATACCGGAAACCCTCACGACGTACATGATCTCATCCGGGACTCCGAAGAACATTCAGTAACCACACATATAACTCAACTATACTAAAACATCATCGAACCTTAAGTGTGCGGACCCTGCGGGTTCGAGAACTATGTAGACATGACCCGAGACACTCCTCGGTCAATATCCAATAGCGGGACCTTGATGTCCATATTGGATCCTACATATTCTACGAAGATCTTATCGGTTGAACCTCTGTGCCAAGGATTAATATAATCCCGTATGTCATTCCCTTTGTCCTTCGGTATGTTACTTGCCCGAGATTCGATCGTCGGATCCGTATACCTATTTCAATCTCGTTACCGACAAGTCTCTTTACTCATTCCGTAATACAAGATCCCATGACTTACACTTGAGTCACATTGCTTGCCAGGCTTGTTTGTGATGTTGTATTACCGAGTGGGCCCCGAGAGACCTCTCCGTCACACGGAGTGACAAATCCCAGTCTTTATCCATACTAACTCAACGGACACCTTCGGAGATACCTGTAGATCACCTTTATAGTCACCCACTTACGTTGCGACGTTTGATACACACAAGGTATTACTCCGGTGTCAGTGAGTTATATGATCTCATGGTCACAGAAATGAATACTTGACACGCAGAAAACAATGGCAATAAAATGACACGATCACATGCTACGTTCATAGTTTGGGTCTAGTCCATCACATGATTCTCCTAATGATGTGATCCAGTTATCAAGTGACAACACTTGCATATGGTCAGAAAACCTTAACCATCCTTGATCAACTGGCTAGCCAACTAGAGGCTTGCTAGGGACATTGTTTTTTCTATGTATCCACACATGTATCTATGTTTTCATTCAATACAATTATAGCATGGATAATTAACGATTATCTTGAAACAAGAAATATAATAATAACTATTTATCATTGCCTCTAGGGCATATTTCCAATAGTTTGGCGCTAGGGTTATCCAACGGTTGGGACCATTCTACGGAGTTATGAGCGAGTCAACGGGGTTATTAGGGTTTGACCAGATTTCAAATGACCATAACTAAATTAAAAAAATCGCAAAAATAAAATTCCAACGTAGTTTGTTCGTTTATGTGACAAAGTCATCAAAAAATATACAAACTTGGTATAGGGACATTTTTTTTGAAAAAACATTTTTTGAAGTGAGTCGTTGAAATCAAGTTCAAATGAGCATAAGTAATTCAAAAAAATCAAAATATTACAATTCTTGCGCACATTGTCGTCATATGTGACATGGTTGTGAGAAAAAAATATAAACTTGGTGTAGGTCATTTTCATGAAAAAAAGCTTCACACAAATGAGCTA